>NC_138865.1:64307440-64907440 GCF_965194805.1 Balaenoptera borealis
TACTAAAGACCCTCAAGAATTCAAAAGCAGGAGTCACACTAAACTAATGTTTTGTTCAGTTTCTTTGTTTTCCTGACTCTTGCTGCTTCCCTACCCCCACCACCACAAACATAAATAAAACATAAGGGTGGATCTTGAAGGCAAGAAGTGAGTCAAAACAAAAAGCACCTTAAAGAGAGAAAGGACTCCTTTATTCAGGTAGTCGTTTCACAGTGCTTATTAAAAACCTACTCAGGACTAGACAGTGTTCTAGGTATTGGGGATATAACACTAATTAAGTACAAGTTTGCTAATCTTGAAAAGTTACCATTGTAGGGAGAGTTGTATTTTTTGCCTTTAAGTTGACAAGGAAAAGAGGAGTACTAAGGAGCTGATTATATGAGTGTTACCTTCTGAGTTTTCTCTAAAAATTCAGCTTGTGAAACTCTCCTTTCTTCCCTAACATCACTACCTTTCAGAATCACTGTCCGGGTGAGGCCACCTGTGTAGATGGTTTGTAGGCTTCATTAGTAGCATTTTGAGTTGTGCTTTTCTGCTAAAAAGAATGAACGAGATTTCTAAAATATAGATTTAATTGCAAATGTTTGTCACATAGCTGTAATCTGATATTACTGATGTTGGATATAGAATACATATTATGACAATAAAATAAAATACTTTAAAAAGTGATTTGTGAATAGACTTTAGCTCCTTCAGCATATTTTGAATATTAAGTAAAAAGCGTGAATTTGAAATTGTTTGATTTGAAATTACTATTCTTTATTACCTTAAAATTATTGGTCAGATTATTTATTAAAAAATATATAGTAATGTTGCTTATGTCTTACATCTTGAAAACAAAATGGCTACTCTTCTTTTACAACAATTTAATACCATTTCATTTTATATCTAAAATTTTGTTCTTTTCAATGTTTATTGGCATTTAGTTATATCATTTTTTTGAAGCAAGGATCTCATGGGCCAAGCTTGTGGTTATAATAATTGTAATCATTGGAACTACTGTTTTCTGAGGGTGCCAGATACATATTAAGAGCATTACTGGATTAGCTTATTAATCTTCACCGTAAGCTCATGAAATACAGTTACCCAACTGTACAGTACAATTCCAATAATACAATTTTGCCTATTTTTCACATGAGAAAACTAAAGCAAAGAGAACTTAAGCAACACATCCAGGATCTCATAGCTAATAAGTGGTGAATTTGGATACAAGCCCAAAAATACAATGCTATAATACACTTCTAGTAAACTGAGATTTGTCACCTAAGCATGTCTTACTGTACCTCCTGACCACTCAGAAAACCGTCCTTTGCTGTGATTTCATCTAATTAAATCTTTACTAGGTACATAATTCTGTCATTCTAATAGCAGAGTTTATGGATTCTTGTGATTTCGTAAAAGTGATGGGTATTCACTGTTTTTTTTTTTTCTCCCTGTAAGCCTTACCCAAACCTCCAGGAACTCCTGTCGTGACTGAGAGCACAGCTACAAGCATCACACTGACATGGGACTCTGGGAACCCTGAGCCTGTCTCTTACTACATCATTCAGCATAAACCTAAAAATTCTGAAGAACCTTACAAAGAAATTGATGGGGTGGCGACCACACGCTACAGTGTCGCTGGACTAAGTCCCTACTCAGATTACGAATTCAGGGTTGTTGCTGTCAATAACATCGGGCGGGGGCCTCCCAGTGAGCCCGTGCTAACACAGACCTCAGAGCAAGCGCCGTCCAGTGCCCCCAGGGATGTCCAGGCGCGGATGTTGAGTTCAACCACCATTTTGGTACAGTGGAAGGAACCTGAAGAGCCAAATGGACAGATTCAAGGATACCGAGTTTATTATACAATGGATCCCACTCAGCATGTTAACAACTGGATGAAACACAATGTAGCTGACAGCCAAATCACTACTATTGGCAACTTAGTGCCCCAGAAAACGTATTCTGTCAAAGTCCTGGCTTTTACCTCAATTGGAGATGGTCCTCTTTCAAGTGACATACAAGTCATCACTCAGACAGGAGGTAAGTCTGGTTCTAGATGGGGAGTAGGGTAGAAGGGAGCTGGTACTAAGAAATGGCAAGGACAAAAACAAAGAACATAATAGTATAAGTTTTAATTTTTGAGATTTAGAGTTTCTAAGTAAGGAGTTAGGCATATGGAAAGGAACAGGCATGGACACTGAAAGACTATAAATAATACAGTCCTTTTAAAAGGGGGATGCATTTAGCGTCCTTTTTTTTTTAATTGAAATATGGTTGCTGTATAATATAACATGGGTTTCAAGTGTATAATATAGTGATTCACAATTTTTAAAGTTTATGCTCCATTTATAGTTATTATAAAATATTGGCTATATTCCCCATGTTGTACAATATACCCTTGTAGCTTATTTTATACCTAATAGTTTGTACCTCTTACTCTCGTACCCCTATATGTAGCATCCTTTCTTTTTAATTTGTACCCAAATGACTTGAAGACTTTCTGCAGGAGTTGGATAAATGCATCCCCCATGCAGCATTTTGAGAATAGAAGAACTGTGCTTCTTTGTATTAGCAACTCCAATAGAATAGTCCCAAAATTTATTTAATTTGTGAAGGAGCGGATGGTTCAAGATAAAGTTAAAAATAAAACCATTTGTCAGGGGACCTTGGATATTTAAATGGCTTATATTTGCCAGGAAGCAACTTGCTTAAAAATGAATATTCCCTTAATGTTCTTTTCTTTTTTTCTTTGTATGGCCTCAGGGATAAAGAAAGACAGTTACCAAGATCTAAGATCAAACTTTGGGGCCTTATTCACCCATTTTCCTGGGTATTAGAGCAGACGCCAAACTATTTTATGAAGAAAAACTTGGCCTTTCCCGTAGTTTTATTTTCATAAGAGGTTATCAAACTTCTCTGGTCTTGGATTCAAAGTGATCAGTTTTGTCGTGGGATGGGAATAAAATAAACCATAGCAGCTGTCTTCTTAAGTTTATTCTTGAATATCTGAGAGCTATTCATTTGACTCCTTATTGTCTTGGTACCTCTTAAACTTGCATTAATCTGTGAGTGTTTTGGTGGCCTGCCATTCGTTTGTTCTGAGAATCCACATAAGAACCATGTTATTGGAGATGGTATCTATAATCTGTAGTTATAACTCATAGGTAATTCTGGGAATGAGTTAATGAATATTCTCAGGTGTCAGAACTAGATACACTTATGTTTAACCACTGACTTGTTTTTATGTTGTGGGCTTCGTGAATCTTCAGGCTGAGGATGTTTACCTATATGTCTTGGCTACTAGGAACCTCAGAGCATGTTTACAGCTTGCCTGGCTTTATTTTATTTTCATACTGTTATTTGGTTCTTACTGGTTTGTTCATGGATTTATCCCTTTTTCTAATATCAAAAAAGTAACTACAGAGTGTTTTATCATAATTATACTGAAAATCATCCATATACCTTCCCTATTTGGCTTTTTCATTTCTTCTGTGTTTATTTGTTGTATTAATATGCATAAAAATATTGTAGATTAATTTTTCCATAAGTTTCTCATTGGAAAATGTAGAAATCAGTGAATCTTGTTCTTTTTCTTGACTGAAAGTAGTCAACTGTTAAGAGATTATTTTTTTATTATACTATTTTAGCAGCTCCATAACCATTAAAGGATATAAGAAAGTCTATAGGAAGAGTATATACCTATACTCCACTTTTAGGTTTTTGGTGTTTCAGCTTTGATATTTTAAAAATCCCTGATCTTGGAGTAACATAACCAGGGTTTGAATCCCAAACTACCATTTTTAGCTCCATATCCTTGGACAAGTTACTTCATCTCTCTGAACTTCCGTTTTCTCATCTAAAATAATAACCACCTTAGAGAGTTTAGTGGTAGTGGTTTTTTTTCTAAGGCTGCCATACAAAATACCACTTACTGGAAGAATTTATCATCTTGCAGTTCTAGTGATTAGAAGTTCAAGAACAAAGTGTCAGCAGGATTGGTTCCTTCTGATAGCTGTGAGGGAGATGCTGGGCCTCCCGCCTAGCTTTTGGTGGTTTGCTGGTAGTCTTGGCTGTTCCTTGGCTTGTGGAAGCATCACCCTGATCTCTGCCTTCATGGTCCCATGGCATTCTCCCTAAGCGCTTGTCTCTTGCGTCCAAATTTCCCTTTTTTATAAGATACCAGTCATAATGGATTAGGGTCTAACCTAATGATATCATCTTGACTAATTACATCTGCAACAATCCTATTTCCAAATAAGGTCATTTTCTCAGATTCTTGGTGTTAGGACTTCAACATATGAATTTTTGTGGGACACACTTCAACCCGTAACAAGGCTATCGATTAGATAATGGATAGAAATATTTTATAACTTCAGTAATATATAATCATCATCATAATAATAACTGCCATATGCTGGAAACTCTGCTAATAGGTGCTTTTTCTTACTGCTCAATTAGGTAGATGTGGAATTATCTCATTTGCCAATGAGTAAATTGAGGATCGATGAAGGTAAAAAGATTCAGGAACTTCCTTTGGGTCATTAAGTGGACACTCTAGATACTTTTAAGCACCATTATTTTTTAAATTAATAATTTGCTAATGTCTTATTTTTGGTGCCTACTAGGTTTTAGTGCCCACTAGGTGCTCAATAAATGAGTAGAGGCAGGAAACACAGGGTGTCATGTATTCATATCTCTATTCAAGAATTATATATGGGGCTTCCCTGGTGGTGCAGTGGTTAAGAATCCGCCTGCCAATGCAGGGGACGCAGGTTCGAGCCCTGGTCCGGGAAGATCCCACATGCTGCGGAGCAACTAAGCCTGTGCACCACAACTCCTGAGCCTGTGCTCTAGAGCCTGTGAGCCACAACTACTGAAGCCTGCATGCCTAGAGCCCATGCTCTGCAACAAGAGAAGCCACCGCAATGAGAAGCCTGCTCACTGCAACAAAGAGTAGCCCCCGCTCGCCGCAACTAGAGAAAGCCCTCGTGCAGCAAAGAAGACCCAACGCAGCCAAAAATAAATAAATAAATTTATTATTATTTTTTAAAAGAATTATATATGATATACATCTGAAATACTTGAGGTGGCTATTAGGTTATCCCAGTGCAGAAGTACATTAAACCATTTAGATATTTTAAAAAAAGAAAAAAAAGTTAATCTAAAAGAAGTAGAAGGAATACCTTTTTTATAGAAAGTTATGATACTCAGTCACTAAGTTTGGCTCTTAATTTTCTAACTACAAATTTAAGCATACAAATCTATAGTGTTTCATAATATTATTTTCTTATGACAGAAGGATTTAGCTATCTAAGAAACCAAATAGTTACTGAAACTAAATTCAACCGAAACATAAGAATCCTTGAGAATCATGAGAATCCTTATATTCAGAACACGAAATGACAGTAATGCTTTCAGTCACAGTTTAATGAAAGATACAGAACTGATGTTTAAATAGATCATATTGTGTTTTTCTGTATTACCAGGGGACATAATGTAACATAAATAATAACTCAGTGAAGGTAACATTGTGACAGGAGCAATTGAGTTAATGTGATCCAGGGACTCCGGACCTAAAAGAAAATCTAGATGAATGGATCACAGATGCATTAAAATAGCTGTTCTCAATCTCTGTTTAACTTTTTTTACACTAAGATATTTCCAAGAACCTTCCATAATAATTGTAATTTTAATACCCATTGATTGAGAAGATATATAATGACATAATGACTTGTGCCTGCCGAGATCAATAGTCTAAGAAAACCTTCCAAAATGGCACAATGATTTGATCTGTTCTCTAGGCTTAATTAACAAAGGCCATTTGATGTTAGTGGACACCTGCCAAATACAATGATGTTAGTTCTGATATAATTAATCCTGAGCTGCTCCTGACCAGCTAATTCATAGGATCACTGCTAGGCAAAGACATAAAACCATTATGAAATATTCTTTTAGTTAGGTTATATAAAATTTAAGTTTATGATTCTTCTCACTACAACTTTATCTTTTCCAAACCTACAAAAATTTACTGATCAATAACATGCATGAACTTCTCAAATATTTTAATTTCATATACACAGAGATACACATTTTTGTCTACTTTATCTAAAAGGTATACGTTTCATTTTATTATCTTTAATTCCCTGACAGTAATATTCCTATTTTTGTTTAAAATTAGACTCTGCAGAAACAATATTTAGAAATAAAGTGAGTTTAAGAGAGACATTATTACTTTTGATCTTATCTCAGATTATTGTCACATGTATTGATATAAATGGAGGATGGATGTAAGTTTGTATATTTCTGGGAATATAGAAAGTCAAAATATGATCTATGTTATAGTCAGTAATATATCCCCTTAATTATGAATATTAGTACAGATGAAAATATTAAGTAATCTTTACATGGTTTTAAATATGAAAAGATTTTGGTTAAAATGATTATTTTCTAGAAATATTGGTTAATCTTCCAAGTTTTCCATAGCTTTAACTTCTGGCATTATAGTGACTTGCAACTAATTCACCTTGAAAATACGTGGACGATATGGCCATTGACAAGGGAAGTATTTATGTTGTGCTAGAAAAAAGTCTCTGCTATGAAAAAACACATTCGGGAAGGATGTCTTATATAGTTTTCTCTTGTACGTAATTATAATAAGAACATAGGGTAACTATATTTTACAAAAGAAGTACAAATAAAACTCTGATAAGGAAATGTAATAAATTAACATCTTAAACCTAATGCACTAAAATAAATGTTACCTGTTGTTCCTGCTAATTGGAGGCATTCTAAAGCTGTTAAATCCTAATGTGTGTCTTTTTCTGAACTTTCTTTAGAAAACATATCTTACCTCTAATTCTTCTATGCATTTAATAGATTCTTGGGGAAAGTACTGATTTATATGTACACACCTTAGTAGTATAGGTCTTTGGAAGGAAAATAATTATACACATTTAATAAATAAATATTAATGAGTAGCATCAACTTTAAACATTTTGAAGAAGCAAAATTGTTATAAAACTATGACATTTTAGAGACATTGTGCTTTAGGTTTCCAGTACTTTATAAACCATTTAATTACTATATATCAACAGGCCTATATAAGCAAACTAGAAAAGACTGATTTCCAATAGCAAAAATTATGAGCCCCATTTGAATTCTTTCTCTAAATAGTTTTAGCAATGAGTAAAGGAGTGCTGGTTGTAAATACAACTGTAATAAAATTTTAACTTTTTCTTATTGATGTTTAATGACAGTTGAGAGTAAGATTTGTACAGGTGCTTGTGTATTAAGTACTTATTTTGTCAATGATATATCTGCGGCACTTACAAATCAGATTCCTTGTTTGAATTTTGTTTTGTTTTGTTTTACTACCACTATAATTCTGGCTGTTGCTTTTATTGTTGTTATTATCATTTGTCAATATGCTAGATACTCACATTTTAAAATATGTACCTTATTAGAGCACTAGATATTTTAGAAATAATGTGTTTTTTAGTCTTTTTGGTAATGTTTCATATTTATATTACGGTGAGGTAAAATTGTTTTTTAGCCATTTTATATGTGCTAAGCCCTTTCTCTTCAGAGATATTCCCTAAAATTTAGTCAGATATTGATCTCTTCCAATATTATCAGAGTTCAGATGACATGCAGATTTTCTTCTCATTTCTTATTCATTCTCCATTCTCTGTGAGTTGCCTTCAGATATATGGAGTATAATAGTATTACTACTCAAATATTTTCCATTTCTCAATGGGGTTATAATCTTATTTTAGGGAATTGATAGCTCATATGTGTATTTCCTTTTGGACATTAAATAAGCAATCAAGAAGAAGGATGTAACAACACTTTACCAAATATAAGGATTTCTTAAATATAACTTTAAAGAAAAATTTGTGTTCCTACTTTTCTTTCCTCTTTCCACATCTAAATTCTATTGGTTTATGGTCAACATTAACACATCTTTTTTTAATGTAGATGATTGCACTAAGGTTTCTGGATGGGTTCTTTTTATTCTCCCGTGTGTTTTCCAGAATCTCAGATTTTTCCATAAAGTGTATCTTTGGTTAATTGATGAGGAAAATGCTACAGCACAGAAAAGCTCTTAAATAAAAGAAAAATAAAATATATATAGAAAAACATGAAGTAAGTGAAGATAAAAGAATGTCAGTAAGTTTGAGGTGTCAAGACTGTGGGAGCATTAAATATACATACAGGACTTCCCTGGTGGCTCAGTGGTTAAGAATCCGCCTGTCAATTCCGGGGACACGGGTTCGAGCCCTGGTCTGGGAAGGTCCCACATGCTGTGAAGCAACTAAGCCCGTGTGCCACAACTACTGAGCCTGCGCTCTAGAGCCCGCGAGCCACAACTACTGAGCCCGCATGCCTAGAGCCTGTGCTCTGCAACAAGAGAAGCCACCGCAATGAGAAGCCCACTCACCGCAATGAAGAGTAGCCCCCGCTCGCCGCAACTAGAGAAAGCCCGTGCGTAGCAACGAAGACCCAACACAACCAAAAGTAAATAAATTTTAAAAATAATAATAATAAATAAATAAATATACATACATACAAATATCTCTATCTATCTATCTATCTATCTATGGGGGGGGGGAGTGGGAGGAAGAGAGTAAGGGAGGGAGGGAAGGAGGGAGAAGGGATATGGAGAAAACAAATATAAATGTTAATAGAACCTTTGTAGCCACAGTATTTGGTATAAAAATCTGACAGATGATGAAGTATTCCCTGTGTCTCCAAGTGGCACAGACAAAATAAATATGACAGTTTGGAGTCCACTAAAGTGTTTTCTTGTGAACATATATTATGATCATTAAGACTATTATGTTTGGGGAATGTATAAATAAATACATTAATTTCACAGCTTTTTTCTTTTCCTTTGAAGCCTCAGCTTCATTGTGGTTGTTTCAGTAATGACTAAATGATCCTGAGGAAGCAACGTCTTTAGGTGAATCCACAATTCCCAAGAAAGTCTGAGTAGCGTCACCCTTAAGACACGTATGGGCATAGAGCCTGATACAATAAAAAGATCTTTTAAAGCCCTGGTCCTTATGCTGGATTTTGTCTGTAGACACATTTTGCCTGATACAGTGTTTTTCAGTTAATTTCGACTAATTCAATTTATTTCCGATTGTAAAAAATTAAAAGATTTTACCTAGAAGATTCATTATCAACTTCTGCTGAAAAATCAGAAGCTTGGGCAAGACTGGACCCACATTCCACACGGCAGCCGTGTCCTGGTTCTGAGTATCACTAACTCCTTCTGGGGTCCCAGGCACTGCCCCATTGACCCTGGGCCTGCATGGCCTCTGCGCTTATCTAAGTCATCTGCCTGGCACCTCTAGGCATTGGTGTTTCGACCACAAGTTTAAAATCTATTAAATTCCCCTCCAGACCACTTCAAAAGAAGAAGATGTTGAAAGCAGAGGAGGAGAACCCTGTTTGTATTATTCGAAGAGATTCACCATCCAGTCGTGTGGCCACTTCCTACTTACTTTGTCCAAAAATAAAATGAACAGTACACCGTCTGAGACTTTGATGTAGCTGTTTCATTATTTAGAAGGAGAGAGCTCTGAATAGAACTAAACAGAATTAGAGAATTAAAGGAAGTGTGTGGCACTAAACAAGGATGAAACATTGAGACCTACCAGGAATTTGTTTGAGACAAATTAAAAGCAAAAAGTTTAAGTAAGAAAAAGTTAATTGGATTCCCACAATGTTTTCAATCACTGTCACTCAATTTATTATTAGCCTTAGCAGGGAGGAAATACGTAACAAGCAATTATTATCCTGAGAGCAGCCCTTCAACACTGTCCATGTTTTTAATTCTTGACAGCACTTTATTTGGTTTGGTTTAAGTCAGAAGTTATCACAAGGTGTTCTTCTTTCCCAGACGTGTGGAAGTTGGGGAAAGAAAAAGGGAATAAAACTAGAGAAGAAGAAGTGACTGCATACATATGCATAGGCGTGTGTATTTTTAGGCTGAGAAGACCTTTCATGATCTGAATATTAGAATCCAATCATAATTTCCCCATCTGATCATTCTTGGCTTCCACTGTGGCTCTTGCCTGTGATATTGGTATTTTCTTTTTAGAAGTAATGCATTTTCTATTTGTTTTGCTATTTGCCTGATTGTTTTTCTTATTTCCCTCTGTTCTACCTTCTCTTGCTCTTGATCTTTTATCTTCTTTTGTCTCTACCTCTCACCTCTCAGTCTGATTGATTGTGTTAGGTCACCCACTGGGCAGGTACTTAAAAAAAAAAAAGATACTCAGTTCAGAAAGTACATTCCTGGAGGCATCAAATTAATGAGTATCTCAAGGCCTGTGATATGGAAGGAGAGAAAGGAAAATGAATGAAATTAGAAATATGAAGCACTGATTATTGGTGGCCTTAAGCATCAGTCCAAACATGAGTGTGTGCACGTGTACACACACACACACACACACACACACACACACACACACACACACACACATACACACACATACACATACACAGATTCACAGGTTAACAGACCAGAGGAATGAAATGATGATTAGGGATTGATTCCAGAAACCATTGTAGACCCCTTTAGATTTTAATCTTTTTTTAAACAAAAGGCATTTTTTTTTCATCATGCTACAGAGAGATGACTATAGAAAGAAAAGAAAGTAATGCATTTTATATCTCCAAAGACCTTCTTTCTGGTGAAAATGATGCTTTAGGTATTGTTTAAGAAATTGATGTCATACATCAGCTACAAGTTATATTATTTGTATATGTTTTTGAATGTTCATGCTCATTTGCCAAAAATACTTTAGATGTTCTTTACACCTCTGGTGTGAAGTATTATTCTTGTTTTTTACAAATATACACGGAATTCTCATGTGAACTTGTGGGAATATGGTCATATGTTCAGCTATGGCACTTTGAAACATACCGCAATATCCGGGGTAATGATCAAAATATTTAATGGCCACTAAGGCATGGGCACCAGCCAATTAGAGTAGACATTGGCCGAGAACAATGTAAGTAAGAGTAGCTGTGCTACTGATGCCCTGAAGTGCATTAGCCTTGTGCATAATGGATAGAGGACCTCGTGGGATTAGTTGCTAACTAGGAGGTTGGGGTTAGTAAAATTTATTCTAATTCAACATTTGCGTAAGATGCTTTCAACTGGATTGATGTCCCATTCTTGATTACATATGATATATAGCTCTTCCAAATTGTCTATTGCATGGATTACATGACTAATACGAGAATTATAGATGACCTCTGTTAAATTCCTATATTTGTGATAATAAGTGTATTCTATACACTTTTCAACTTGTATAGTAATTTAGCTCCATCTCACTAGGGACAATATTAAATTTATATTGTGTCTAGTGTATTAATTCATGTTAAATTCATTTAGAGATTAGAAAGAATTGTTAGTTTTTTTAATTCTCTCTCTTTTTTTTTTTTTTTTACATCTTTTTAAAACGTGGGTTGGTAAGAAAAAAATACTAATGATTCTGCTTGCCTGTAGGTTTTGTTAATGGAGTAAAGGTGGGATTTTATAAACCTAATTGGAAATAATTTTAAAAGTAAACTGTAGCATTAGAGAATAAGTTCCCATTCAGTTGTAAAAGAACAATGGCTTTTATGTTTTTAACAATTGGTGTGACTTAGGCAATATTTATCCCAAGTGCTTTATATAAATAATCACATTTATTACTTACAATGATATTATAAAGTAAATATAATTCTTAAAGTTGAATTCAGAGACTGATATATTCTACATTTGCTAATTCCACATCTTGCATATATATTAAACCACTCAGGGACAAGCACAGTATTTATAACATTGTTCTTGTCCCTTAAAGGAGGAAAAATGGGCTTTATATTGACAGGCTAACTTGGACAATGTAAGGAACCTAGCTCTCCATTAAGCTAATATGTGCAGACACTGAGTGAAAAGTTTAAACAGTTAATGAAAGAACTTCTGAATATTCCTGGTGATGGTGAGCTCACTCCTTTGCCTCCCTGATTTTAGTGCCAGGGCAGCCACTAAACTTCAAGGCAGAACCTGAATCCGAAACAAGTATTTTGCTCTCTTGGACGCCTCCACGTTCAGACACCATCGCCAACTATGAACTGGTCTACAAAGATGGGGAGCATGGAAAGGAGGTAGGACTGTGCTTTTCGCCTTGTCGTCATTCTCTACACCCAAGCACTGCTCGCATTTTGTGTACTTGCCCAAGTTCTGTTAAAAGGTCAGATATCTACAGAGGACCTTGGTGGAAAAGATTTATTCATCAAAAGGGAAGCTTGACCAAAAACACAGAAAGAGTATTTGGAGACTTGCTGGGCTTAGGACAAAAGAAACAAAAAACAGCTATTGTCCGTAATGGAAATTTCTTTTTTTAGTTCAGGTTTCTAAGTTACTTATGGAAGTATCTGCTTGTAAAAGAATATACTCCTTGAGATTTGGGGATTTCCTTTCTTTGTCTTCTGCATTAAAATGCTTAAGTCACTGTTAACACATGACTAAGTGAGCTCCAAGGCTTTGGGTAGATGAATTTGTCTAAACTGGTTTCAGAGAAAGATGCCCCATAGCAAATGTTTGTTTGTATGCCAATGATTGTTTGATATGAATGTGAAAATACATACATATATATATATATATATATATATATATATATATATATATATATATATATATATATAGTTTGAGTATGTTACACAAATAAAATAACAGACTGTGGAAGGCTAGAAATTGTTAATAGTTACTGAAAAAAGAAATAAAAATCAAAATAACTAACACATACATTAACGGGCACTATAATAATGGTTTCACACATATTAAGTTAATCCTTACGGTAGTGCTTTGAGTCAGCCTCTATTATTAATCTATTTCACATATTATAACAAAATGGAGACACGGAAAAAACTAAATAATTTGCCCAAAGCCTCATACTACTGAATGGTAGAGCTGGAATTTGAATCTAGACAATTGCCAGAATCTGTGTTCTTAACCATTAGGATATACTGGCCCTTCGGTATACTTTGAATAGATTATTTAAATCAGTATTAAGATACATCTAATATTTTCAGAAAGGGATAGTAATAAATATGTTTCTTTTGTTATCGTAAAACCCATTAAGGGGAACATTAGGACAAAAAAGTTGGTAAAACTATATGTGAAAACTCAATCCACAAAGCCATTTTGTTATACCTCTTAGCATTCTTTATCTTAAAAATATCTTCACAAAGCAAAACAGCCCCTAAGTTCTAAAAAAGAATACCTTTCTTAAATACTCACATACTAAATGAACTATTACCAACCAATTAACTTGTGGCTCATCATTTTGAATGCTATAATACATTAATATGCTACTGTAAACTTCTATTTTATTACATCTCTTTGAAGTGAGCAGAATCTCCAAAGACCAGGTTCTAAAAGCAATGCTTTTAGATTTAGCTAACAAAGCTGATACAAATTAATCACTCAAAAAGTTCTAGAACTGAAGTGCTGATATAACGTAAAGTACTGGTGTTACAACTGTTGGTGTTTGTAATAAGACATAAATTAGCATTAAATTATTTTAAATACTTACCATTACCCAACTAAAAAACATAAAATAAAAACAGTTAAGAGAGTGGCAGTCCTTTGGAAACGCTATGGATACTTGACTATTGGCATACCTACTCTGCTTTACAATTGTTTATTTAGGAAATTCCTTTTTTTCTTGTTATTTGGTAAATCTAAAATTTCTGAAAATTTTGTATTTGCAAGCCAGAACACCCTAGGGGTGTATTCTCTAGTTTTATATCTGAATCGCCCTTGACTGATTTCTGTTTGTGTGAACAGCAAATGCTATTTGATAAAAAGCCTTATAAGATTATTGATGCCATTACTAGACTACATAATAGCATGCATTTTAAGGTTTACTACAGGCTCATGTTCAATCTGAGATTGACTACCCATAGATAGCTATATATTTGCTAAAATGCAAAGGCAGATTTCAATCATGAAAATAAGTTACAACATTCAATTAAAAAAAACCTTATTTCAAAAGCCCTTTATGATGTTAAAAGTTATAGAAGAGTTTGTGATTTCTTTTTTCTAGCTGCAGGTTCTGTATTCACAAAGAAAGGAAGTGTTAAAATTAATTTGAACTCAACCTGGGGTAACAGTATAGTTTCATATACATTATCTAGCTTTCTTCAGTAACTGACATCTGATTTTTATTCCCTCAGGCCTTGGCAATTTCAGATCTCTTTCATAACAGCCTCATGCGAACTGTATGACGGTTTCCATTGTTACTTCCGGCCATATTTTCTTTGCCCCTATTTACGTTGCAGACGGTCACGGGAGATGAGCTAGACATCTCTTCAAATGGAATGTTAGGCATAAGCCATTGTCAGGGGTGGGGGTCAGTTTCCATTGTGGGCAGTGTCACCGCAACACACATGACTTAAAGGTTGAATGCATTCATGGGTGGTGGGCCTCTCACTCCCTCTTATCTGATGCATTTGGAAAACTGTGTCATCGTTAGATAGATCCCCGACTTCCTTTTTTCCAGTTGTCTTATTTGTTGTAGAAACTTGCCCTTTTAAACTGGTATCTTCCTTATGTAATTCCCCTAGTTGATACTCACTGTTGATTCTGTTTGTGATATTTTGATGACATTATAACCCTGATGACAGAAATCTGATGTTCTGGGCAGTGTGATAAAAATATATGCACAAATCTTAATGAAGATGACCAAGGTCCCTTGTTACTTATCCACAGCAACGGATTACCATTGAGCCAGGGACATCTTATAGGCTGCAAGGGCTGAGACCAAACAGCTTGTACTACTTCCGTCTGGCTGCACGCTCTCCCCAAGGCCTGGGTGCTTCCACAGCTGAAATATCAGCCAGAACCATGCAGTCAAGTAGGTGTCTTTCTTTACTTACTTTCTGCCCTTTTCTTCACTAGGAGGCGTTGCCAGCTTTTATCCCCACCAACAACAAACCTGCTAATTAATATTTAATAGTTGGTAGTCTCTATATGAGCAAGTGTCCAGTTTGGGGGATTAGAGCACCATGACCTTGGTTTTCAGACTGGGTCCAAATGACAGATCCCATTCTCCCACTTCCAAAATTGAAAGACATTCAGAGAAGGTAGGAAACCTACTTGAGAAAAATGGGTAAAGGAGTTGGATCAGTCTCCATTTAATGAATTATAAAGCTGTAAAGCAAAATTCAGATTGAGGACTCTGCAAAATAATCAGAGGAGGGCTTAGCAAACTAAAGAGACAGGAAAAGACCAAACTTTTATCTTTTTTAAGCACACAGGTTTTAACTTTGCTGATGACCAAGTCTTCAAGTCATGTATTTTTTCTTAGTTTGCTGTTAACTTTGCAAGTAGTTCATGTGGAAATTTGGAACATTCACAGAAAATCTGTATTTGTACAAATTTAGGAACAATGGAATAATCACAAGTATATTTGCAATCCTAAATTGTATTTTGTTTCCTCAGGTTCAAATTCTTTTTGGGACTGTTACTCTAAAGCATAGCTGTGTTTATCACAATGGAGTTCATTGTGTCTAGGGGAGATTGTTTTGCATAAAGCATTATATGGCAGGTTGTTTTTGATGGAAAGTTTGGTGGCTTATAATACTATTGTTTTCTCTTTATTAATAAGTTTCTATAATTAGTTTATTAACCATTTACCTTGAATTGAACAGTTTTATGGACTTATTTCCTTAGATTTTTAAAATATTTTACATTTTATATGTGATTTTTTAAATTTTTATATGTCATTTTATCTAGTGACATAGATATGTATAAAATGAATACGTTGAATTTTATAAAGAGAATGCTCTATTGACCTGATTTTTAGACCTATCAGCAAACATGAAATTTACGTTTTTTTTAGAAGATGAATTTCCTTTCATATAAGCAAGTCTTCCATCGTTTCATTTTCTATAGATACTTGAAATCTTTCAGGGTTTTTGATGATAAAATTAATATTTTTCCTCAACACATGATTATTCATATGAAAAGCATTAGGATTCTGTTGCTTAATCCCTTACTGATTATAGCTTATTCCCATAAAATTTCTTTTCTTTTAAAACTGAAGCATGTAAATCAATGCAGTATTGTATGTCTCCTTTGAATTCCAGGCAGGCTAATACGTAATATTGCAGAAGATAATTCTTAAAATCAGACACTTAATTAAAAGAAATGTGACATGCTTTAATATTATATTTTGCATGGTTCACAAACTTGACTGTTTTGCATACACACATATATATATTCATACATACATACTTACATACAAAGAGACAGAATGGGCTTTTTATAGACACATCAAAAGCTTATCCACTCTTTATTTTATTAAGGTTTCAAGTGGTGTTACATATACTTTCACAGAATAGGAGGTCTGAAGGTAGGAATGTAGTGAAAACCAAATCAGTTTTTTAAAAAGAATTACAAATGAGTCTTTGCTGTTACATGAGCAACTCAATTTATTATGAATGATAATGCATATAAAATAGTTTCGTAATTTGAAAGATAAGAACCTTTAGTCAGAATCAATAAAAATGATCTTCTTGTGATTTTTGCAAACCTTATACCAAATTTATAAGGCTGTTTTATGAGGATTTCCTTTTTGTCTGTACAAGGATCTTTTCATTTTGATTGCCTGTAATGAAGAACACAAGACATGTAAATTAAGAAAGACTGATGATCGTCTAAATAATCAGATACACCTGACACTACATAATGTTAAGGCTCACAAAGTGTAAAGAAATACCCAAACTACATGTTCAAATACAAAAAATTAGAAATGATTTACTCATTCTACCATATATATTGCCTTATATCAAAAATATATATATATGCAAACATATATTCATATATCATCCCAATTCTTTGTTCTTCTTTAGGAATATATATTATTAACTTTAAAAATAATTTATGATAACAGTCACATTGCTCTTTATTGCTTTTAATTTTTTTTCAAATAATGATATGTTTGATTTATTTGATGGAAAATAATTGCTCAGAAGGTGACTAGTTTATTTTAGAATGGGCAGGAAGCAAGTTTATCTTTTAACTCTTAGGTAAATCCTACTTTATATGAATAATTATGTACAAAATGAAAAGAGCTATGTACAAAATGAAAGATAAGTCGTATCTTTTCCAGATGGTTCTCAGGATTTTTTTTAAACAGTTCTTTTTAATGGCTATGTTATTGACATTTTGTAAGGGATAGATGATTTTTATTGATTTTACCAAAATTTGCTGGTGGGATCTAATTCTTCACTAGCAATGGTGTCTCAAGAAGAGCTATAATTTTAAAAAAGCTGGAAGCTGACATAGGGTAAGTACAAGTTACAGTCAGAATCAACCAGCCTGACATTACCCTCGGGTAGGTAAATCCTGGACTATTCATTTTCATCCTTTTATCGTTCTGCATGCTCACTGTATATGGGCTATGATCAATGTTAGGTTAACACTTGTCGTTAAAACTGGTCAGAAGACTCCGTTTTTCAGATAGTCAGAGGGAACACTTTTATGTTTGTTGGGCTTTTATTTATCTCCCTTTTTAAAAAATTGGAATTGGTGGAAGGGCATCCAACAGTTATTGCCACTTTTCACACTTAAGAACCTTTTCACAAATGAATACTATGTAGGAATTGCCCTCATTTTAGAATGCAGTAGTGAAAGCTTGAAATGGCATCTCTTAAACATCATCAGACTCTCACGTAATAAATCTTGTACTGTTTGCAGCTTTTTTGAAGTTCGATAGTCTGTGTAATAGGGCTGGGGAATACTGAGGGATTGTTTTAGAAGAAGAATTTAAATTGCAGGTAGGTAATTTTATTTGAGGCTCTGTTATCTTAAGGTTTCATTTTCACATATTCCCCCCACCCATTATTTAACAATTATTTTTGGTCATTTATTCATTTTTTGGTTTATTCATATTACTAAGCCAAGGTACATAAATTTATCTTTAAAAATTTACTTTAAGTTTCAAAGCCTTATTTTTGTTTTGTTGCCCTATTGTTCATTTATTTATTTTTGCCTTTTCTTTTGTTTTATCATTTTTTTTTTCCAACCACTCCTGTCCTTTCACTCAAACCCTCCTTTAACTCACTACCAAAATAAGAGCCGTCAGCTCCTCCTCAAGACATTAGTTGCACCAGCCCAAGTTCCACTAGTATTTTGGTAAGTTGGCAACCTCCACCAGTGGAAAAACAGAATGGCATTATTACTGAATACTCCATCAAGTATACCGCAGTGGATGGAGAAGATGACAAACCTCATGAGATTTTGGGAATACCTTCGGACACTACCAAATACCTTTTGGAACAGCTGGAAAAATGGACTGAGTACCGGATCACTGTGACAGCCCACACAGATGTCGGCCCTGGCCCTGAGAGCTTGTCCGTGTTGATTCGAACCGATGAAGATGGTATGTTGCCTCTGCTACGTCAGTTTGCACCCTTCTGCCACAGTCTTGGTCTGCTGTCTTTTGATAGGCTAACAGTAATGCATTTTTCTCTGCTCATCTTTTTTACCCAGCATCGCTGTAACTTCAGTGGTTTTTGCCAGAAACCTATCTTTGCTACGGCCTGGGCATTTTTTTTTTTTTTTAACTTTTTTCATCTCAACACAGTAATTTGCTTCCTTTTAAAAGAACAGTTTGCTCCTATGACCTTGCAATCCAGGCCCTTCTCTGTACCTCCATCTAAAGTCTTCTGCATATTTCTTGGTTTTTGTAGTCACTTCTTTTACATTTTGAAGTTAACTTTTCAAAAGTGCCTTCTTATCTTCTTGTTGCCTTTTTGTCTTGCACGTTTCAGAGACACTGATGCTCGACATTCAATTTTTGGCATCTGTTGTATGGAATACCTTTGATATGAGAAAAAAATAAAGAAGAAAATCCATATAATCAAGAATCTTTTTTATTCTGCTAAAAAGAAACCTTAAAAAAAACACACACACACAACAATCAACAACCAGTTTTTGTTATTATTTCAATGCTATACTTCTTTGTGCTTTAATGCTTTGAACCTCAAAGCATCTTCCTTGGCTTTTGTACATTTTTTACATGTTTTTCTATTTCTCTGATACTCTTTTTTTCTTCCATTTTTTTTTTTTTTTTTTTTGGCATCGGTCATGTTTTTTGATCTTTTCTTAAAAGGTAGAGCAGATTGGTTGAGCATTTTCCTTGGTTGAAAATGTTTGTATTCCACAAAGGAAACGTAGTGGGTCTGCCTTTTTTTTTTTTTTTTTTTTTTTTTTAAACCTAAGTAAAGAAAATGCTCTGACTGGGTGGGACAAGTGCCTATAATTTTCTTTTATCCAATGATGTTGTTCCAGTTCCTAGTGGTCCTCCTCGCAAAGTCGAGGTAGAGGCTGTCAACTCAACATCTGTTAAAGTCTCATGGCGCTCACCTGTGCCCAATAAACAGCATGGCCAGATAAGAGGATACCAGGTGCATTATGTGAGGATGGAAAATGGTGAACCCAAGGGCCAGCCCATGCTGAAGGATGTCATGCTGGCTGACGCACAGGTAAGCCTCTGAAATTGCATATGTATATTTTTATAGGATACATTTATTTTAGTCTGTACCTTAAAATGGACCCCATTTTAATTTTTTTGGCATGTTAAAACTCCTATACAAAATTCTAGCTTTTTTTAAAAATTGAATTACAGTTGATTTACAGTGTTGTGTTAATTTCTGCTGTACAGTGAAGTGATTCAATAATACATATATATACATTCATTTTTTATATTCTTTTCAATTATGGTTTATGACAGGATATTGGATATAGTTCTCTGTGCTATACAGTAGGACCTTGTTGTTTATCCATTCTCTGTATAATGGTTTGCATCTGCTAATCCCAAACTCCCACTCTATCCTTCCCCCACTCCGCCTCCCCCCTTGGCAACTACAAGTGTGTTCTCTGTGTCTGTAGTCTGTTTCGTAGATAAGTTCACAAAATTCTAGCTTTCAAAACACATGATCCATATTTACCTTCTCAATCAGAGTTGACTTCAAGTGAGGAAGTGAATTGAAATGACACATCTGATTAAAAACATGTAACTGTTTTCTTAAAATACAGATGTACGGCTCTACAGCTATATCTGAGTTTGCCTTTCTGACTTCAAAAAAATTGGTTGACTTAATTAAATCAAAGGGAAGAATTTCAAACAGCAGTTTTGCTGATAAATCTACTTTCTGCTGTGCTAAAAGTATTTGGAACTAAGTTGATCTAATTTCTAAATGTATGATTTCTTCCACTGAAGAATAGACATTCTTATTCAGGGAAAGGTATCCAGATAGTATTTTATTTAGTATTTCTTTGCCAAATTACATATCTAATGAAAATAATTGTTTCATTTCCCAGAAAATGAAGATAATGACAATGATAAAAATTAGAGTGTCTCAGGGTATTGATGAGATGCCCTATGCTGAGCCAAATTAATAAAACTATTAAGAGTAGTTGAGAAAGTGAGAAATTCTATCAACCCTAAGGCAGTGATTTACAACCATGTAGTCACAATTTGGTTTTGTAATATGCTGTTTAAAACAGAACATTAATTTTTTTTTTCAGTTTTTAAAAATAAATTAGAAGTGATTCAAAGACAGTACCATAATAAATCTACCTATACATATTTTTCTGAAAGGGAGAGGAAGATTTCAGTTAAGAACTGCCCTACTGGAGATTATACATAACCTATGGACTAGCTTACCTATGCTTGTTCCAATAGCGATGGGGTATTAGGAATAGGGGAGTGCTTTGCTTATCCAGCAAATTGGTAGCTGGGCATGGAAATGGATGGGATTAGTGAAAATTTGAAGCTATTTCAATTGAAAATTCCTTCCTTTGCATGCAAGTGGGGAAGATTATGAACAAAGTTGAAAACTGCTGGGCCAGATTGCCAAATTTTGCCTTCTTTTCTCTGTGAAGATAACAGGGCTATAAAGGGCCCTGTTTTTTTACCCCAAAGTCTTTACTTTGTATTTACTCCAAAGTCTTAATATAATCAACTCACAAAGGTACTTATGTTTGCTTCAGTTTCAAAACATTCTAACTAAAGGGGTCTGGCTTAGTGACTAATTTATCTTCCTCAAATCCAGTTGTATGGTTTTGGTTTGAAGGCCATTTCTATAAATTTAGTTGGAAATTCATAGTGTCCCTTAAGACTCTGGAAAAGGACCATTGACTTGCTTTTTTGTAAATATTTATTTTGTACTGCCCATAAAATAGAAAGTTCTTATAGTATAAAATTAATAAGGCCTTAACTGCTTACGTTTTATTTGGTGCATCTGCAATTATGAGAAATAAAATGATACGACCATCATGCTTTGATGTCCTTCTTCAGTTCATAGATAATCTTACATTATAGAACTGGAGTTCTGTTGCTGTTTTCATTGGGAATATGGTAGTTAGTGAAATTATATGATACAAAATGCCTTAAATATCAACTCAATCTTTTTTTTTTTTTCTCCTCTTCTACTTTGGCCTTTCTTTATTATTTTGCTGATTTTCTTTGTGGTGTTGTTTTGGTTTTTGGTTTGTTTGGTTTTTGGTCATTTCATGTTCTCTTTAACTATTCATTGAATTTTTTTTGCATCTTACAGGACTTCACTGGGACTGTACATTTTCAATATTAATGAAAGGTGTTCATCTAAATAGTGACTTGAGTTCTGTAACCTAGATAGAAATCAAAATAAATGTCACAACGTAGTGTGCATCAGCTTTTTGCTATGCCTTATTGATTCATTCCAATGAACCATGCATTAAAAAAAATTAGCCAGTTTTAGTGGTAACAACATAGAACATATTTACTTTTAACTTCTCAATTAGGAATGAAGGTGGCAGCATAACACACATATACTCTTTGGAATTTTATTGTACACACCTCTTCAGTTGCTTATTTCTTCTATTTTTTTTAATCTAAGGAGGACACCATTGCCTTTATCAGGCTACAAATTTCTCTTCATTTCTTTTTATTTTGTTTCCCTCCTCCCCAACCTTCTTAATCTCAATCAGTGGGAATTTGATGATACTACTGAACATGTGAGTAATTTTGGGCTGCTTTTTCAAAACAGATTATATAAATGGTCGTTTTTTCTGATACCCCTCTTTCATTTATTTGTACTATGTCATCACAATTTGCTTGGATGCATGAACTAACAAATTATTTTTTAAAGTACTTCCACTATGTGGTACACTTTTCATTTTGGTTTTTGTTTTGTGAAATTGCTGTGATGCTATTGATTGCGTAAGAAATATCGTGAGTTCATGTTGTTTTGGTGGCTGCTACTAACTCTGCCTTGTGACACAGTTAGAGGAGGCATGCTTTAAGTGGAGGTATCACAGACGAGAGATGTTGAGTTTGTTCTGGGCTGCTCATAAATCCTGCTCCAGAGTTACATATTCAGTGCATAACATGACCTAGATCTGGCACTAATGAACTCTATCTAGAAATGGCAATTCTCTGTTGTACCCATACAAATTTGAGTGAAATTGCATGAGTCATGCCAAGAAGCAGAAAGTATTCTACTGAGTGAAGAATTCGTTTTTTTAATATTTTAGTGAATGGATGGTGTTTTTTATTGAGAGTTTATTATGTATAAGGTACTGTGGGGGACGCAAGATGTGACACCTGCCTTCTAAGTGCTTACAGTCCAGGCGCCTAGGAAGGATATAAAGTTCAGAAAAGTTCCATAAAATACAACAAAAGCGATGACCTCAAGCAATGTATAATTAATTAATATTTGAATGGCAATATCAGTAAGAGCTATGAGTTTAGAGACAGTGGACCAGGATGGTAGAAGTCCTGAAACTTATTTGAGAACTTAACTGATGAATAGGGATTGAAGAAGTAAAAGTGTGTGTCTGTGTATGTTGGTGAGTTGGAGGTGGGAATGTACTTTTAAAGGTCAGCACAGCAGAAGCAGTCAGTCAAGAGTGTGATAATAGTCAGGTGACAGTGAGCTTGGCAATTTGACAGGACTGAAGGATTCAAGTTAGTAAATTAATACTAAATACTACTAAGAGATTAAATTTTAATATAATGTTAGAAAAACCTAAAGTGTCAAGCTAAAGAGCTGGTCTTTAACTCTTCAGTCCTGGAGAGATATAAAAAATTATTAAAAGGAGCAAAAAGATAAAGGCTGGTAGGAGGTATTCTTTTGTTTAGTAAAATTTTTTTTTTTGCCAAAACACAGGGCTCTTGTAGGGATTCTTGGTAAATATGATGGTCAAGCTATCACTTCTCATGAAATTGACAGTGTAGCAGTGTTTTATAAACTTCTTTGACCATGACCCATAGTAAGAAATGCATTATATGCCATGACCAATTCATGCATATGTTTAAAATAAAGGTTTTACAAAATAATACTTTACCTTTAAATATATGCAAATTTTAATATTCAAGTATATTTCATTTTTTTAAAAAACACTGGTCTTGAATGGCTAAATTGATTTCATGACCTACTAAATGGGTCATTACCTGAAGCTTAAAAATCAATAACTTAATGGATAGATTAGAGGGGAAAAAAATACAGTAGACAGGGAAACAGAGTTCTTTTCCTAAGTCGTGAAGTAATAAAAAATTTTTAAAAAGTTGAGCATCAGAAATGAAAAAGGGACAGTTATGATCAATGTTTTAAAGGAAGAATGGACAAAAACATACTAACTAGCTAAGAATTTGAAGAAGAAAAAGGGACCAAAGATCACTCATAAGTTTTGAAGATGCTCCACCATTCATTAAAATATGGAAGTAAGAAGGGGAGTCTGCTTCTGGGAATGACATTTAAGCTTTAGTTAAGTTGAAGTGGAGGTAACACTTGATAGTCAAGGGAAAACATCCAACAAATATTTACAATGTATTGGGCTGGCCAAAAAGTTCATTCGGGTTTTTCTGTAAAATCTTATGGAAAAACCCGAACAGACATTTTAGCCAACCCAATACATGCCATTGGAGCCCTGGGGGGAAGTCAGGGCTAGAGATGAATTTAGGATATAGGCAGAAAAAAATTCTTTAAGTTTTAGAGATGGATCCAGTTTTTTTTTTAGGACTAGAGAGAAATGCAGCAGATGAGTGACTGTGACAGAACATCTGGGAATGCCAGCTTTTAACAAGCAGGGGCAAGAAGTAGGGTGCAGATGGGCTAGGAGAACAAAAAGAGAGTGAGGAGCTGTGGCCCTGATATCAGTCACACTACCCCAGACAGAGGGTGTGGAAACCACTGAGTAAGTAAGTATGCCCACAGCTTAAAGAAAATGTAAACCAAGAGATGGTGTGATCCAGGCAGAGAGAGGTGTGTCCAGCTGAGATTAGACCATGACAGAGGGCTCGAACATTTTGAGTGGCACTACTTACATTATCCTATCACAACCTGTATGAGGGGAAGGACGTGTGTGTTTAACCCCAATTTTATAAATGAGAAATTTATAGAAGGCTCAGGGTATGTAAATTGCTTGCCGCACGATTTGGTGATAGAACCAGGCCTCGCTTCTTTTTCCTCCTAGCCTGGCCTGCTTTCATCAGTCATTCTGCGATATCGGGGGACCTTGGAAACAATAATGTTGGCATTCACCCATCATAATTTTGGGAATCGCCAGTGTACCATCATTTTAAATGCTGCTCTCCGGTGGTTCACTTGGTTTTTATATTCTCTGTAATGTTAGCGAAACCATTCCTGAAAATAAGATCTCTCTCCCAGATTTAGTCTATTCATCTGACAGAGTAGTATTTCCAGTAGCTCTTCAGGATAGTATCTGAAATTCTTGAATTTCCACACTGGTGATATTCCTACACTTTTGAGTAAAGCACATTGTCGAAAGCTGTCATCCCTGGGATCAGAGTCAACCAGTGAGTTCTGTGGTGCCCATTACAGCCTTGCACAGAAAAATCCCACTGTTCTCCACACAATCTAATCCATTCACTAAACTCTCACTTGCGTTGTCTTTAGATGCAAAAGACAATGACATCTTATATTTTCTTAAATTTATCTGTATTCAATTTGAAAACATAGCTGTGCTAAAGATCTGAAAGGTTTTTTTGTTTTGTTTTGTTTTTGCTGTGCGTGTATGTAGCACCAAGGAAAATATCAGAACAAATTAATAGCCAGCACTCTATGTAAAGAGTCATGTAACTTCCCATTTAGAAGAACAGTTCTGCGATTATCTTCTCTTATAGCCACCACAGCTTTGGGTCCTTACTAAGAGAAAACTAAGAGTTTTGATAAATAGTTTGTGATATTTAACATTTTCTACATTGTCGGAATTAATTGAACACATATTCGTGATGTAGTAGAACAAGTCCTGTTAATGTGGTTTTATGGCCTGGCCTCCAAATCATTAGAAAATTCTCCTTAGTTTATAATGATTTTAGTCCATAGCCTATACAACTAACCAATAATATACTATTTGAGTCCTAAGAAACTTCTCTGGCTCTCTGGCTGTCTAGGGCCAACAGATCAGCCGTTTGGTAAAATATTTACATGGTGATAATACATACTGTTTGGCATCAGCCCCATCCACAATCTGAGGGCCAGGCTACAGTGGAGGCACTTGGAGAGCAGCTGGCATATCATAGCAGCTAGAGCATGGATTGCTCACTACAAGCCACACATTGTTTTAAGTGTTTACCCAACATAGCTCATTTAATCTTTTAGTAGCCCTAGACGGTCCTAACATTCCAACTTTCACGTGGGAAACTGAGGCACAGACGGGTTAAACTCACTTGCCCTGAATCACCAAACTAGTAAATAAGGAAAGGCATGTTTAAATTCAAGAATTGAGGAGGTCTGACTCCAGGTTTTGTGGTTTTTGACTACTACCCCTTAGAGCTGCCTCTTAGGATGGCTGAAGACCCCCCTTCAGTGTCAGCATGAAGACATCATCCATAGCATGAGCTCTAGGCATGAAGCTTCCAGTGCTGGGCGTGGCTGCAGGGAATGTTTGCGCATGCGCAGAAGGAAGGTGGCGGCCTTGATTGTTCCCCCAGGGCGTTTGCGGTGTATGTTTTGAATCAATGTTACTCCCTTGTGTCATTTCAGGACATGATTATTTCTGGGCTACAGCCTGAAACTTCCTACTCCCTCACTGTCACAGCCTACACCACCAAAGGAGATGGAGCTCGCAGCAAACCCAAACTGGTGTCCACCACTGGGGCAGGTAACTGTATCTGTGCATATATGTATCTTGAATATGTTCCCGGCAACAATAAAGAGGAGTTTTCCAAATGGTACAGGTGGTTTTGGTCAGAGGGAAAAATGTACAATGGTCAACTTTAGTGATTTTTGATATACAGTTCAGAGGGTAAAAATAACTGAATGACCTGCTTTACCCAGATTATTCAGTCACTCATTCAACAAATATTATTTGAGCACCTATACTATGTATCGGGCACTATTTCCAGTACTTTGATAGAACAATCAACAAAAAAAAAAGACTCTGACCTCCCGAAATTTATTTTCTGACTAACATAATTAACTAGTGAATAAATGAGTTTTGTAATAATAAAATGCCAGGAAGTGATTATTATCAAAATAAAGGTGTGTGGGCATTAAGGATGGGGCAGTCCCTAAGGACTGTTTTAGAAAGAGTGATGGGAGATCTCTTAGGGGCAGGATATTTGAGCTGAGACTTGAAAGATGTGAAGGAGCAAGTCCCACCAGGGTCTGGAAAGCAGACCATCTAGGGAGGGAAATCACGTGACAGCTTCACCACCACCCCCTCCTCCCCAGCAGCAAACCTTGTTAGAAGAGCTGCTGTCTTGAACTGGGTTGTTGACTTAAAGTTTTATTTTTTGTCATGTTCTCCTCCTCACCCCTTGCTGTGGGGATTCTAAAGAGGACAAATTGCACCAAAGATGGGAAACAGAAAAGAGAATGAAGAAAAGCAAAAAGACTAATACCAGATTGCTCCTTTCTGAAGAAAAAAGCTTCTTAATGCTATTTAGTCTCACTTTGGTTGGCCACATTAGGAAAACAGCATGTCCGAAGACCTGACATTATAAAACCAATAAATTAAGAGATAATTACTGAAGGAATCTTCTTCAGTCCCTTTATGTAGAAATCTCCCGTGGAACATTTAAGCTATGATTTGATTTATTCCTCCTGAATCACTTCTCGCACAACTTTTTAGGAACACACCTCGATGTAAAGGCATAAAGCAAAGAACAGCTGTGATGTTGAGGACCCTCCTGGGTGCCGTGCTCACTGCCAAATTTGTCTAAATGTCGTAAGATTTGCCTCACTCATATCCCGCCACCTGGAACTGCCTCAAGCAGTAGGATTACAGATGGCAAAACTCCTTCAAGGCAAAATCTTCTGGGCCTTTTCTTTTTTTAATACCATTGTATCAAGTTTATTCAGTACCCTGCATAGGAGATACGGTGCACGTTCAGTGGGGACATGCTGACTGTCTAGCTATGGAATCAGCCTCTATTGGAATGTAGACAACGGAGGGTAAACCCCTGAAATTGAACCCCAAAGTGAAGAAAATACATTTCCTTCACCCATATTTATAACTGTGTCTTAATAAGCCTGAAATGTCTTACATGAAGCATCAAACTCCTATTGCCCATAAGATGGGGAGGTCCTATAATGAGGACAAAAAAGTAGAGGATTTATCGCCAAGGGATGCGAATCCTAGAACAAGGAATGATATTGCCTATTTTAATGTCACTAAGATTAGCTCATCACTTTTTAGTTACCATACAGAACATTATTTAGAATTGTGGATCTTATATACAGAATTATTTTGCAATTTGCATTCACAATTTCAGATCTTTCTTAATCAATGGAGACTTGGGTATTGAGGGAATGCTTATAATTTAGATGTCTGCACGTTTATTTTCTTGAGACCTCCCTGCTGATCCTGGGTGGGAGATGGGAGAATCCAGATTTATAATCCTTCTAAGAGAAAACCTCTAGTTTTCTTTGCTGCCAACCTATAGTAAAAAACTATTCTAAAGTCATTATTGAACAGATTAATTTGCTTTGTTTTATATAGTATTACAAAAATCCCTTGTATTTATATAACTATGACGAATGACTGAGTTTATCTCACAGATGTGAGCTCCTAATAACCACAATTATAAGGGCACTTAGTTATAGCTTCCATGGAGAATTCAGGAATTCTCGTGAAATTTTATTTTAATAGTAAAATTCCTGGTTTTAGGATATGTTTCTGTATAATACATTGTTTCTAGAATCTGTGAACAATCATATCTTTGAAATAAAAATACAGGCCATAACTTAAGCAATCCATGTAGGATTCATGTAACCTGAGGGATGCTTTTGAATAAAATGTTGGCTTTTATGTTTCAATGATTATGACATTTTTGTAGTTTCTTTGTTAATACTCCCATTGCTCTGTATCATAATAATTGGTCTACTGCCTGAAATCTTGTGGTTTTAGGCATATTCTTTGGTTTGAAATTTTCTCTATATTTTTACATGAATTTCACTACTGTACTGAGGAGCTATGTTTAAGGATGAGAGAAAAGATGACAATGACATAGAATTTGGAAGTAATAGGCTTAGGTTCAGTCATTTATGATTGTTGCTACTTAGGTGCTAAGTTAAATTGAAGCTAAGTTTAGAGCCATTGGGACTGAGTGCCTTGGTTGATCTCCAATGATTGCTCTTACTAGGAAGAAGTAAAGGGCAGTACATGAGTACCATTTCTGAAGTCATGAGAGATTTTTAAGAGGAAGAATACAGTAAGAGATAAGAATAATCAAAAAGGCAAAAGGGAGAAGAGATTATATGTCATGGCATAAGTTAGAGTTAGCTTATTTACTGTGCAGCTGGGCCTTCTTCTTCCAATAAGTTCACTAACACACTGCTAAAAATGACCTCCAACTCCCAGAGTAAGTATTTAAGACTCTTTTCCTTTTGCCAGTCTGCCAGCTCCTAGGCTGGAGTAAGCAGACCCACTGACTCTGCCACTGCATGGCCTTTAAAAGTGGCCCACACAATAACCCTAAGGCATTAGAACCTTGGACCCAACTCCACATGCAGCACCATCTACTGGTCCTCTTCATTTCTCCACCTGGAGTGTGCACTGATCAGAGGACAAGGGCCCTGCATTATCCATCTTCTATTTTCCCACCCAAATGCCTGCATGCCATTATATAAGTCCTTACATAAAGTGAGTAGTTGGTAAATGTTTCATACATAGAATTTCTGGAAGCCAGAGATGGAGTGGGTTTCATTGCCAATACGTGCAGTTTGGGAGAATTCTTCTTAACCATTCATGCAATGTTGTAGAACTCTCCTCATTCCTTTTCCCTTTTTTCTACTTGTTACTCCCTGGATGAAATACCACAACTGTCCATAACCCTTACCCTAGCTTATTTAAACTGCATCTACTATTCACACATTTGGGGAGATTTTAGGTGTTCCCTTCATGTGGCTAGCCTCTCCTGAGGCAATGCTGGGAGTTCTTCCTCTAGCTGCCTCAGCTTTCATTTCTTTCTTGAATTCTTCACTAGTGCATCTTGTTGCTTCCAGGCTGATTGTCTCATAGTTTTCAGGCTTAGTGAAACTTCTGCCAGGGAAAGGAGTGACTGTCTTGGCAGTGGAGAGCAGACCGAGGTGCTTCTGGCACAGCAGTGGGAACCAGTAGATCAGAACTGACGCTCTTACTTCTAGAGCATTACTTTGATTTCATGATACCAAGCCCACAGTGTTTATATCCCAGAACAAGAAAGGGCATGCCAGCATCAAAAACAAAAGGCATTAGTACAACCTAAGCTTTGACTATCACAGAAGAATAGATATACATTTTCATAAGGCCATGAGATCTTTTTTTCTTAGAACTTACGAGTTTGTTAAATTTCTCCAAATTTGTACCATAGCAGTATTATGAAGTGAAACACCAGATAATAAAAACATACTCATATATGGCTGACGAATATTATTACAATGCAACCTATATTTGTGGTTGCAGGAAATTTTAAATTGTTTTATTTATCCTCCCTTTACATGCATCTTATAGAAACAAGGTGCACAGTGTATTTATTATGATGCAGTTCTTCATAACCAGAGTTTTGAAAACTTTTGATAAATATTTTTAATAAAATATATTGTCCCTGGAAAATGTGGAGACCTAATTGTTATGTTTTTCCCCAAAAGTTTCAACCAGGTTTTGTTTATTGAAGGATGTATTTTCTGCTGAAAGGCCCTTTTTTTTTTCTCAGCAGAATCTCAAATGTTTAATTCTTGACGTCATTGATATTTTAATGGGCAAATCATGTAAATACTATATACACATAGAGAGAAATTAAGGATACTTACCAATATCTATTTTAAAGTGATTTTTAAAGAAAATAATTTTAAATATATTTAAAATAAAAATAAATGGAATAATTCAAGCACTCACCAACTTATGAATGGGTTTGTTCTGAGAGTTTCTTAGTTGGTTAGTAAGATATCAGATACACCTTTCCATGAGAAACAGTGAGTCTACAGTTTTTGGTTTGGACTGGTTTGGTTTCTGGGTCAACCTTCAGCACGTGTATATAATTGCCATTAAAAACTTCAGGAACTACTTTCCCAAACATGATGAACCCACTTACTATGAACTTATCCAACATGTGAAACAAAACTATTATATTACTTCATTGGTTAAGGATAGAAATACCACAAAGAATGTGTTCTTGGACAAAGCACACCACTACTGGGGTCTGAAATATATAGTGAGCAGGTTAACCAAGTAATTTCTGAAGTTAATATTCTGTATATTATCTCAACATCTTTCTAGTTTGTTTTTGTTTTTAACTTATATCTACATCCCTATGATACTATTTTTCATTTCCTGTGTATTTTTCATTGCCATTAGTGTAAGCTTTCCTCCCTTTTGACCATATTCTCTCCCCTTTCTATTAACTTATTTTTAATTCTGGTAATACTCTTTTCCCCTCCCTCATCTTTGGACTATTTCCAAAGAAACTCCTGGCTCTGTGTTGTTTACCACTGTCCTTGTCTGTGGATTCCAGGAATAATTACTCTTTGTTAAAAAAAAAAAAAAATACAGTTGTAATAATACATTGAGTATATTAGACCAATTCACATATCTAACTCATTTAACTTGAAAAGAAATTATGTACTTAGCCCCTGACCACAAAAACCTTAATATTCTGATTATTAATAATTATTATTATTAATGAAATGTAAAACACTTTTCTAAGACATTTACATGCATTTCCTCATTTAATATTCATAACAACAATATGGGGTAGGTCTTAATATAATTCCTATTTTACTAGATGCAAAACTTGATGAGGATGACTGATGTGGATGGTATAAACAAAAAATGCAAATTAGATCCACAGTAAGAGCAACATTATTTTACATTACCTTTTTTTTTTTTTTTAAACTAATAATCAACATACTAGTTAAATTGTTTGGGCTGTGGATTCAGACAGACCTATGTTTGTCTCATAGCATCCTCACTTATTACGCATCTAACTTTGCACAGTTTTCTATCTCTCTGTTTCATTTTTTTATTATACAAGGTGAAGATAATAACTAAGCAGGGCACATAGGAGTGAAGGATGTAAATCAAGTGAGATGCTACATGTAATGCTCTTAGTACAGTGCCTGGTACATTGCATGTACCCAGTAATTAAATATATTTTAATTATTATTCTTATTCGCTGTACCTAATTGGCTAATCCTTACAGAGCTTCATTTCTCTGCGGCATGAACCTCTACGTATTAAGATTCGAAATGTGAAGATGTTTTTAAAAATCTCCTTAAATTATCATTTCAATAATAATTCCTATTTTCTGTCCATTATCAAATTCTAATATCTCACCCTACCTTAAAAGAGTATGAGAAGGAGCATGTTTCCACAAAGACATATAGACCAAGCCTTGGCTTTTTTTTATAAGTAAAGGCATGGAAATGCCCGTGGAGTGGCATTCCCGTTCATCGGTGATTGAAATGCGAACACCCACGTAGGGTGGTCTCACCACTCCCTCCTGTGTGCTCCAGTTCCAGGGAAACCCCGGCTTGTGATTAACCACACTCAGATGAATACTGCTCTCGTTCAGTGGCACCCGCCTGTGGACACATTTGGACCCCTCCAGGGCTACCGTCTAAAATTTGGCCGGAAGGACATGGAGCCACTCACTACTCTAGAGTTCTCCGAAAAAGAAGATCACTTCACGGCGACAGACATCCACAAAGGAGCATCGTACATCTTCAGGCTCTCAGCCAGAAACAAAGTGGGCTTTGGGGAGGAGATGGTGAAGGAGATTTCTGTTCCAGAAGAAGTCCCAACTGGATTCCCTCAAAACCTCCACTCAGAAGGCAGCACGTCAACCTCTGTCCAGTTATCTTGGCAGCCGCCTGTCCTGGCAGAGAGAAATGGCATTATCACCAAGTACACCCTTCTGTATAGGGATATCAATATCCCTCTTCTTCCAATGGAGCAGCTCATTGTTCCAGCTGACACCACTCTGACACTCAGTGGCTTAAAACCAGATACCACATATGATGTAAAAGTACGTGCTCACACGAGCAAAGGCCCCGGGCCGTATAGTCCCAGTGTCCAGTTCAGGACACTGCCTGTGGATCAAGGTAGGATTTGTCTGCTTACGGCCTTTCTCCCTTAAAGGAATGTCGGTCTTTGGAAATCAGTATTTTGAAGCTATAAATAACTGATCGGCCCATTCATATTAATAGGTTCAGCAGAAGCAAAAAGGTAAAGTATGTAAAACTTAATATGTCTTGGAGGCCTTAGATCTCAGTTAGAGAATGCCAAGCAAGTCTGGCTGACAGCACCCCAATGTTCTCAGGTAAGGAAAACACAATATAGTTGACTGAATGGGAGAGAAAGGAGAGATCCTCATGAGGATGAGGTGTTAAAATGAATGCTCTTAACAGGTAGGCAAATCACAGTTCTCTGTCTGATCCAAGTAGACGGCATCTAGCTTAAGCCCTCCCGTCCGTGGAAAAGGACGAGTCATACGTTTTTAGGAGTAGTTTAAATACACTGTTTTTCCTTTTCCAGCAGTGTTTGCAAAAAATTTTCATGTTAAAGCAGTAATGAAGACTTCAGTGCTACTGTCTTGGGAGATTCCAGAGAATTATAATTCTGCCATGCCTTTCAAAGTAAGTTGTTTTCTAATGTGTAAGAAGATATCACCGGTAAAAGTGGAGGGGGCAGGTCACCTGGGTAAGTTACTTACAAAGCATACGGACTGCTTTGAGTCGGCCACGCATACTTGCTGTTCTCTCTTCTTATGTGGCTTTCACATAACAGACTGAGTCAGGCTCTTTGGCAGTGTGACCTTTCCCCTCTCGAGAGGAGGCAGGAGCTCAAACCCAGGGCCGGCATTCTTTGTGGGTCACCTAGCACTTCCAAGTTGAACTTTTTACATCTAAGCTAGTGCTTTTGTTTTTTCATCAGGAAATGACATTTACATGGTTTCTACCTGTTTGTGATGCAGTATCCTGGGATTTAAGTAATTTGTTAATTGGCCTGAATTCTTTGAATATTTTAAACTTCAGTTTCCCATTGAGAGATATTGGCAAATGTTAGCAAGAAGTACAAGTCTGTGAAAGAAAGAATAGAGAAACATTTTTGAAAGTAAAAATATATTTGGGAACAAGAATGGAAGTGTTTGGAAAAAAGTGGTGTGGATGATGCATTGAAACCTAGAGCATTTCTGCCAACATTCCCTTAAGATCACAGACAACTGACGGGCCAAATATTGTTAAGCTATTGTACATTTCTTTGTGTATTTTTGATAGACTTAGAAACATTGTATCATTACACAATAAGAAACAAAAGAAAACTGATGCCATCTCTAGAATTTATGAGCACTTACGGGCTTAGGAAATGCCCCAAATTAGAAATGACCCATATGTATTTTCCATAAGCAAGTACCATATTAGTTAGAAAATATTCATTGCCTGACTGATAACCAAATCTCTTTGACTGGTTGTATCTCTCTAGATTCTTTATGATGATGGGAAAATGGTAGAAGAAGTGGATGGCCGAGCTACCCAGAAGTTAATTGTCAACCTGAAGCCTGAGAAGTCATATTCATTTGTGCTGACAAATCGTGGCAACAGTGCTGGGGGGCTGCAGCACAGGGTAACTGCAAAGACTGCACCAGATGTTCTACGTACCAAGCCTGCCTTCATTGGGAAGACCAACTTGGATGGCATGATTACCGTGCAACTGCCCGAAGTACCTGCAAATGAGAATATAAAGTAAGTTGATCGAAGGTTAGGGCTAAAGGATAGAAATGCATGTAAGCAAGAAAAAAATGGTTAAATCTCGGGTATATATATATATAGGTGGTCATAAAAGACTATATTGCTGTATGTAGAGTGAGAGTCTTCTGCACAGGCTCACTGTTTTGTTATTCAAGTTCTGTTGCATTGTGTTCTAGAGTTCATTGTGACACAGATTCTCACCACTTTAACATTAATGAGCGTGTTTTTTTACGTTCCAGAAATGATATAATTTAGGAGAGACAGACAAATAGAACATGAACCTTACCATAAAGAAGTTTACGTCGTAGTGTATATAGAATGATGTGAATAGTCGAATAACTGATATTTGGTGAATGTTATTGTAATTGTGAGGAATTCTTAGAAAATACTACAATGCTAAAAGAAACTTTAGGAAATTGGATACAAAAAAAACCAGTATAAGACTCTGCTGTTTTACATGTGTGCTGAAAGATGGGAGAAATTTCAACAAGTTAAAGTTCAGAATGACATTAGAAGAAACGTGAAAGCTAGAAAATGTAATTTTTTCTGGTTTGGATGGAGCACAGTGTAGAGGCCAATGGGCCTGAAGTGGAAATTAAATCCAGTCAATTAAGTAGTTTGTTGGTTGTGTATAGCCAGTTGATGGTAGCCAGTAGAAGAAAAAAAATGTTTTCACCAAAGTATATTAAGTATGAGTACTGTGGTAGACCCTGGAGAACAAAAAAAGAGGATGTGGTCCCTGTCTTCAAAGAGTTTACCATAGAGTGAGGAATACAGAGAAATAGACAGATGTAATACGTGCTAGCGATAGAGTCATACTCTACCTTAACAGTAGCTAATCCAGAATGAAATGGGTCAAGAAAGTTTCTGAATTTAATCTTGAAGGACAAATAAGAGGCATACAAAAAAATCAGAGGGAGGAAATCGTATGCAAAGGCTCATTAGTAAAGGAAGCAAGTGATTCCGTAAGGCACGTGCTCAGAGAGCCAGGGCAAGAGTAGTGAGAGGCAGGTATACAAGAGCCCAGTTGTGCTCAGAAGTTGGAACTGTATCCTGTAGATAGTGACAATCCATGAAAGGACTTTATGCAGGAGAGTGGCATGATATCATCTGTGTAATACCCAAGTTTCCTTCTTTACCATTTTAGGAAATATTTATTGTGTGTCTGCTGCATGTTAGGAACTGTGCTCCTGGCTTGGGATAAGACTAAACCCTTTGTCATTTCTTCTGTTCCACATGATCAAGTTTGGATGAAACTTGCTATGAAAGGTTTGAAGGTCAAGCAGAGGCATTTATACATAATTTATGGATGGTTGGAGCCTTTACATTTAGTAGCAATCTGGTGACATAATTTAGGTAAGTTCTTAGGGAAGATGGCTCCTGAAGGCATGTCGGAAGGATTGTAGCACCACAGAGAAAAGTTTTGGGCAGTCATTGTGCAGTTAGTTGACTCTAGGCAAGTAACAAGATTCTGAAGTGAGATGGTGATGGTGGAAATGGGATGCAGACGCAGACAGAGCAGTAGGAATTGGCAGCTGTCTTAATGGAGGGATCAAGGCAGAGGAAAATGTCATAGATGACTCTGAGGTCTGAGCTTGGATGACAAAATAAATGATGCTGCCATTCATCCTGAAGGATGAAAGATCAGGAGGAAATTAATGAGTTTAATTTTGTGTACATTTTACATGAGGTATCAGTGAAATCAGTCTCCATTTATATTAGTCTCCATTTTTGTCCACTCTTCTGTTTCTATCATTTAGAAAACTAAAAAGAAGAATGGAATATTAGTGTGATTTTGATTCCAACAAAATTTAGTATGAAAGGGAGATTTTATTTTTCTGTTGTTTAAATATTCTATGGATATTGTTTGATCTGCCACCATAGTGCCAGACAATGTTGCAGGAATTCAGTGGAGAGAATGCTGACTTTCTCATGGCTCTTACATAGTGTAGGTAATTGGGGAATTTGGACAAGTAGAGAGAGTCAGGTGGAGTGGAGTCCTGTGATACCAAAAGTTAGTTGGATAGGGGAGGCCACAGGAGGAGCTCCCAACCCCAGTTTAGTAGTTCAGGGAAGAGGCCCTGAAAAAAAGCAACATCTAAGCTGAGGCTTAAAGAATCACAATAAGCTGGTCCATGGGAGCGGGGGTGGGGAGACGCTGTTTCAGGCAGAGGACAGCACATGTGATATTGCACAAGCAAGACAAAGACTAGCACTTGTTATTCGTCCACATCTTACCCATCCATTAAGACTTTTCAGCTGGCATCCAACAAACATGTACTCTAGACATACTGTACTGCCAGCACTAGGTCTGGAAATAGAAAGATGATTGAGATAAAGCCCTACCTTACAGTGGGAAAACAGATACAGGAAATAGATAATAAGAATATAATGGAGCAAGTACTGCCAGGTACTGTAGAAACATAAATACTGTAGAATTCTAGCCCAACTTGGATGTCAAGGGAGATTTCCAGAAGGAGCTGATATGTAATAAGTTTTGAATGATGAGAAAGATTTAGAGAAGATAAAACAGTTGCAAACAATGAAGGAACAGTCCATATAGTTTATATGGGCTATAAATTGAGTCTATTAAAAACATGTACTGTCTATTCAGGGAAAGAGTAGATAAAAGATGAAAATAGTGTCACATAATCTGTAGTTTTTACTATTAGATTTCAAAACTTTTCTTTATATATTAAAAAAAAGATTTTAATGGCTATTTACCAAATTAGCTTGGTTCTTGGGAAATGACATTTTAGTCCATTGGTGATAGACTTCTTTTTCATTTCCCAACCTCTGAATGCATTGAGAATATTGCAGAATATAGTCTCTCTCTCTCAGTATTTTTCTTTAGCTTGTTCAATTTTTCTTTGTTTTATTTATGTACTTCTTCTTTGTAATATTTGACACGGGAGTCAAAGAAAAGGGATAAAACTTTGGTAACAAAGATCAGAGACTATTACAAAACAGAAAAAGAAAGCAAACCATTATGGAAAAAACTCTGTTCTAGAAATGAAGTAAAGATTCCCAGAAATATATTCTAAACACTCTGGGGAAAAGACAAGAGCAAAAGACAAAACTGGGGAAAAGACAAGAGCAAAAGACAGAACTAGGGAAAAGTATAAGAACCATAAGAAATGAAAAGCAGATCTCCTGTTAGCAAAAATCCCTACATAATTCATATTCACTATGTTTTTTAAAGGGATAATAGCGTAAAGTTACCCACCCAGTCTTCTAGGTTGGTTCACGTGGCACCGTCAGATATGACAAGAAGCTGTGTGCCATGCGGCGCCGCTTGCAGTTCAGAAATTAGAGTGGAGCTTTTGTTAAGTATTGTAAGGGAGAAATGAGGGGAGAAAACAGAATCGATTCCAGAGCGCTGGGGTGGGTTGCTAACTTGTATTTAGGTGAAAGCTAGCTACAAAGATGCTTCCAATTTGTTTTTCTGTCAAAATACAATTTTGATGATTGAAGGGCTGTTTTGTTTATCAACAGAAACCAGGCTTTCCTCATTTCCGGCCACGATAATTGAGAGGTCTTGATCCCCACCTCCAAACTCCTCACCATCTGAAAATAAATCTGTCTCTTGTAAACATGATGCAGACATAGCTCCTTGCTTCTGTGATTTCACACTTGGTTTTTGTGTGGAGAAGCTGGGAGCTCCCTCAGCGAAGGGCCAGATTTTTCACGAAACAGCCACATTGGTACTGCAGGTTCTAGTATCAGGAATTTTGTGGGGCTTCAACCTTCTCTTTGAATACATTTAGGGGGGCAGAATGCTGGTCAGAAACTCTAGCAATGCCACCATCCGTCAGAAGCAAGTTGTGGTGACAAAGAGGACTTCTGTGACTCTATAGAGCAGGGTTTTACTCTGGTTGGTAAGAAAAAAAAGCACCACACAGATTGTACTCAGAGAAAAAGCTGCCAGAAGGTACCCAATGTAAATTAACTCCATAGCAACCCTTTCATGTTTATGAAAAATAGAAATGAAGAATAAGGGCGTTTTAGAAAATTTTAAATTTATTATCTACTTTTTCTTTTAAAGAAAGACATTCTTGGAAGCAAAGTTGTTTCATAACACACATGCACCACTATTAGCAGCTCAGTGTGTATAAGCTGTTTAATGTTTAATTCATGCATCATATGTTTGTTAATTGAAGTGGTAAAGGCTTAAATTTGTATAGAGCTTTACAATTTACTGAAGGTGTTAGAGCATTTCACTTAAGTCTCACAATAACCCTGTGAGGTAGGTGGTCTCCCCTTTTACAGGTGAGTAAAGTGAGGCCCAAAGACACTAAGTGGTCCAGCCAAGATCATAGAGTTGATACTGCTAATAGTTAATAGGGACAGAGGACTTACTAGGTGTTCTTCAAAGGACACTGCACACAGTGACTGCTGTAATCTTCACACCAACGGTCCTCTTCATTTTACAGCTGACGAAGCTATAAGGTGGTATACTAATTTGCCCTGGCAACACAATAGCAGAACCAGAGAGGAAAGATTTGAACTTTGGCAGTGTGGCTCCAGAGTCTATGTGTTGCACCACAACCATGCCTCTGTGACCATAAAATGATTGACCAAACCAGGATATTTTTTCCTAGGACAATTGCTAAACATTTAAGAAGTTCATAACAATTAGATGTCAATAGGACTGCCCCAGACAAACCTTAGAACCAAGAGGAATCAGGTACATGCACTTGGCCACAGATTATGGAAATGTACGTTAAATGTGGAACAATAAAATCAGTAGATTGTCATGAGAATTTAGAGGAGAGGGAAAGGGAGAGGTTAGCCACAGTCAGCATTATCATCTGCCATTTTGCAAATGAGGAAAATGAGGCTTAAGACAATTAATAACTTGTCTGACAACACATAGCTTAAAAGATTAGAAACCTTAATTTAAACAGAGAAACTAGAAAGATCATTCAACCTGCTTTGGTTTTCCTGTGGTTAATTAATTTGATTTAAACAATATATACCCAAATGACCAAAGCCAAGAAAAAAAAAATATCAAAAAATTATTCAAGGCATGACATTCATCATTAAACTCTGAGACAAATTTTGACCTCCCAGTTAAATAATGAGTTGGAGAATGCTAGTATGGACTGTTAATACAAAAATCCTGCCAGAATTTGAAGTGGGACTGCCCCGAAGACCAGAGCTCACCTTCCCAGATAATTATATGGAACTGGGCCCCTTGATGATAACATATTAAATAAAATTAGTACAGCTTTACATAGGATAATTAAAATTCTGAAGGTTATATTTAACTTATCTAATTAAATCTAATATACTGGGAAAACACAGCTTACTTTATAAGTAGTCGAGGGCTTTCCAGATATATTGATTCTCAAGTTATTTATTTACCCTTAGTTTAATAGTGAAGGTCTGTGTTGAAAAGGGTATTTGAAGGCTAAACTTCAGGCTTGAATTAGACAGGCAAACAGAGTATAAAGTTTAATTTTACCCATATGGGAAGCTGCTCTATGTCCAAAAGCAATTTTTTTTTTTTTGCGTTTCAAGCAAGTTCTTTCAGTTCATATGATTTGGTTGATATGAATTTGCAGGGTATATGTTAGTTCCTCACTTTACAGAGTCATCTTACCTTACCTAATACCGCATGAGATTAGACCTAGGATCACCGCTTTGCTGGTAACTAAAAGACATTTAGGCATGTCATGAGGCTGGTTTGGAGGAAAGAGAAAAAGCTTGATGAGGTTTCAAGTTGGAAAGTTCTAATGCAAGAGAAGGGCCTCAAAATGTTTTTGACTTCCTGATCTAGGAGAGGCATAAATCCCCAAGAGTTACCTGTTTCACCCACTTCCACTTTTCAGTGAAAAAGGAACTCAGTGATAAAATGGCAACGTTAGCAAATTTGGGGAAATTACATGTGTACCTGCTTTAGGAATGTGTTTCTAAGTATAGGAATATGTCTTAAACGTATAAGAAACTTATGGACTAAAAATGGTTCATTGAGACCATGTAATAGGGGTCATTGATCTAAGCAGAGGTCAGGGAAGGTTTGAGTTAGGAAGTAAAAAAGTGAGTTGCTATTTGAGGAAAGAGAGAAGATAACTTGGAATTTGTTGGGAGTGACAGAAGGTTCTAGACAGATGGTACAGAATGATCAAAGACAGAATGGACCAAGTAAATTCAAGAAACTAAAAGCCCACCAGGGCGTAGCTCAGAGAGCACAGAGAGATGGATTCAGGCAAGATCCTGCTGAGTCTTATAATGCCTTTGGTCTTTATCCTAAGACAAATGAGGATCAATGGAAATATTTTTAAAAATGGAAATGTTACAATTAATTTTCTATTGCAAAATGAAAATTTCAGAGACTGGACTAAAGGGAGTTTAACTCAATGGAGAGAGAAAATTAGGAGACAAAGTTAGGAGCAACCCAGGCATGAGACAATGAAATGAAGCCAGAGCGGTGGCAGTAGAGATGGGGAGAAGTGAATGCACTATAGATAGTTTGGAAGTAATAGGACCTAGCGGTAGTTTGGGTATGAGAGAGGGAGAGAGTTAATGCAGATTGTCAGTGATAACACCTAGGTTTACAGCATGTGCCCTAAAATGGATCGTGGTGCAATATTGGAAGAGGATTACTTTTGGAGGCGTATTTTTTGTTTTATTTTAACCACAGTAAATTTGAGGTACTTTTGTGACATAGAAATGGAGACATAAAGTTGGAAGGGGATAAACTTGTGGAGTTCAGAGGAGCATTCTGGGCTGAAGATGTGAATCTGTAAATCATTTGCATCTAGGGGAAAACTGATTCCCTGAGCTGGAATGAGATCACATGGGAAGAAAAGAGGAAGTAAAGACAAATCCTTGGCTAGGTCCTTGAGGAACTCCACCGTTGAAAAGCTGGGTAGCAGGTAATAAATCCTGCTAAAGAAATAAGGTTAACATGGTGAGAGATTTAAGTAGAAAACCAGGAGAGTTGGATACAGAGAAAGAACTGAATATGTTTCATGGAGGGTGTTATGAATACTCAGATTCTGATAAAAGATCAAGTAAGAAGAGAGTGAAAATTTCTCCTTTTGATGCAATACTGATGACCCAGGTGAAGGTGGTGAGATGGGCAGATGAGGCAGGAGCTAGAGCACAGTTGACTGGGAAGTGAATGGAAGGGAAAGACATGGAGAACAGCAGGAACACGCAGCTTTTCTCAGAACTGGGGCAGTAAGAGGTAGGCGAGAGAGAAAGTGATGACTGGAGCAGGATGTGGTTTGTTTTGTCCTGCCAGGGATTGAAAGCTAATCGATAGAATCCAACGAGGATGGAGAAATCGAGATATATGGGAGACAAGGGGTAGAGTATATGGTGAACATCCTAAGAGAGTGAGATGCAGGACCCAATTCAAGAAAAAGTAATTGGCTCTGGAAAGTGTAGTCAGCCCTTCTACGGTACCGATAGGAAAGATTATGGTTTGCACTCAGATATAGGGAGGCTTGTAGTTTGTTAGACGATGAGGGAATGCTTGTCTAAATCTTTTTCTTTTCTCTGTATATAAGAGCGAAGGCCATCTTCTAGTGGAGAGGCATGTATGTCCAAGATTTGAGGCCAGGGGAGAAAGTGTGAAAAACTTATTGTGAAGATTGGATTGACTAGGTAACTAGAGAAGCTGTGGTTGTGAAGGCCTGTTTGAGTTTGCTCAATATGAACTTATGGCATCATTCTACCCTGTGCATTATTTCTCAAGCTGTATTCAGCTCCTTGGGTTCAGGCACAGAGAAAGGCTATCAGATTTTAGCTAAGGCAGAATGGAGGATGTGGGTTTTGGAAAAGAAGAGCTCAAGAAATTGAGAGCCCTGGGTGGTGCATGGGCCAGCCCTCTGAAGGTTGAAGTCACCCAAAATGATGGCAGAGTTTGGGAGGAAAAAAAAGACTGTTAACCCTGGGAAAAACAAAACAAAACAAAAACTTCCATAAAGGAAAGATTCTGAAGAGGTTGGTAGATGGCAGAAATCAGTAAGGGAAGACCATAGCATAGCTGAATTGTACGAGCTTCCAAAAGGAGGGCTTACTGTGATTTTAGCAAAAGGGTGGAGGAAGAAATATCTGCAAGAAGCAACAGTGAACCAGGAAAGAAACCCAAACCCTAAACCTGAGGTTCATGGGCAGAGGAATAAATTAACAGCCGCCACGTGAGAAGCCTGCAAAGAAAGCAGTATCCTCAGGGGAAAGCTAGGCCTCAGGAAAGGCAAATGTGAGGTTCTTTACAAAGTCATAGTTGCAGAGAATACAGTTGAAATGTATGGATTTGGACCCAGGAGTTCCAAATTCCCAACACCCCATTTCTTTCAATAGGTGAGAGCTGCTTTGAAAGGCTCCACTTTGGCTGCTCTAGGTGAATGCTTTAGCGATCGTGGCGAGAAAAGGTTATGGATCTCCAGCCACACTGTTAATTAATTGCTGTGGGGAAGGCTGTTCAATTCTTATCCGAGCCACAAATGAAATGAATAGTCGGGGAGTGCTGCAGAAGAAAGGACGGATTCTTTTTTTCATGTACAAGAATGGCAACTCAAAGTATGAAAGCAGAAGAAAAATTAATAGGATTCATCAGCTTAACCTTGATTTACAAGATTCTGAACGAGGACAGTGGGAGCTCCCTGATCACGTGCAGTATCATTACTTTAGGCAAAGAGAAGCTGTCCTGACTTTGTGCAATTGGTAGTGAAAAGCAAGAGGTTCCCTGACAAGTGTGTTTATCAAGTCCATCTGCAGTGTTATTTTGTGCGCTAGGTTGCAGCCCCTGTCATTCTTCTCCATGCTCATTTAACGTGATGGACCTGTTTGGCAAACCCTTCAGGTGGTGGGAGGACAGGAAGAGGAGGAAGCTTACTCTGGACCATAAAGGATACTGGCCTCTCTCACATCCTCCACTCTTCCTTCTCCCTACCCTCCTTGATCATCATCATTATTTGTAGGAAAGAAAATGGATGGCTAAGTGGCGTGACCCTGTGAGCCTGTTGATGTGTTGCTCAGAGCACCATGGATAGAGGATTCTGATGTAGTTGTCTGGTTTGACTTGAATTCTTGATCAGGGGGGAAAAAAGTTTGATAAGTCCTTTCATCTACATCTCAGGGCATTTCACTGTGTCCTACTGTGTCTGTGTTCAGATCCATCTCTCCCACCATGATGGTCAGTACCAGCCAGAAGCAGCTGGCATCTGTGAAGTGCTACGTGACACACACTGTGCTAAGCACTTTGTGTTCATTTGTTTTATTTCCCCAGAATAAGTCTGATATTATTTACTCTCATTTTCAGTATATGCAACTGAGATTCAGGGATGTTAGATGATCAGCCCAGGATCATACAGCTCATCAGTGGCAGATCCTAAATTCTGGGCCAGATATATCTCGAGATGCCACATTCTTTACCAGAACACTCCAGATCAGCCCTGCCCAACAAATGTAATGAGAGCCACATGTGAAATATTACACTTTCTAGCAGCTATGGTAAAAAGTACAAAGAAACAGATGTAATTAATTTTACTTTCATTTTTTACGAAACGCATTATATCCAGAATATTATCATTTTAACATGTGATCACTGTTAAAAAATTATTGCTGAGATATTTTACATTTATTTTCATACTAAGTTTTTGAAATCCAGTGTCTTTTACAGGTAGAGCACATGTCAGTTCAGACTAGCCACATCTCAAGTGCTTGATAGCCACAAGGGGCTAGCGGCTACTGTACTGGACAGAGCTGCTCCAGACTCTGTTTGTGGAAACAGAGTTCTTTATCACACAGGATTTGCTGAGTTTATTACAGGTTTTGCTTTGCGATAAGAACAAACAGGCCTTCCTGTGTGTACTATTAGTCTCTGTAATATAATGTGATACAAGCTTGATAGCACCCATCCTGTTCTCATACCTTTCCTCTGAGAGGCAGAGGTAGGGGTGTGTGTGTGTGTGTGTGTGTGTGTGTGTGTGTGTGTGTGTGTGTGTGTGTGTGTGTGTGTGTGTGTGTATTCATTTCCACAATAAATTTCCATAAAAGTGCTTTATGATCCAGAGTAAATGAAACAAAAGCAGATTATTGCCATAGTTAAGAGATATATCTCTCTCTCTACATATATAGGTTTGTATCCCCTTACTATCTGTTTTAACTTGAGCGATTATTCAGTCTCTGTGGAGCTGTCTTTTTTGTCTCTTACCTGTCCTTAAAGGATTTTTGAGAGGGCAAAATGAGATTATGCATTTACTATAATACCTGAAAAGTAGGAAGTGATTAATGTGGTGGCTATTATTATACCTTATGTTCAAAGTCCTTGTATAGTTACTACCAAAAATCAGTATGAGCAGAGTCCCTGACTCTGAATATAAGAGCACAGTATACGCTACACGGAAGTGACAAAACAACTTTACAAATAACCCACATCTATTTGGGGACAAGGAACCTTTATACATAAATTGTAGTTGACCGTTCTCAGTGTGAGGACTCGCTTACTTTTGTCCCTTCCTATAGAGGTATTATACTGAGACCTATTTTGAAAGCCCTTAGGTAGTGACTGTCTCCAAATTTCTGCAGTACCTACCTTAAGGTTTGCAATTTGATGGGCAGAAAGAGAGGGGAACCTTTACATCTTTATATAATTGTGAGATGATGAGTAATTTTTATGCTTTTAATTTCTTATCCAAATAAAATGTATTTTAACAGTGTATAAAGAAAATCATTGTCATCATCATCGTGTAGGCATTTGTATGAGCTTAGAGTAATTTTTATTACACATCTTCTTTAAAAAAATCGTCTTATAAATTAATGTCATAGACAATTCTTGGTTCAGCAGCCTGTGGTGGTAGATTTCAATATACCCACCTTGTATGTGTCCAGCACCAGGGTACTAACAAACTATTTCCACTCTGTTTATGATACCTAATAAAGGTCAGTCAACCATGGTGATATTACCATACAAGATCACTGAAGTCACACATAAATGTCTATCCATGTTGTTTTTAAAATTGAACAAACAGGTGGTTATTTGCCATTGATGGACAAGTCACTCCATATCCATAATTTGCCTTCAGTCTCAATCTTGAGGTCTGTGGAAGATTTAAGGATATATCCATTTTCTTTTCCCTCCGAACTAACCTTATTTTTGTCTATCTATTCTTGTGCAGAGGTTACTACATAATAATTGTGCCTTTGAAGAAATCTCGTGGGAAATTTATCAAGCCGTGGGATAGTCCAGATGAAATGGAATTAGATGAGGTAACTATGTGTTTTGGGCTGTGTCGTTCATTAGTTATTTAATTTTTAAAATAGACCTCTCCTCTCTATGGAGACCTTTCAGCATCTAATCTGGGTGCTGACTCCCTACATGGCGGGCTGGTCAGCTGGCTACTCAGATGGTTCACTGCTGTGGGTGTGTTAACCTCTTGCGGTCCCAACAAAGAGCTTTTTGATTTAATTAAAAGACATTAAGCTGTTGTAAAGCTTACAACCTATCTCATCTTTGTTGGCTTTAATATTTTGCCCCGTGCCCCTTGTAAAACATGATGCAGAGGTGTGGAAGGTGAACTGAATTGTCAGCAAAGACTTAATCACCATTGCTATGAATTCCAAGGTATACTTCATCAGTGCAATGGTAGCTGAGGCTGTTAAAAATGCTAAGTTGCAATTTGTACCAGAGTTCAACACTTGACCTGCTATGCGTTCTTGACCAATTTCTGACAGAACTGTGCTGGTTAGCACATATTTGCTTTATTCTATATTTTGTAGGATATCAGAATCAAAAATGCATGTAACTTCAGGGGCAAACAAAACAAATCACAGAATTTTGAGCTGAGCAAGAAATATGGTACAAAAAACAGAGCAAATACTAAATACTATTAATTTCTAAAATCTTACAACAACAACAGGTACCTTGGTGCTCTTTTTTGCAAAAAGAACATTTTTTTTTTAAAGTAAATACATAGTATATAGAACGAGATCTAATTTTGACATACTTCTGTTTAGATGAGAAAACTGTGATCACAAGTGTTAAGCCAGATCCCTAGAGGGCCACAGCAGATTAATGGCTGGGCTTCACATTTTGAAATACTACACAGGAGAGACTTCACAATTTTAACATGATTCTAGTTTGAATCAGTTCAGAAGTCAAATAAAAAAGGCCCCCATTAGGGGAAATATGAGATTTTAATTTATTGGATTTATTTACAACATGTTCTATATCTTATAACCCAACGTGTTATTTTTAGGTATTTTCTGTCCCTCAAATTAGTGCATACAAAGCAAGGAAAAGCAGAAATTCCCTAACTGCATTACAGGGAAGTGATGTTTATTTCATACGTGTCTGCACTAAGGAGACTGTGATCTCGAGAGCAGGGCTGTTAGCTTCTTTTGACAGACATGTGTCATCCCTAGAAGTATGTTTCATCATCAACCACTTCACTTATCTGAGTTAAACTTGATCAAGTTCGGAAAGGGAGATGAGTTCAAGGTTAGGACTATGCTTTCGTGTCACTGTTTAGTGATTAGATGAGCACTGCAGGAGTATAAAATGAGACACATTTCAATCATGCTGTCAAGTAATTTGTCTTATAAATTTTACTTTTTTTTTCTGCTGAAAATAAAGGAACAGAATCATTTTTTATGATGTCAGAGGAGTACATCTGAATATGCGAGCCGATGAGCTGGTCTCTAAACATTTTGAAGCAAAAAGGCATGTTTTACTTGCAACTGACTAATCAGTTAATCCTGACATATTCATTATTATTTTAATCAGTTCTCAGCCGAAATGCAGAATTCAGTTGGAATTGGATTTAAAATGCAAAGGCAGCTTGTAAAATCTATGAATCTTGCTACCTATTAAAAAAAAAAAAAAAAAGTTTTCAAGGAATTAACATCCAAGCCAAAAATGACATCAAGTACTTAAAAGAAAAAAAAAAAAGCTTTCCTTAGAAGTGGAGCCATTTGGTAGTAAGTAATAGGAAGCTGATTCTCTTTTACAGCTAGGTTTTAACCTCCAAAATGCACATCAGTTCTAATGGATTAAAGTATAGAGCTATATGACATTGAACTTTCTTGCAATTACATTCTATGGGTCTCTGCTGCTGATTCCCATAACAAAGGGTCATTTTAATCATCCCACAAATTGTAGTGCATTAATCTGTATAATAGTTTGATAAAGAACACTTATTAATTCAAAATTTTGGGGTCAGGATGGGTTCTTTCCCACTTTTCTTACTGATATAATTGAGACCACATTGTAGAATTAATGGTGGAAGAAATAAGATATGCAGTGACTGGAAAATGAAAATTATTTCTGATAAAAAACTAAAGCCCTTGATGTATCTTCTGGAAACCTCCAATACATCTGGTAACTATTGTGGAGGGGAACAAATGAAAGTAGGCTGTGGCCTCACTTTGTGCTTACTCGTCCAGTTTATGATCCCTACAGACAGGTATTTTTTTTTTTTTTTCTACCATGGATAATAAAAGCACTGTAGTAATTTTATCTGTAGCTTGGTACTGCCAGGTTTGACAAAGCCGTGTTCCTCTCTTAAATGTATTTGACCAAGTGATTTTTTAGAAAGGCCTATAATTCAAATCGCTGAAACCCCATCATCAAATAGAATGGTGGCCTAAGGGGATTTCCACACGTACGCCTCACACCTAGGCCCATAAAAAATGGAAAGAGGCTTTCCAAACAGAGTCACTCTCAATATTATCTTCTGAGCTCATTTATCCTTTGTCTGGGGATAATCTTCACATAATAAATTCATAGACTGGAACTCTTAGTTGTCAAGGTCAGACTGGGCAGAGCAGATGTTGATGGTAAAAATGAATTCTGGACAGAATGACTCCTAAAATGTTAGTTACATTTAATTCAGGGAAGGTCTTGTAATACATCATAGGCTTTTCATCGCATTGTACTTCAAAGGCTTGCTGTAAAATAATGTGGTCATTTGTGGTTGTAACCTCAACATACTGGCTCACTTCAGTGTCATCTGAGCACACTTGACCCATTTAAAGTATAACACAGGGAGCGTCCTACAGAGATGAGAGCAAGCTGCAGGGGCAGGGTTGATGTTCCAGGTTTGACCTTCATGAATGGCAGCATTGGGTCTAAGGAGCACCAAAACACTAAAATCTGTTAAAGTACTTCCTCGAAGTCTTCTAAAGAAACCCTAGCAAAAGGTACTCATAGGGATGACAGTGACACGGATGAATTATGACAGTTGCCTACATCTGAAATATGAATAAAATCAAGGTAGGGTTTGATCAGTGACGTAGAAGAGGGGACACAGTTGCATAAACAACTGATGGTAAATGTTTCTGATTAAGCAACTTCAAAAAGCTTTTCGGCTCTTCTGCACTTCATTTGTCCTTCTCTAAGTAATGGCCCATAAATTACCACATATCAACAATAACCTATGTAGTGACTTTTCAAGTATATATTAAATATTTGCATCCGAATTTTTAAAAATACATGTTAAAAGAATCTAGGAAAAAGACATCTAAGTACGCATTTATCTGTGTTAATGAAAGCAGATGCACAAAAATTGTATATTTAAGTATAGACTGAGTTAAAAGAGTTAACATTATTAATTTAGCCTAAATGTTGCAATTATGTTTCTTTGATATTGTGCAGCCATTAAGTAAATGAAAATATGGTTGGAAAAAATCTCTTACATGTAATTGCATTTTATTTCACCAATTGAATCCACTATTGTCACTTTCTATTCTGCCTCAGTTTCCTCATTTATAAAATGGGGATAATGATAACCTATTTCATAGAGTTTTTATGAGTAAATGAACTAAGCCATGTTTAGTCTCCTGAGAACGGTGCCTGGCACCTAGGAATTGGTTAGCAAAGAAAAGCAGTATTGTCATTATTATCATTATTATAAAACCTAAATGTGACAACAGGATTGAAAGATAGTGCTAAGTTTCTGGACTTGCTTTATTACAACTCAGTTGGTCCATAATTGATCAGTCTACCTGAATTTCTCATCAGATGGTCCAAATTTGCTAAACAAGTCTGCTGTGGTTTTTATAAAAGAAATTACATTTCATGTAATTTTAATTGTATCAAGAAACTCAAACTTAACAGAAAATTTGAGAACATTATAAGTATTCAATAATATGGGCACAAATTATCTATATAACCAAGAGGGTGATTTTTTACATTTTTAAGTTATAATTTTGACCAGCTGAGCACATTTACATTCTGTGTTGAAGAGACTGTAGTTTACCATCAGGTTCCTAACGTAAGGATTTGGTATTTGCCGTATATACAGTCTGCAGCCATTATTATTACAGAAGCCTGGCCTTCATTGCACCAGGGTCTCAGATAGTCTTTTCTATAGGGATAGTAAAACAAATCAGAATTCTTTCAAAACACCAGTTAAGCTGTCCTTTACATCAAAAGGCATCTCAAACTGCTGTAAACTTCTTTTTCTCAGTTAAGCCCTATAAAATACCAATAATTAATGGAAGCAGACAGAGATAACTTAAACATCATTTTGAAATTGTCATGAAATATCATTAACATGAGTTTCTCCTAATAAAAGAGTGAATGCAAAACAATAGAGCATCAAACCATAATTTGTACTCTTTTTTTTCTTTTAGAAATACATGAAGGATTTGTGTGTGTACATGTTTATATTTGTTTTCTTCAGTGTAATATTAAAATTATTTTTTCGCTACCCTGCCTTTATCGCCTGGCAAGATAATTCAACATCTCCAGAGAGCTATTAGCTCCAGAAAAACTCGGTGCCATGATAAATGCAAGGAATTTTACCATTTTACCCCAAATGGTTAATCAAGGAACCAAGTCAAGCCAGAAATCGTTAAATAAGTGACAATGTCTATTTAAATTATGTCAATTAAAAATTGGTCATCAGATTCTATTTCTGCTGATTTGAGGGAATATATATCATACAAGTTATCTCATTACTAAAAGTAATCTAAAATGGTACTAATCTCTCCAAAAGGTTGGTCTTTGAAAGTTTTCATGGCTTTATCCGAGGGTACTACTTGTTTAATAAGTAAGTGATAAAGCTTGCATGACAGGCTTTTGTGACTCAAGCTGATTTTTTTCCATAGACAAGTTATAATGCATTCTTGTCCTTTGAGAGGATTTCATTAGAGTGGACAGTGATGTGAGCTACCAGTAAAGCATCTCATTGTCCTGTGTTTACAGCCTGAGCCTTGCAATTGCAATTCAGTGCCTTACCTTTGGAAGACAGAGAGACTGAGATTCAGTAATGCTGACATACTACGCGTATTGTGGACACATTGTATTTGGGTTGTTCCCAGCCCTGAATTAATTTCTCCCATTAAATTGCCATTAAGTTGGGTTATTGTTGTTTACATTTCTTTCTCTGTTTCCCACTTTTTTTCCTTAAGCTGCTTAAAGAGATATCTAGGAAACGCAGAAGCATCCGTTATGGGAGAGAAGTTGAATTGAAGCCATATATTGCCGCTCACTTTGATGTCCTTCCCACTGAGTTCACCCTGGGGGATGACAAACATTATGGTGGATTTACAAACAAGCAACTCCAAAGTGGTCAAGAATATGTCTTCTTTGTGTTAGCAGTGATGGAACACGCAGAGTCTGTAAGTTCATTATGATGGCATCCATCTAATTTCCTATGGTATTCTTACACATTTTTCACCAGAATTTGGTTATTTGGGGATACATAGGTACATGCACCCTAATTATTTCTCAAGACATTTCGCTAACTTAGATATAGTAACAGGCTGCCTACTCTTTGAACATTGCTGAGTAATCTGCTTGAGATTTCGTTACAAGTAAGGCTGTGTCCCTAATGACAGGAAATTTAGATGGACATCTAGTTTATGAAGTGCCAAATTGATAGGGCATGGTTCTTTTTGTTGTTGTTGTTTGTTTTTTGTTTTGGCATTTGTATCTCTTAATCCCACACCCCTCTCTTGCCCTAACCCACTCCCCACTGGTAACCGCTAGTTTGTTCTTTGTGAATCTGTTTCTGTTTTGTTACACACATTGGTTTGTTTTATTTTTTAGATTCCACATATAAGCGATGTCATACAGTATTTGTCTTTTTCTGACTTATTTCACTAAGCATAATTCTCTCTAGGTTCATCCATGTTGTTGCAAATAGCATAATTTAATTCTTTTTTATGGCTGAGTAATATCCCATGGCATATATATACATTTTCTTTATTCATTCATCTCTTAATGGACACTTGGGTGGCTTCCATATCTTGACTATTGTAAATAATGCTGCTATGAACATTGGGGTACCTGTATGTTTTCAAACTAGCGTTTTTATGTTCTTCAGATACATACTCAGGAGTAGGACTGCTGGATCATATGGTAGTTCTATTTTTAGTTTTTTGAGGAACCGCCATACTGTGTTCCATAGTGGCTGCACCAATTTACATTCCCACCAACAGTGTACAAGGGTTCCCTTTATTCCACATCCTCGCCAACATTTGTTATTTGTGGTCTTTTTGATGATAGCCATTCTGACAGGTTTAAGGTGATATCTCATTGTGGTTTTGATGGGTATTTCTCGGATGGTTAGAGATGTTGAGCACCCTTTCATGTGCCTGTTGTCTGTATGTCTTCTTTTGAAAAATGTCTATTCAGGACTTCTGCCCATTTTTAATTGGGTTGTCTGTTTTTTTGATATTGAGTTGTAGGAGCTGTTTATATATTTTGGATATTAAGCCCTTGTTGGTCATATCATTTGCAGATATTTTTCTCCCATTCAGTAGGTTATCTTTTTGTTTTTTTGATGGTTTCCTTTGCTGTGCAAAAGCTTTTAAGTTTAATTAGGTCCATTTTTTGTTTGTTGTTTTTTGCTTTTATTTCTTTTGCCTTAGGAGGTCCAAAAAAAAAAAAAATTGCTACAATTTATGTCAAAGAATGTTCTGCCTATGCTCTCTTCTAGGAGTTTTATGGTTTCAGGTCTTACATTTAGGTCTTTAATCCATTTTGAGTTTATTTTGTATATGGTGTGAGGGAATGTTCTAATCTCATTCTTTTACAGGTAGCTGTCCAGCTTTCCCAGCACCACTTGTTGAAAAGACTGTCTGTTCTCCATTGTATATTCTTGCCTCCTTTGTAGTAGAATAATTGACCATAGGTGCATGGGTTTATTTCTAGAGCCTCTATTCTTTTCCACTGATCTGTGTGTCTGTTTTTGTGCCAGTACCATAGTATTTTGATTACTGTAGCTTCATAGTATAGTCTGAAGTCAGGGAGCATGATTCCTCCAGCTTAGTTCTTTTTCTCTCAATATGGTTTTGGCTTTTCAGAATCTTGTGGTTCCATATAAATTTTAGTGTTGTTTTAGATCTGTGAAAAATGCCATGGGTAATTTGATAGGGATTGCATTAAATCTGTAGATTGCCTTGTGTAGTATGGACATTTTATGATATTAATTCTTCCAATCCAAGAACATGGAATATCTTCCCATTTCTTTTTATCATTTTCAAATTTCTTCATCAGTGTTTTATAGTTTTCAGAGTATAGGTCTTTCACCTCCTTGGTTAAGTTTATCCCTAGATATTTTATTCTTTTTGATGCAATTTTAAACAGGATTGTTTTCTTGCTTTCTCTTTCCGATAGTTCATTATTAGTGTATAGAAAAGCAAGATTTCTGTATGTTAATCTTGTAACCTGCAACTTTACTGAATGTATTTACTAGTTCTAATAATATTTTTGGTGGAGACTTGAGGGTTTTCTATATATAGTACATGTCATCTGCATATAATGACAGTTTTACTTCTTCCTTTCCAATTTGGATGCCTTTTATAGGGGCATGGTTCTTAAGACCTTTTGATGTGACACACATCTGGATAGGAGGGTGACAGCCATCATTGCTCATCTCCTTCCTCATCCTATTAAAATGACTGTTCTCAAATACATATTTAATATTAGGTATGTTGCATAAGACCTAGTAGATCTTAGCCTGTGTGATTACAATAGTAACTAACAAGCTCTGAGATTAAACATAGTACATTTCCAAGTATTTGAAAATATTGATGGGGTGGGGTGATGGTATGTATTTTATTCTCCTATAGCTACCAGTGAACCCATAGTGCTTTCTGCCCAGATTCAAGGGAAGTTCTATCTAGGAAAAGGCAAGCATAGCCTGTGTTTTAAATTATAGCAATTTACCAGGGACTTTATCAGTGAAAAGCCAAGAAAGTTAGAAAACAATTCAATAAAACAGAGAATTCCTAAGGTACTCTAAATAATGAGTTGTCTTCTTTTATGTAATTCATCTTGCTCTTATGTCATTTTGTGCTTCAGCTGCTTTGAATGTTAAAAACAGAGAGAGAGAGAGGGCGAGAAATTGTAGATGGGAGGGAGGTAGATTTTGAAGTGGCGGTTCACATTAACATTTAATATACATATTCGAAACCATACCTTTCTAATGGGGCTTAAAACTGACAGGTGTGGCAACTAGATAGAGCCAGTCCCTTCCCTGGTATAGGAAGTCTGAGATATATCAAAGATTTCTCCACATCAGGTGTTAGCATGTACAGTGGAGCTTCTCTTCAAATGACTGAAGGAATTCCCTCGTGGAAAATCAAAACACAAAGGCAGCCTTTCTGCCTGGTTTTTTTTTTTTGTGCACAGGATGTCATTTGAAAACAAAGTGATGGGCTTCCTGGAATTTTAATGCACAGATATGCTTTCTCTTCCTAGTTGAAGGTTTTAAGGCAGAATATCAAGGGAATGGAATGTTGGAATCATCTTATCCTTTTTTTAATGACTTGTAGATATTTGAAAGACATTTTCTTTAAATAGCTCTAGGACGTTTCAGAAAGCACGTTCAGAGCACTGAGATAGATCAGAGAATCCAGCAAAAAGGAATCTCATCAGATCGTGCACTGTCAGAGACTCTGGTTTCTAACAGATGTTTCAACTAGTTGATACATTTCAACTAGTGTTGAAATGTATCACCACTGATGAATAGTTCCATTGATGAATAGTTTACCTCTTCCCTTAGTATGTCATCTCACTGTTTCATTAATTATATAGTTAGGATTTCTTCCCAAATATGTATTGTCTAAATTGCCCCTTTTCTCCATCATCTTTTTTCAACATTGCTCTCAAAGCTAACAGTATTTCCTTTATGCTTTCTATGTGTGTTCATGCCAGCATTTATAGAAGAGACTTGTATCCAGCTAGTATAATGCTGGTAGTGATACAGTCTTTTGTAAACCTCAAATTTTCAAGAGTGATTGTTAAAGTGCCTAACCACTCCAAGGGTGGGATGATAATTTGCATACAGAAAATATCCCCCTTCCCCCCAAAGACATGAGCTTTTCCCCAATTAACTGCCTCATTAAGAATATCAAAGGACTGGTTTAGAATGACCAAACGTTTCATCTTTTCCATTACTCCCACATACTGAACAAATTCTACTTTTCATAAGGCTGATATCATTTTACCGGTCTGTTTTCTTTTCATTTTCACATGTCTCTGTTTCCTGATTTGGGTTGGAAATCTATGTACTTTGGGAAAAACCTCGGCTTAGATTTCCATCTTGGCTAACCAAGATTATTATCTCAAAGGCTCTTGGTAAAGAATTTCAAATCAGAGAGTTTTGCTTACTTTAGTCTCCCAAACAATTTGAGTGTGACCTACAAGTAATGGAAAGGGGAAAATTTAAACCAAAACAAACAATTATATAAAAGAATCATGTTTCTTGCACATAGAGTGTATTTGCTAAGTCCTTTGTGTAAATCCTTACACTGTACATATCCTTTTTGTTTTTGTTTTTAATCTGCCTCTAAGAAGGTTAGAAACATATTGAGTTTTTGTATTCTTTAGATGCATTAGAAAATCCGAAAGTCTTGTCAATCTCTTTCCTGGACATAGGAAAATGGAAAGGGAGAATAGCATACAGGCATTTAGTGGGCATGTGTTCTCCAGATGATTGACTGCTGAATTTGTCCTACTTAAATTCAGAATATATGCCCAAATTGTTAAAAAATGCAGACTGAAAATAATTAAATATATTTACTGATAGTGGAAAAGTGAGTATACTCTCTCATGCTTTAATAATGTCAGCCATTTGAAAAAAATGGGCATTTTATTTTATTCAACAAAGATTTTCTGGGAACCCACTAAATGCAAAGTTCTGTACTTGCTGCTTTAAGCATACAAACACAAATTGTATGTAAATCTTTACCTTCAAGGAGTTTATAGTTTCATTAAAGAAGATAAAAGGCATGTACACAAATGAAAAACCAAAATAGAGTCTGGCCACTACCATTAAAAAACAAATAGGACTACTTCAAACTGTTAAAATGACTTTTACCTACATTTTGTGAAATAACTGATTACTTCCAGTTAAGGAGAGGCAGCTTCAATGGAGGCAAAATTTAAGTGAGGCCTTGGAGTCGGATTGCGGGAGCTAAATGTTGTGGAACTTGTGAGAGGGTTAAAGAGAGAGAATAGAGCATTTTGGTAGCAGCAGCAAGAAGTCTATTGTGATGAAACATGTTATATGTGGTAAGAAAGTTTCAAACAAAATTGTGGAGGCCCTTAAGAATCATGCTAAGATGTCTAGCTTTTATTTAGGAATCCCCAGAGAGCCTCCTGAAGGTTTTACAGATGCAGTTTAGGATCATAACTCTAGCAGCAGTGGAGACTGTTTGTTAGAGGAAGGAAGAAATTCTTGATATGGTTTGGGTGAACATGAATGAGGTAATGAGAAATGTGGTTCTGTGAGACTGGAAAGAGGGTGGATGGACCTGAGGATGAGGTACATGTGCACGTATCTTTTTGAAATATGGTTTTCTCTGGATATACGCCCAGTAGTGGGATTGCTGGGTCATATGGTAGTTCTATTTTTAGTTTCCATACTGTTCTCCATAGTGGCTGTATCAACTTACATTCCCACCAACAGTGTGTGAGGGTTCCCTTTTCTCCACACCCTCTCCAGCATTTATTGTTTGTAGACTTTTTGAAGATGGCCATTTGGACCCGTGTGTGGTGATACCTCATTGTAGTTTTGACTTGCATCTCTAATAATTAGTGATGTTGAGCATCTTTTCATGTGCCTCTTAGCCATCTGTATGTCTTCTTTGGAAAAATGTCTATTTAGGTCTTCTGCCCATTTTTTAATTGGGTTGTTTGTTTTTTTGTTATTGAGCTGCGTGAGCTGTTTGTTTGTTTGTTTATTCTTAAGACATGTGGGGCAGCTCGTGAATGTGGACTGGTCTCTATTGGGAAAAATAGTATTTTAAAGAGGGGCAGAGTCAAGAGAATATTTTTCTGAGAGAGTCTAAAATAGGACAGAACAAAACAAGATATTACAGAAACAGAATCCATGGATATGCAGTGGCTTCCTTCCCCAAGTAACTTTCCATATCTATCTTTGCAACTTTATTGAGGAATAATTGCCAAATATAGTGGCACATATTTAAAATGCACAATGTGATGATTTTATATAGCTCTGTATACACAAATGCTGTGGTTACCAAGATAGATAGATAGATAGATAGATAGATAATTAACTGTTGTTTGTTTCGTGTTTATGGTGAGAATGTTTAAGATCTACTCTCAGAAACTTTCAGGTATACCATTCTGTGTTACTCACTATAGTCACCTTGCTGCACTTTAGATTTTCAGCACTCATTCTTCTTGTAACTGTACAATATATGTCTTTCTCTGTCTGGCTTATTTCACTTAGCATAAAGCCCTCCAGATTCATCCATGTCATCGCAGATGGCAGGATTTTCTCCTTTTAATGGCTGAGTAATATTCCATTATGTGTGTATGTATCTGTGTATATATATATATATATATAACCATATTTATCCATAAAAAGAAACTTATGTTGCTTCCATGTGTTTGTTAGATATTGTGACTATACTGCAGAGAACACAGGTATGCAGATATCTCTCTCTCTCTGAGACAGTGATTTTTATTTCCTTTGGATATATACCCAGGAGTGGGATTTGTCATATGGTACTTTTATTTCTAATGTTTGGAGGAACCAACATACTGTGTTCTATAATGGCTGTACCAATTTACATTCCCACAAACAGTGTATTTAAGGTTTTCCTTTTCTGTTTATCAATTTTCTCTTGGGAACAGTCATACCAACCTCTGAGCAGTACTGTAATAAAATTAATTAAATAGAAATAGGAGTACTTACATAATTTAATGCAATACTGATATTTTCTGTATAAATGTTTACTTTTAATTTGGTCTCAACTAAGTGATGCTATCTTAATGGCTGGAACTATAATATTTTTTGTTTATTTTTCACATTGCATGTAACACACTGGCACAATGTAAATGCTCATTGAACATTTTGTGACTGCTTAATTTACTGGTACTTACACTTCATAAGATCATTTAATTAATATGCCACATATAGATCCCAGTGAAAAAGTATCTATGGAGTGAGTAACTTATACCATCAAAAATGATTTTATTGTAAAATACTCTAAAGGAAATTTCAATTACAAAACCTCTTTTTTCTCTCCCCTCCTTTTTTATTTTACACACTTACTTACTTATTATCAAATCCACGATGTTCTGAATCTTTGCTTCTTCTAATGCTAAAGATACTTTCTAGAAAGTCATTATTTTATAACTGACATAGATTCTGTTTTTCCTCAGAAGATGTATGCAACCAGCCCTTACTCGGATCCCGTTGTGTCAATGGATTTGGATCCACAGCCAATCACAGATGAGGAAGAAGGCTTGATCTGGGTTGTAGGTCCTGTCCTTGCAGTGGTCTTTATCATCTGCATTGTCATAGCTATTCTTCTTTATAAAAGGTAGGTTTGCCCAATATTTCTATTGCAAAGACTTTATTATCCTTCTAGGGTCATTGTGTGGTTGATCTTAGTAGAAATACTTCCAATAATCACTGGGAAAAAAATGTGTCCATCAGCGTTAGAACAAAATGTAAAGACTCAGCTATTTAAAATCTCATTCACCGTGTGGTATAGACTCTGTTGCCCAGCAGGCATGGATCCCCACCTCCATCTTCTGAGATACTTACTTACGCAGAATGAGCGCTTTGCATGACAGCTGAGATGTCACTACATTCACAAGCAGATAATCCCAAGGAAGCTCACACTGGATTGTTTTAGGTCAAGTGTGCACATTTGTGTCCATTTCATAAGTCTAACTAACTTGCATGTGGGCTGAGATTCCCCACCCTCCCCCCACCCCCGTGGCGATTTTCAAAAGTTAGCAAAAGTGGCTAAAAATTGAAGATCAAAGAAAGAAAAGAGAGGAAGAGGATGAACTTTTCCCTTTCCTATTTGTGTCCAAGAGGAAATGCAAGGTACCATTTTCCTTTAAAAAAAAATATAACCTTAGTCTTGATACCCCCAAGTATCAATATGATTTAGTGTCTGACCACAGGTGGGATGCAAATAACCCACACTTACCCATGTTTTCTGATCCACTCTTGTCAATCCCATTTCTGCCTCCATTACACATAAGCAAGATTTCTTCCCCTAGGTCACTGCTTAGGCAGTTGGATAGAAGACGTGAGTAATTCTTCCCCTTAATCCTTTCTGACCTAAAAATATAATATCATAATGTACAAAATTTTAAAAATTAACATCTACTCTCTTAAACATGTAGAGTGACTAAATTCTGAATTCTCTCCCTTTATATCAGTTTTTCTTTTCTTCCATTCCAAATTTTATTTTCATGAAACTTTAATCTGTTTCCTTTGTAGTGTGTCATCTGTCAGAATGCTACTGTGAAGTTACTCTCTTCTTCCCTCACTATAACCTTGACCTTCAAAATTAGATGAGAATGTCTTCATTTTGATTCTTGCTTACATGTTTAATCTGACAAGATATCTTCTTTTCATTATCTCTTTTTCCTACCCGTATATCTCCCTTCCTTGGGTTTACATTAATTATTCCTACCTGCATTCCTTTGTTCTTGTGTTCTTGGAATAGCTTTTTCATAAGCTCTTCTTTGGACTCAAAAAAATACTTTTCAAGACAGACACTTCTCCCTTGAAAAACTCTCTCTTATGAGGCTGTATTCCATTCTATTCCAGGGTTGAGAAAAAAAGGACAAGTTAGTTAAAGATGTTCATACCATAGCCCATTAAATCGCCTATCTTCTTCTAAAGAAAAAAATTATTTTTCCTGATCACTCAATTGTCCACTCCATAAAATAATAGCTGAAAAAGCAAGTGCTTGAAGGCCAAAATATCTTAGTTGATGGTTTCAATCTTCCCATCCCAGTCTGTACCTTAAGGGCAGGAAGTGCGAGGTCCCCACATACTCCAGAACAGTAAGAAATCCTATGTGAGCCCGAGTCCAAGCAACAGCTTTGCTGTTCAGGTACCACACTTATTACCAGAAGAGAATACAATAAGAAAAAAGTAAAAATAGAGTTCTAATTAATTGTTTTCTGTGAAATATTTATTTAAGTGGTCACATCCTGCTGTGGGAGTCAGATCAGAAAACAAGTGGTTGCTGACAGTTGCATTTCTAGATCATATCACGTGACAGTGTATGATTACTCAAAATGAACAAGATGCTTACCTTTTTTTAAGTGGTGTTTGTTTCATTCGAATCTCTCTGGCTATCATTAAGTCATGCCATGCAGTAGATATGTGCGTGGCCTTGTGAATTAGTTATGTAAATGTGAAGAAATAAGTTTATAAGCTTGGTAATTAGTGGCTTGGCCAAAAAGTTCGTTCGGGGTTTTCATCTGGAAAACCCCGAACGAACTTTTTGGCCAACCCACTAGAAATCCTTTTAAAGTTTTCTTTATCCACACGTGCTTGAAAAAAAATAAACTCAGTTATAATTTTTCCTAATCCTGCAAAAAGAGGCATCGTATTTAAAGATTTTTATGACTGTTGAAGTTGCATTTTAGTGTGTGCATATGTAAGCATCGTCTAATGCAATTGTTGGGAAATGCACACATCCTCGAATGCTAAGTATATTTAGCTAACCATCTGAAAGCCCATGAAGCATTTCTGAAATAGAAATGCTTGCTTCAGCAGTAAAGAACATTCCTGACTTGAAATTCAAGTAGACCCAACAATGTCCTTCCTGATTATCATGAAACAGTTCAAGAGGAAATCTTCTGTAGGCAATGAATAGTGTCTTTAATAGCTTGGATTCTGAGCAAAGAAAATTATATAACAAACACATTATAGCCCTCTTTTTAGGTGTCTTTCAGTTTATACATGGGTCATTGGTAATGACTCAGAATTGAATGTATTATTATCATCATCATTATTATTTTTAAAGTATTTCACTTCCTGTGTGCAAATAATACTTTGAGTAGGGAATGAGTATAAAATCCTGTTGGTAATACACACCTGTTTACAAGACTACTTGTGTTAGGAATGGGTCTGTAGCTGTGGATGGTTTGTCCATATAAAGAAATACATTTCACTGAGCTCTCTGAGGAGACTTTGAGACTTATCCCTATTAATTATATTAATATGGAAGAGCACACTTTCATTTCACATTCTATTCATTTGACTTTGTTTTAAATTTAATCATTTAAAAACTAATAATCAATGACAAAACATGTCATGGAGCCTTTGTAAGGGCCTAAAGGGCCGTCAGAATAGTAAAATGTGTTTGGTAGGTCTTTAGTGTTAATTTTCTTGCACTAGGATTTTTTGGAAATTCTGTACTCTATATGTGATACATACAATGATTTAACAATTTAAACTGCAGAGAGAAGAGGTAGCAAAGTTTAGAAAAATAAATACTAAACTAGGAAGCAGGAAACCTGAGTTCAAGTCCCAGCTCTGTGACTAGCTGGCTGTATGGGGTAGAAAGTCATGCTACCAGTCCTGGCCTCGGTTTCTTCACTTTTATAAAATAAGTAAGTAAGTATGTAGATTAGATAACTGACCTTTTTTAATCTGAGAACCTAAAAAAAACAAGTAATAGAATTAATACGATATTATTTCTGCCTCCAGTGTGTGTGTATGTTTTCTAAATGACTCCATGTTGCCCTTCATCTATCCTCCCCTGCAAAGAAAAAAGAATCCATAAAGCAATTGAATGCTCTTTCTTTGATGTTCATCTACCCTGCACATCTGCTACACATGTAAGGCTTTTCAGTCGTTAGTTCTAAAACTGTCCAGGAATTATTCCTAGAGAAAATATTCTTAAAATAAAATGTTAACCTGACTGACTCTATGAAAAGCATTTCAAGATGGATGAGAAGTATTTACCGTGTCGTATGGAAGGAAAAAAAAAAAAGGATTAGGAGGTTGGAAAGCGCTAAGGCATGGTCTAGACCAAATTCACATTCTTGAATAGTAGTAGTCTAATCTGAGTGGACACTGTAGAGAGTAAATAATTAATTTCCATCCCCACCCCAAGATGTTTTTATATGTGTGAAGACCATGAGGTAGATGTGACTAAAATATAGACTTCAGCTTTTTCACCTTTTCCCAGATCCAACATTGGCTCCCTGTGGGCTCTACCTCTTTAAATCTTCTTTTTGTATCAACCCTACGTATATTTCCAAGGTGTTATCAAAGAAAGAAATGCAGTCCAGACTATTGTGAGATGCTATGATGAGATAGATAGGCTGCCACGCCCCCCCACCCTGGGCAATGCCTTCCCTCAGCCTGGAAAGCCTTTCCGCTCACTCCACGACCACTCCTCCTGGCCTGGCAAAACCTAACTCACTCACCTTTTAGAAATAAGCTAAGCTAAGATCCACTTACTTACTAAATGAAAGCCTTTCTGAGTGACTGTCCTCCGTGCTGTAGCAGTTCAGGCTGCCTTAGGGTCCCCTGCTCTATGCTCTTAGAGCACTTTCTACTTCTCTATATTATAGAACCTACCCCATTACTGCCATTGCCCATTTTCTTGGCTTTCTACCCCCACTACACTGTAGGTCAAGGACTCCGTCTTATTCCTTGTGCCCGGGAGAGTGCATGGTACAGGAGGCTACTGAATAATCAAATTTACACAAGTCAAATAATAGTGATACACTCAGTTCCCTCCTCTTGTTGACTCCATCACTGATTATCACGTTCATCTTGACTGGCAAGAGCTGTAATAAAACCCTCAGCCTGTAATTTAAATACACCACTTCCAAAAGATTTCAAACTTAGATATTTGTACCAGCTATGTACCCATGTGTGCAGTAAGGCTGACACTTCTGTGGCAGAGGGAATGAAGCGCACACTAGGCACTGGTTCATCCTAATATTCAACAGGCTTTTCATATACAAAACTGGCAATTCACTAGGTATTTCTCGTCCTATCAATCAGAGGACTAGATTTTCCTACAGCTGATTCACTGATGACCTCACTCATTAAAAATAAGCAAGTGGAGAACATTTGTAGGAATTTTTAAAAACCTGGTACAACCAGCTAAATTACTTTAAGAATAAAAAGAACCTGTGTGTTTGATATCATTTTCATTATTCACTTTGTATGTGTGTGTTTGTACAATTTAAATGTGGACTTTGAAAAGAAATGGACTGGATTACCTTAAAGCCAGATACTCTAGCAATATGGGTGTACATTATTTCATTCGCATTGAGGTGGACCTGGTACCTTTATTTTTTGCACTTGAGAACTCACTAAATGCTTTGCAATTTGCCTCAACATGAAGACTGTTTAGATGAATTCTCTTCAGGTGAAGGTTATACTCTCTGCGTAAAGAACATGGTCAAACAATACACATCTTATCACAGGTGAAAGTGTCTATGAGAATGAGCTGCAAGTGTTCCCAGACAGCAGCGCCTCTGTGACTAGGAAAATATCTGTCATGTCAGAGGCTGGTAATAAAATACTTTTCTGGATTAGCACAGCTATATAAATGGGTCATGCTCTGTAGATTTATAATGATGAATATTATATTTTCCAAAACTGAAAATGTATTTAATCTTTTACTAGAAGAAAAAGATTTATGATCACCTTACTTGTCAAAAGGTGTTTGAAGAAATCATTTCTCCCACTTTATTACCTTGTGGTGTATTATGCAATTGTGCAAATTTCTGTGCAGGTCAATGCAATTTGCAGGTATTTTAAATCATTAAAGGAATACTGTATCTCTTAACTGAAGATTCTTTATCTTAATTTCTTATATGGAATGAGGTTATATTCCCATTAAGTACATTAGCAGTTGTCTCATGGCATGTTTTGTAAAAATCAAATTATATCTCTACCATCAGACACTTCCTGCGATATAATTAACTGTGGTAGTGTTTTGTAGATTGACATTAACACACACACACAAATGTTTTGCTTAGCCATGTATGCTTGTGTCCTCCATTTGCTTCATGCTTAGGGGCCTTTAAATATTTTGATATGCTAACATTTTGTAATGTGTTATATATCCCTGATTCTGAGCACTGTTAAATCTTGGTTGTCATGGTTACTCTTGTTACCATTGGCCAACTAACATTTAGCCTTTCTTTTTCTTTCTTTGCTGCATTAAAATGGAGCAGTAAACCTGACAGGTGAGGAATAGAGAACAAACCCCTTTAATGCTCAGTACAAAAAAAAAAAAAAAAAAAAAAGATACGGGTAGACTTTGGAGGTATTGAGGGGGTGAGGGTGGAGGTTGGATATAAAAGATGAAACTGGCAAGGGGAAGATGGATGAAGCCTAGATATATAAAATAATTTTGATATTAAAATGACTTGGGGGGAAATAGTTTGTCTATATATGAAGATAAAATAGAGTATTTTAAAGCCACATTTAGAAGGTAGTAAAACCAGTCTGTAGTCAAGGTTAAATGAGCATTTGTATGTGTTAATGTGAGCCATTTTTGTTTTGTTTGTTTGTTTTTACTGAAAGTTTGATCTCAAGACACTTTGTACAGGAATACTAGCATTCTCACACCCTGCTAATGTTGATGTCAGTGCCTTAGTGAAAACTTATATTTAATTCCAAATTATTTTCCCTGTCTTCCAGCCTTGAATAATAATAGCAATAATAATAATAATACCTATACTGCTTGATTATTTATTGATCAGTCCAAGCTAACCTTTTAGCTTTCTAACACATACCTAGATATCTATATATGAATTCCTGATTAAAGTTAAACTAAGAAAAGGATCTCAGTGCTCCTCTAAGCTGCCTTCCTCCCGACGCTGTATTGCAGATGCTTCTCTATGAGCGGCCCCTGGGCAAGTAGCAGTAGCATTACCTAGGAGCTTGGTAGAAACACAAATTCCTGGCTCCCCAGTCCCAGAGCTACTGAATCAGAAACTCTGGGAGTTGGTCCAGCAGCCTGCCGTTTAACAAGCCCTCTTAGGTGACTCTGATGGACACTAAAGTTTGAGAATTACTGCTGTATTATTGTCCCTAAAATCACTTAACGCTGGTCAGCAAGCTGCATTACACTTTCACTGGCAGGAAACGGACTACCTCTGAGAAGGTGTGCTTGCCATTAATCCAGCAGAAAACACATGCAAAATAGTTCTTCTAGCCCAAAGTCAAAACACTTTGAATCTACTTAATACACTCAGAGACCCACCTTCTCATTATAACACTGTCCACATTTCACAATTTCATCACTACCTTCTTGTTCTATTAAAATGAGAGAAATGGGCCACAATTTAGCTATCATCTTTTAACACTCCTTCTCTATTTTGTAAGTGAAGAAATTAAGAAAGTTTGTAGTTGACTTACCCAAGGAGATTCACACCAATAGTCGTGGAGTTGGGGTTCCATTCTTAATGATGTCAGAATCGTTAAGTGTCCGAACTGATTTCTTTGAAATCTCTATGAATATTCAAATAAATATATTTCTTCCAAAAGCCTGTACTCGTATGTCTGAATATCTTTGTTCCAAGTAAATAGATATGATCTGCCACACGATCATCCTTTTGTTTTTGCTCCCCACTTTACCTGTAGATAAGAGCCAGGTGAGAATAAGTGAAAATAAAACCCCGCTTAGACCACAGAGCAGCATTTTTGTTGTACAGTATTCACAGCCCCCCAAAAACCACATATTTTTACGGTATTAGCAGTTTCTGCCATATCTGAAATGTCATGTGATCTTCTATTTGCTTTTCACCCAGATAACCCCTGCATGTGGTAGATACTTCTCACTGTGAGAAATAAACTTACCCTAGGGCTTTATAATCCTAATAGAAAAAAATAAAACAGCGAGGCAAAATTCAGAATCTGTTTCAAGTCACTATTTGTTGCTTTTTTCTATCAGTAGATGAAAATGAGAATAATGAGACCTCTGAAAACTTACCAGAAAAAAAAAAAAAAATGTTACTCCTTACGTTCATGTTGGGCCTGATTTAGATCATTATACGCCATTTAATACTTTGCAACAGTAAATTCAGTTTTTAAAAATGACTACTGTTACTGATGATGACCAAACTCTTCATCTTGCAAATCTTCCTTAGAAATTCTTTGTTAGAAAACGAACATTTTAACACATTTCTGTTTAAAAATAATGCGATAAAGAGTGTGGGCAGCCAGAATTACCCATGTTGTGATCATCAAAACTAAATGAAGCAAAATAAAATTTAAACAAACAGCTGATTTTCCTAGCTGGCTAGGACTTCTGGAGTCTGATTTCTTGGAGATTATCTTACTTGGAGAGATTTAGGTGAGGGAGATGTTAGTTATTAAATGTCAGGACACCCCTCCCATTTATTACAATTATGAATTGTAACTTCAGTCCCATGCTCTGGGCTTTCCAAGACTCATCAGGCAACAAGATGGCATTTTCAACTTCCCTGGCGCCAGAGCAACTGAGTAAATGTCTTTAGAGAGTATTCTTTTCTTTCCCTGTGTCTCACATCACTCAGCCTGGCCTCAGTGCAAAGGAAGATAAGGAGGGTGTCCCACAATATCTGCAAGAGTGAGGGTCTCCTTGCCCAGATATTTCTTCATGTGGTTTCCATAATCCTGCAAGAAAGACTGTAGAGCCATTTTGAAAAGGGATAAAAATCCAGTTTTCAGTCATTGGATCTGGCACATCAGTAAAGCCATGTGCCAAATTGTGTGAAAAGACCAAAACCTGAAAAGGGCCGCTGGGATTACTTGGAGAAGACCAACCATATGTTTGTAACACGTGGGATTGATTGGCCACACTCGGTGGTGTCTCATTAACCCATTTAGATTCTGCATCTTCGATAGTAAAACATCTCTCTGTATTGTGAGGCACATACCCACAGCATAAACACGGTGACATTTTCTATTGTGAAAGTGGTCATCATATCCTTCTTTCCCATTGTCTTCCTAGCCCCTTTTTCTCTTCCTTCTCATATCTCTCTGACCAGTTCTCCATCTCTTCTTTTCCTTTCCTTCTCATTTTCCACTCCATATAACTGGAGCTGCCAGTACCTTTGGCATGCCTCCAACTCACTGCTCTCCTCCGATTGGTAGTAGGGCTTGGCAGTATGCTCTGTCCTAAGGCTATACCTGACACTTTTAGGTGGAAACAGAAAATCCTGAGACAGGTTAATCCAAGGTTCTGAGAGAGCAAGATGTCTAACAGGACTCACCCCCCAAAATTCATTCCACTGAGGATGTTTTGCTGAAGGCATTGCACTTGAGCAAATCAAGTGTGCTTTCCCTTCACGTCAATCTTCCCTTCATCCCCTGGTTGGTTTTATTCTATACAGATGAGCAGAGATGGAAAGAAAGGCTATTTTAACAGGAGCCCTCTGGCTAACCGTGGACCGACCTGGGTGGCACTGAATGAGAGCCCACTGCCACAGCAACACTAACGAGCTATACCACCATCATAGCAAAAAGAGAAAGGGAGAGTTCCTAAATACTGCTGCACCCTTTCTCCAAATAAGAATGCCTTTGCTCTGAGCAGGGGTGAGATGCTAGGATTATGCCTCCGGCCTGGAGATTGCTGGAATCTGTATTTGGAATAAAGCACTGTTTGAAAAGCTCTCCATTAGTTAAGTGAGTTTTTAATCTAATTCAACCTTAAAGAAAATAGCTAGCTACTACTCTGTGATTATTTGTTTGGGGGAAAAAAAAAAAAAGGATAAAGAAATATAACGAAAAAACCTCACATTTCTTGCCTAGACATTTATTAAAATTACATTATGACACCTTAAGCAAAGATAGTTAGCTTGACACCATAAACGGCCAACACTGTTTTTTCCTTGGAATTTGGAAAGAGAAAAGGGATGTTGGTTTTGTGTGGTCCTGATTCTCCTCCCAGGTATTAGGTTAACTTGAAATCTTAGAAATGCACTTACTGTCTTTATCTGGTTATGGGAAAATCCAGGGCAGGTCCACCTGGTAGCCGCCAGTCATGTATCCTAAAGGGAAAAGGAGGCGGGCAGATTTAGCTGTTTAGCTTGAGGTCCAGTAGTTTCTGAGTTTTTTCCCATGGTAACCACAATTTTAGTATTGGTTACTAGGGTTACTCTATCCTATCCCTCACAAATAGAACTAGTGGATGAGGGAGAAAAGCTGAACAAGTTTCCAAACCTATCTCACCAACACCTCCTTAAGCCTAAAGGCAGAATCACTGAATTATTTAAATCCAGAGATAAAGGAGGACTTTGAGGTGATCCACTTAAAAATTTCGGACCTGAGGAAGTACTGTAGGCTAGGAGAGAAAAAAGTAACCTGAACAAAGTCACAAAAGACAAAAAGTTTTAAACCTGAAAATGGGGGGTGGGGGGTTAGGAGGGGTATAACTCTGCTTTTTTTTAATGTTTCCATTTTTTTGGTTGTCTTACTCTTAAATTTTTATTCTCTCCCTATAGGAAGAGGGCAGAGTCTGATTCTAGAAAGAGCAGCATACCAAACAGTAAGGAGGTCCCTTCACACCACCCAACAGACCCAGTAGAACTGAGGCGCCTTAATTTCCAAACACCAGGTAAGAGGCATGACTCCTCTTGTCCGTAACACAGTGTTTACTGAAAGTTTTATAGCCCCGTTGATATCGCCTTGAGAGGTGAATAGATCACTTTATTTCAAACAATTCTTTGTCCTCCTTTTACTTTACTATTATTGAGACTCACCAAAACATATGTTTTGAAAGGAAATTACATTCTTTGTGTAAATCTGAGGTGGGGTGGAAGAAAGAAAAAAAAAAATTTTTCCCTTCAAATTTTGGAAAAACTATAGTCTTAAGAATATCTACCATTTTTATGGGCTTAGCATAGTTGATTATTTTCAATGACATCTATCTGGAAAGAATTCAGTTTCTCATCTTATAAAGCAAATGAATGGATGGATGGATGGATGTTACCTCATTCATCCCATTGGGAAAGAATTTTTTTTTTTTCTCTATTCCCCTATTAATTTGTGTCTGTGTTACTCTGAAAGAAAGGGGAAGGCAGGGAGAAAAACAAAATGAGGAAAAAATTTGTATCTTTTAAAATATTACCGAAACTAAAATCTCACTGAGCAATTTAGGTTTCTTACTGGGGAGACACACTAAGTGACTGAGGATAAGAAAAACCTGTCTGTTTCTTAAATTAAAGAACATTAAGTGCTTCAACAGAGGAGAAATATTATTCCTGCTGAGGGGCATTTTGTACAGTATTGTTAATTCAAGGCTAGCTCTATTTTGCTTTCTTTCACCTAAATCTTATTTATGCCAAATGAATGGCAAATAATGAAGAGTAGAGAGAGCTAAAAACATAAAACTGAGTGGCACTGTCTTAATACCTGATGATAATGGACAAAATTAAAGAGCTGATCTAAGAAGTCTATTTGATTAAAATTTGATGGTAGTATTGCACCCCAAATTGTTTGAAAGTTTTTTTGTGTGTCAAATGGATATTCTATTCACAGTATGGTACACCACAGATTTTTATTAAACTACACATTTGCAGTGAATTGCTTTGAATTGAAAATACACAGTTTATTGTGTTTAGCATATTTTTTTATCTTACATGTAGATATGTCATAGTAACTAGAAACTATTCCGTTAAAAGAAATGCCTGGCATTTTTTAATGTGGCTGTACAAGTCATCATAGAAGTGGGTTGTTTTTTAAAATTCTATCTCAAATGAGGTTTGTTCTTTAAAAAGCAAAAGATATACCTTCCTCAGCATAAAAAGTAAAAGAAAATTTTCACATGGCCAAAAATCTCCCGTATGGGAATTTATTTAAAAGGCTGAGTATAATGATGACAGTAGCCCCAAAAGAAGAGAGCTAGTGGGAGTGCTATCCCTCACCACCCCCAGCGCCATCAGAGAATGTTTCCAGGCATAATCACATGAATGGCAATTGTGTAGAAAGGATTATTAGCAGAGTGCTGGTGGCTGCAAGTAGGGAAATATAAATGCCTTTAACCAAGACACCTCCATGTTCAAGAATTCTATAAAGAATCTAATTTCCCCAATGTATGTGGGAATATGAGATCCATTTATAGAGAGAACCTGCTAAATTCCATATAAGTCACTGGAAAGAAGAATGAAGGTTACAATTGAAGTGACATTGCTTATATCACCCATGGCTTTACCAAATTAAAACGGGGACCTAGGTATATAAGAAGGTATCATTTAACTAATATCAGACTTATCACCTCAAATGGATAGTAGAATAAAGTAGGCAAACAGTAAAAAGGACAGAGGTGATTTAGTAGAGGAAGAGCATAGAACAGGATAAGTTGTCCCAAGATCCTAGCACATTTGTTCACTGAGGCAGCATTATGTTGTACTCAGGTAAGCAGTCTGCTTAAGCCTGATTTGTTGAAATAGTCTACGTGCCTCCCAAGCTCTGTGATGTGGCCTGCTGTCCTGAAAATTTGACCAGTGTACACAGAAAATTGTACCTAGCTGTCAATGTGAAATTCATAGAAACGTTACAGTTTTCTTCAGCCAGTATGGATTCCAGCCAGTGGCTATGAATTTCCTCAATTACTTGCCAACGGGATGAGAGCAGAAGTTGGGATTGTTAACCAAGTAAATGTGTTGTGCTATTTCTTCCTCCCTGATTCACAAATAACCAAGGGCTTTCCTGGATGATGAAATAAAATGATCCTTTTATTCTAAAGCACCTTTCTTAGGCGTTGCACAGGAAACAATTTTAATTTTTACTTATTTTTTTGGATTTTAAACCATTCGCCCTTCACTTTTTGAAATGTGCTTTTATATACATCATACCTTTGGGTATATAATTATCCACAAACATTATAAAATTTGACAATGTTTCTTAATGGCATGCATAAGTAGGGAATTAACAATCCAGGATTTTCAATGAAATCAGAAACCTTTGATTTATATAACCAGCCCCTAGCACAGAACTGGTTCATGAAAGCAAATTGATTTCCACTTCTGATGGGTCTGTTGTAGATGACAAAACGTCAAACTAACATTATCACTTGAAATTCAGTAGGTCTTTCAGAAGGTAAAGGAAACATATTGCTTAGTTCACTGATTCTTAGTTCTACTTTCCTTTAAAAATATTCACCTTGTGAATGAAAAATCTATTTACATTTTAAGTTACTTATTCTTGTTGGAGAGTCTAGGTTTAAAGAGTCAGACTTTTTTTCCCCAAATTCTGCTTCATATTTAAAAGATACTGAAACATACATTTTAAATTTCATATAAATACAGTATTCTGACATTAAGTACTTCAAAGAATTCTTTCTTTAATTGCAGTACCACAAACACATCTGTCTCTGGGTCAGGGAAAGGAAAAGGTCAGAATTTTGTCCCTTGCCGCTCAGCTAAGGCACAAAGTCAAGACGGAGAAATCTGTTCTTATCCCAATAACCATCTTTGTGAGGCTGTGGGGTGTGGAGAGAAACACTGCTTTAGCACACTTCCCAAATTTGAGGTGATAATCAAGTCCCTCTGTTTGTGAAACGGTGTATTCAAGCAACTGAACAGGACGAGGAAGGCTCATGCTTTCCCAATTAAAAGCAGGTACCTATGCTTGTAGGTATTTTCCACGAATATATTTATCTGTCTGTTCAGATGGCAGTATACAGCCAGGTTGTATTTGCAAGAACCTGAACTACCTAATCTCTTAGGAGAGTATGGTTTACAACATGGAGTCATCAATTACTGGTGTGTGGGGACAGTCAGAACTGGTGTGGAATGTGTCAGTTGAAGTAGCATTGCTGTGTCACCAGTGACTTAGCGATGTAAAATCGAGAGCTAGGTGTAGAAGGGATCATAAGAAGGGATCATTTAGCTAAGGTGAGACTTATCACCTCAAGTGGGTAATGGAATAAAATGGACAAAATGAGTAAATGAGAGAGGAGAGGTAGTAGAAGAATTTTCTAGAATTCTTAACTGCTCAAAAAGTTTTTACAAGCCTTTAAGATCTGTGGAGGAAGGGAAGAAGATATTCACTTATAAAAGATGCTTTTAGTGAAACTTCTATTAAGCCTGACACATCTTTGTAGACAGTGGGAACTGGGTATGTGTTAGGATGGCTGAGAGATGAGTTACATGTTAAACAAAAGTGAACTCTTTTTGTTGGGAAGAAAGCTTTTCTTTTTTTCTGTTAAAAAAATTTCCAAGTCATTTTATAATCCCCCCATCAACATTTCTTAATTATGTTTATTCAGGAAAAATTTTTAAATAGAAAATAAGCTTGTTAACAATTGTTACACGTAGGTTATGGCTATACAGTTGTGCATTATATTATTTACATTTTGTGGTGTTTGAAAAGTTTCATAAGTTGTAAAAGGCAAAAAAAACACTTTTAGAAAAGAAAAATTACTCTTCATCTCACCACTTATTTTTCTTCTTTTGAATATTTAAAATAAAAAGTAAACGATTTCCTATAACTACTCCAATTTGACCCTCCAGAAATATCTACCATATAGAGCTCCATGCACATCCTTCCAGAATTTTTAATATGTATATACAGTTCTTTAAATGGTAAAATACATAGCAGGTATATAGACAGATGCATATACATGAAATTTCCTGTTTTAACATTTAACTACATAAAAATAGACCTGTTTCCAAGTTTACTGTATTAGGTTTTACCTCCTTTTTAACAGGTGAGAGTACTGACGCTATTCTGTTCTACAGATGTCACAAAATATATTAGCTCAATCCTCATTAATGGATGCTAAGTTATTTCCTGTATTTTGCTCTTACCAATAATACTGTAATGAGCAGTACTGAGCCCAGATCTTTTCACATCTTGTTGTTATTTCTGAATGATAGACACCTGGAAGTGTGATGGCAGAGTCCTAGGGTAGGCACATTTACCATTTTGATAGAGACTGACAATTACAAATATTTTTGGAGTATTGTAAAAAGCTTTCACGTACCGAGTAGCCCCTCTGGGCAGTGGCCTCTAGAATTGCACAAAATGCCTAAGATAAATATAATACTGTCAAAAGATGGTGATTTATCAGAAAACCAAAGAAATGACTGATATGTGTTCCGATTTCTACTTTTTCCAACAAAGCAAATTTAGAAGTTCAGCATCTTAAAGAAATAAGCTTTTTTTCTAGTGTAAAAAAAGGTGTAAAGGAACATATAACTAATCGCATCATATGGTACACTAGTCACCACCTTTCTTGGTGCCTGCAAACTTCTCCCCAAGGACCAACCCACTTTGGTTGGTCCAAAGTTTTTAGAATTTTCTTTTCCTGCAGAATTCTTTCTCCCAGTATCTGTACCCCTTCCTCAGAATCCTCCCTTCCCCCACCAAAAAAAAAAAATTTTTTTTTTTTTTTCAAACAAAAACAAAACTCTACTGTTAGGGGCTTCCCTGGTGGCACAGTGGTTAAGAATCCGCCTGCCAATGCAGGGGACACGGGTTCAAGCCCTGGTCCGGGAAGATCCCACATGCCGCAGAGCAACTAAGCCTGTGTGCCACAACTACTGAGCCTGTGCTCTAGAGCCTGCAAGCCACAACTACTGAGCCCACATGCCACAACTACTGAAGCCCGCGTGCCTAGAGCCCATGCTCCACGACAAGAGAAGCCACCGCAATGAGAAGCCCGTGCACCGCAATGAAGAGTAGCCCCCGCTCACTGCAACTAGAGAAAGCCTGCACGCAGCAACAAAGACCCAACACAGCCCAAAATAAGTAAATTTATTAAAAAAAACCCCAAAACTCTACTGTTTGTACTTGCACCTTTTAAGAAAAGAGATTTAAAAATAGATGCTCAGATGTTACAACATAAAAGCCTCATTTTCATTTTGTGGATGACCTTAATATGTTTTGCCCTAAAGCATACATGGATGGTAGGAGATTGATGGGCTGTGAAAAACAAAAACAAACTCATAAAAAGTTAACGTATCAGAAATAGCAGTATCAGCAGCAGAAATGTCTGCACAGCAACTGAGTGGTTTTGAAAGCTCTTGAGACATCTCTTCCGATGCATTAGTGGTATTAAATGGATCAGGGCTAACAAGATCCATCTTTATATGTATCTCCTTATATTCATATTTTGTATTGTAGGAAACTAAGGCATATGATCTAGATTAAGAACACCAGATGTATTCTTTTTATCTTATATTTCAGAAACATTGGTTCATTGAATCTATGGTATATAAATGGTATATTTCTTATATAAAGAAACATAGTTTGTTCCAATTCTTCAGTTTGAGAAATCCCACATAAAAATGATTTTTAATTATGCCATATAGTGCTTACCTGAAAAAGCACTTTCCCTTATGATGATCCTAGTCATGGATTAAGTCAAACTGTCACTGTTGTACCAACAAGCAATTATACCTTACAAATCAATCTTGTCCTTTGTCTTTAATTTACCATTCATTTGTGAGGCACATTGTAAACATAGAGTTATCTGTAGTTATTCAGGTTAGGCTAAGTAGTACATATTATGTTAAAAGCTGAAAAATATTTTATAAACCAAGTTGCTATGATTTATTAAGTCAGGTAGGTATACTTCTGATTTGATGAACAAATTAACTTCTCCCTGTTCCATGACCACAACCTGTTCTTCAGCCTTTATCACAATTTGTTGGAAAGGAAAACCATGAAGAGAGTATTACTGCATTATCACACATAAATATTATCAGGAAAAATCATCTAAAAGATGTTCCACCACTCTTAGTGACCTCAAAACCTCCACTTAACAAAACTGTTATAAAGTTGTAAAGTGCCTGTTGGCATTTAATGCAAGGTTAAAAAATATGGCAAGTATTTGATAAACATTTCTCTATAGATAAAAAAGTCATTTGAAACTTATTGTTGGTTAGATTACTGACCGAGTAAAACAGAACATTTGAAAAGCAAAAACATGGTAAATTAGGGTTTTTTTTTTTTTTTTTAATTTCTGCTGAATAGCACTACAGTTTTTAACATGAACTAAAGGTATACATGCAAAATATTTTCATGGAAGCTCACAAAGTTTTGGTAAGAAGTAACTAAAAAATGCAGGTGTGTGTATAATCGCCCTTTACCTGTTCTCCACCAGTCACACAGGCATACCTTCTAAATGAAGCTAGTACGTTATTGACACATTTTCTCAAACTGAGGGTAGTTTATGTTCCTTTGTTACTGAATAAGTAGCCCGAACAGTTTCATAAGCCCATATTTATGTACATGGCACCACTCTCCCAGGGGTGTTAAATGATTTAAGAGACAGCATATCATACTGAGAAGTTCCCTAAATGAGAATTGACAAGGTCTGGGATCAAATTCCCCACATAGCCATAGTTCTACTGATAATGATGACCTTGATCAAGTCCTTTCACCCCTCTGAGTTTCATTTTCCTTACTGGTGGAATTAATGCGAGAGGAGAGGGGAGGATAGATGAACCCACAGAGAGTGAATCATGGGAGAAGTATACACTGTCCCGTTCCCCCCACCCCACCCCAGTGTCTCTCCCAGTGCCTGTGGACACAAACATGCTGCCTGTCACTCTCAACCTTCTTTGATTTTAATTCACACACCAAAGGAACATTTTGCTCTTCTAAAACAGAGATCACAATCTTGTTAGCCAAATGTGGCCTCCAAAAGTCTTTTCTTTGACCCCTACTGGATCTCAACAAAATTTTGAGTCAGTAGTGAAAACAGAGGAAAGTCACATCATTATCTGGGTTTTCAGTTGCTGTTGAGAGCCTGAGAAGCCTCACCCTCTTGGCTCTGTAGTACTAACTGGAAGATATCTGCTAGAGCTTTGCACCCCGCTAGAAGTTCTCCACAGTCTACACCAGCCCTAAGGATGGCCCTGACATTGAGACAGAGTTCAGTTGCCATTCATCTAAAGCTTATTATTATTACTTTTTTAAAAATATAGAGAAATATTTCTCTTTCCTGAGACTCCACTGAAAGTAGAGAAATGAAAGACAGCTTGCTGCACAAAAGGCTCCTTGTTGCACAGAAACGGGGAGGAGTGCATTACTTGTGAAAGTGTTTACTGTTCAGTACCTGGTTATCTTTAATCATTTACCTAACCGACCTGGCCAATTGAGCCACTGGAAACCTTGACCCCTGCTTGAGGAGATTGTAACTTCCATTCTAGAAATAAAACAGTAAAGATGCCAAAACCACTTAAGATTTTGTTATTGACTAGATGGGCTAAAATATACAGGTCACTTAACTTTTCTAGACCTCAGAGCCCTCTTGTATAAAATGAAAATGCTGGACTAAGTAACCTCTAAGGCACCTCTCAGCTTACAATGCCATGATTTTAAAGTTTTACATCTTATAAGGAAGCCACCACGCAGTTACTGTCACAAATATTTACCCTGTTAAAAGTAGCCGTCATGTTTTTTCCTCCAACCTAAGGCAGATTTCAGTGACTACATCTGTCATTTTTCAGGTTGACAGTGTATATTGTCGTATCATAGCTTCAGAATGAAAACTCTGCTCCGACGTAACGTGTGCCTTTAAAATGCACTTATGTCGTGCATTTGTAGCTTTGAACTGATGAGGTCGTGACCCTGGCAAGTCCTCATCAGCTGTGAGCTGCCCTTCAAGTTCTTGTTAATAATAGCTAAAGCACTAAAGCTTGCTAATGGAGACTTAGAGCAGATTCAAGGCTATCACCAGGAGAAAGCTGATCTCATTCTCATAAACTCTGATTCTTGCACGAAAAAAGTAAAGTTACAGCCCCCTGCCCTCATCAGAAATTCCCAAAGGACTGAGACTCATTACCGGGGAACTTTAAAAATATCAATGTCTGGCTCCCCTACCCAGCTATTCTGAGTTAATTGGTCAGGTGTGCAGCCTGGAAGGAAGGAATTTTAAAACACCTCAAATTGTGCTAATGTGAAAACACTGTTCTAATAAAACGTGGATTCACAGACTGTGAGCAACAGCCAGGTTGCCAGACAAAAGATTGAAAAGATACCACAGTGAGGTCAAATTCATAGTTTTCTTAGTGTCTGCTTTTTCATTCAGATTCTAACATGCTTGATTATATCCTGTAAATTTTTTTTTTCCACGTTGGACAATGGAGCAGTTTGGGGAGAATTGTATAACACTATTTTGCAACAGACCCTTGGTTATTATTTTCTGATACGACCTAGAGTTTCATGTTAAATAATAAATGCTGGAGAAGATGTGGAGAAAAGGGAATCCTCCCACACTGTTGGTGGGAATGTAAATTGGTGCAGCCACTATGGATAAGAGTATGGAGGTTCCTTAAAAAAAACTAAAAATAGAGTTACCCTATGATCCAGGAATGCCACTCCTGGGCATATATCCAGAGGAAACTCTAATTTGAAAAGACACATGCACCCCAGTGTTCACTGCAGCACTATTTACAATAGCCAAGACACAGAAGCAATCTAAGTGTCCATCAGAAGTTGAATGAAGAAAATGTTGTATATATATTCAATAGAATACTACTCAGCCATAAAAAAGAATGAAATAATGCCATTTGCAGCAACATGGATGGACCTAGAGATTATCATACTGAGTGAAGTCAGCAGACAGAGAAAGACAACTATCATATCACTTATATGTGGAATCTAAAATATGATACAAATTAACTTCTTTACAAAACAGAAATAGACTCACAGACATAGAAAACAAACTTAAGGTTACCAAAGGGGAAAAAAGATGGCGGGAGGGGTAAATTAGGAGTTTGGGATTAGCAGACACAAACTGCTGTATATAAAATAAGTAAACAACAAGGTTCTACTGTATAGCACAGGGAATTATATTCAATATCTTGTAATAAACCATAATGGAAAATAATATGAAAAATATGTATATGTATAACTGAATCATTTTGCTATATACCAGAAACTAACAGAACACTGTAAATCAACTACACTTCAATAAAAAATAAAATAAAATAAAATAATGAAAAGGAATAAGTAAATAAATAAGAGTTTCATGTTAGAGGAGTTTCACCCCACGTTTATTCTTCAGCATAATTTTTATGTTGACATTTATTCATTTTGAATACATGATATAAGATCATAATTTGGTTAGCTAAAGAAAATTGTATTAAACTTAATTCAAAAAGTTGACAATTCAACTGCATATATTTTCTGTTTTGTAGAATGTAAATGCTCCCCACCCCTCAAAGAAAAGATAGTTACTTTTAGAACCTTTACATATGAACTACATCCACAAGACCCTTCTCTGCTCAGACATCCTATCTACTTGAGAAAGAAATGAGTTATAAAGAAGGAAGTGACTCCAGAATTTATCTAGCCCCACATTTTTATTTCACAGATGAAGAAATTGAGGTGCTTGATAACAAGAAGTTTGTCCCTATTCGTAGATGGCAGACCTAGAAGTAGAACTCACATTCAGTATACTAGTCCATGATTTCTTCTCCTGAACCATCAGATTCCCACAAAGCTTTCCTCCCCTTTCTGTGAAAGATCCATTCTGCCATTTTTACTTGTCCTAGAACTTGAGTGCAATACTGTCAAGTCTTAAATAATGATTCTTGAACACCAGGATGTCGTTGCATGTGATATATACATACCCTGAATTAGAATGTAATGGATCAGTGCAGGTTTGCTTGGATTTCTCTGTAATTAGCTTCCAAAGTAATACTCCCAGACCATGTGCCAGTGCATGCCAGAAGTAAATATGCTGATCGCGTCTTTGGTTGATGATGATGGTCTTCTACTGCTGTTATACTAATACTTTTCCCATCTCCCACTGGCTTTACTTTTTGCAGCTTTGAGCAGTAATTCAGTCCCCTACGCCTCCCTGATTGGCTCTGTGTCCTCCCTCTCTAGCCAAACCACCACTCAGTCCATATATGATAATAACTCTCTCCCACGATTCGCTCGAAAAGGTCTAAACATCTTTGTCTCTATTATTTTCTCTGTTAAAGCACTGTAATGGATGTCCACATCATTCCATTTCCAGATAAGCCTAGAGTCTCTTGTGCCTTTGCATTTCCACTCTTGTCATTGGGGGCGCCTCATCTGGATAAGATCACTTTAGTTATTAGACCACCGTCACCCACCCTTTCCTTCCACAAAATGTAAATGAGTTCAATTCTACCATCTATAGGGAAAAGTTTCAGAAATGGGTTCCAACATTTAGGTCCAAATGCATAATTATATCAGCAACAAACCGTTTCTACTTCCAAGCCGACTCATTTTTATTGGCTCTTCCATTAAGATTTTAGCTGACTGAAAGCAGACTTTCATAGCCATAAACACTAAAGTACCACCTATCACAGCACAGTGCTAAAATGATTGGAAGAAGCAAAATAGTTTTTTTACCTAACTTACCAAACCATTGATAATTCAGCATTTGAGACAAAGGAACTCACTGGGTGGCTTTCAATAACAGCACAATATCTAAAATACCCATAAAGTAATTACACATTGTGTTGACTTAGTGGTCGCCATACCATAGCCTGACACCCTCCAAAGAGTCCCCAGGACGGCAGAATGTCAACATGGCTTCCAGTTTGAGCCCCTCCCTCATTCTTTTTCTGTGTCAGAGGCTTCCCTGGGGGCATGCTAGTTCACGTTTTTCTAGTCAGCTGGAATTTGCATCTGTAAGACATGAGGCAGCAATGCTCTCTCATGGTGCTCTTGAAAAATTAATCAGAAGAAGTAAAATGTAAATCACATGAAAAGTGAGAAACCATTGGAAAGACACAGGAATCAGCAAAATTGGTGGATTATTTTTAACAGAATCTATGAATCTAACATACCTTCAGCTGGCAGACTGAACTAAGATGTATCACCCACTGTCATTGCTTTCTTTCTTTTTCTACCTTCTTTTTCCTCTTCATCCTTTCACCATTTGCTCCCTTTCCTGCATTCATTTCCCATTAGTGGACAAAGATGTTTACACCTGAAGTGGATTGTAGGTTTGCTGGGGGTTAAATAATGGGGGCTTGGGGCAAAATACCACAAAGCTGTCAGTCTGGCCATCAATAAATGTCCAGGAGAAGGCTGCAACCCAATCTCTACAATCTGCTACGAGTGAAAACATTTTTGAAACTCAGTTTGGTGTCTGATTTTGTCATCAGTGATTATTGTCTATGAGCTGTGGTGCATGTCCTTCTTTGTGTCCATATATGCATGTGAATGTCAGTCACCTACAGGTTTATGAAATATTAAAGCGATCTTAATCTAGTCACAATGTACAGTGGATCCTGTAAAAACCTGCAGCATTTTTATTAGGCTTTTAAAAAAGTATATCAGACTATCCATTTCATTTTTATTTTTAAACAAATTCATTCTGTTTTATTTTATTTACACCATCATTTCCTTTGCAGGTTCAGATGATTCTGGTTACCCTGGTAACCTTCATTCTTCAAGTTAGTTTTCCTTGATTACGCATAAGTCACTTTACGTTTCCTATCAAGCTATTACGCTTTTCCTTTTAGGGCTTTCTCAGTATCTGTTTTCTTAGTTCACTTTACACCATTTAATTCCACACAGTTTCCATTTCACACAGTGCAGGAGAAGGAGTTTGAAATGACATAACAGTCATTACTCAAAGCAGAAGTTGACATCAAGCCTGACTGTCAGTTTTCTCCACGAGCTCACTGCATTGATTCATAGCACAATAACGCTTTCTTTCACACTAGGAGTGTTAGTTTGGAGATTATGCTTGGTAGTTTTTCATTTGGCTACAAAATTCATCCTTCCAGAGCATGTCCTGCTTTGAGTAACCAAACTATCTGCCTGCTTCCTCACATTAAACATCTTTACTACTCACATATTTTCAGGCCATTTCTAACTATAGTATTCTCTATATTTTGGAATAGTTAGCGTCATTTTCATTCGTTTTCAAATGTCTTTATTCTTTCCTTTTAATAGGTATGGCTAGCCATCCTCCAATACCTATCTTGGAACTCGCAGATCACATTGAAAGGTTAAAAGCAAATGACAACTTGAAGTTTTCCCAGGAATATGAGGTAACTGAGTCTGTTTATACTTGACGGTATTTTCAAGAATTGCCCCCCTCTTCTTTTTGACCATATTCTTAAAAACTAACTTCATCAGTTCTTTTTCATTTAAATATGACTCAGCATCTGATATAAAAGTTTATAACAAATAGCCAACTTAAAAGTATCTGTATAATTAATGTAGTAGTTGTACTTTGAAAGGTGTTGAATTATTTATATGCGTTTGGTATTACTTAATGAGGTTGATTTATGTTTCCTGATTTCAAGTTCATAGACTATACTGAATGTATAAGCTTCCCAGTATACCAAAAGGGTGCCAAATACACTGATTTATGGTCAGAAGGCTCACTGAAAAAGAAATTACACGGAATAAGCAGATTTCCCAGTACTCTTTTTCAGTTTTACATGGCCTAAAAGCTGTAATTATTAAGTACCTACACATGATTTTGCCATTCAGTCTAAAATAATATTAGGGCTAATATTAAGATAGTAATATGTTCGCAGAAAGCTGCCTATTTTTGAAGCAATGGTGAACTTAATGGTATCTTAAACTTTCAGAATGCTTAAAGGTTTTGTGTGAATCCTTGATGAAAATGAATAAAAAATTGTTGTATATGTCTGGGTATTTGGATATTGTGGCATTTATCAAGCAGAAAGTTGTAAAACTGGATCTTGGTATGGTATTCCTCAGCAACAGGGAGGGACCCATAGTGAAACCAGTGCATGGATTATTTATAACTAAATGATCATTTATCTTTTAGATCAAGTTTAACTTAGCGTAAGATTAACATGTCCAACTAAAATCTTCTAATTGTGCCAAATAACAAAACTGTTTGGAACAGTTCAAATTCTACCATAAAGAGTTTCTGATTTACTTAATGGGAGTCTTAAAACACAGTCCTTGTTACATCCTTTGGTTTCTGTTTTACCAACCTGAAATGAGGCTGATGGACTAGATATCTCTCAGTCCCTAGCAGCTCTAACATTTTGCCCTGTCATATTCGGTTAGAAAACCGTAAGAGGAGCCCTAACCTCAAGTGGCTAGAGGGATATCAACTATGTGAAGAAGCTCCGTGTAAGAGAACGTAGTGCAGTGGTGCCTTCGGCAGTCTGGATATTTGCATGGACTTTCTAAAGTCTTTAAACATTCAAATTTTGATTATTTAAATTATTGCGCTGGCTAAGCAAAACATATCTGTAGCCCCATGTACCCTCACCTTCAAGAGCTGGTAACCTTTTATGCAATTTACACACTCCAGCATCTTTGTGAAATATTTGATAGAACGCAAAGGAGATTGTGTTTGCTCATTGGTTGAGTTACATTTTCCTTTATTCTGTTCTAAGCATTTAGGAGAACATTTTCAATTTTAGGAAACACATTGGATTGTGAATTGTCTTATTTTCTAAATGGGCTGCTTCTTATTTCTTTCCTGTTCTTCCTCTTAGTCATAAAGGCTCTTTTTAAATTATGCAGTATTCTTTAAAATAATTTCTGTAGTTTCTGGTTTGAGGCTTGAGGCTGAAAATTGAGTTTTAAAAAGAAAACAAGGCATATGATGAATGCCATTTGGGGCAACATAAAAACTCTTAGTTAAGTGTTAGTTTTCAGCAACCAGAATCTTTCACTCCTCCAACCTCCTCTTTATTGTTATCATGAGTGTTGTTATTGTTATGCTTAGTGTTCCGCTATGTGCGATATGATGGGTCACAAAAAAAATAAAATTTGATAGCTCAACCTGTTAATAAGCTATTAATTGTCAATACCATTGACAGTATTTGCATCATTCAAGCAATCTCAGTTGTATGCGTTGACTACAATAACCGGCCTCCTTTAAATATGGAATTTCTCCAGAAATGCTACATGTAAAGACACTCTAATGATACTCATTTAGCCATTAGATTAGAAGTGCTCCTTGAAAGTAGTTACGAACTGCATGCTGGCAGCACTCCCGTTAAGAACTCCCCCAGTAGCCGTTGACATGATAGCCCACACTGACTACCGTTTATCACAACGATGATCTGTGATTAAAGCTCTCTGGGCATGAATTGACTCTACGGTGCCTTAACAGCCATGAAGGGGATATTTAAGTGATGTATTCCTCTGTGATAATATGATAAAGACCTCTACATAATATTTTAGGCCATGAGCAACACACTGAAAAAAACATTTTTTTTTTTGCATGTTATCTCCATATAAATTTGAATAGATTTTTCATTGGTTTTCAGTGAAGAAAATGGAGAAAACACAAGTCATTACTTTCAAACATGTAATTATTTTGGCATAATCACTATGGATTCATGTTTACTCAGACCTCTCAAGATGGGTAAAGCTAAATTTGCTACTCTGATTCTAAGACTAAAGCAGAAGTTAAAGGCATGAAACCTGTCTGCACTGATCCTGAGATCAGGATAGGAGGAAGTAGGTTTAAATTGTAGCACAGTATTATTAGATCATGTGAGAGACTTCCTTTACTGTAAAGAAAATTGGACTCAGACATCGGATTCATTGACAGCTGGAAGAAGGAACCTGAGAAATTAGTATAACTGCATCTTGAAGGTCTCTACAATTACTTTAGGCTTTTATTTTCTGCAATGCGACTGCCAAGTCCTACTAGAATTTAAGTCCAGAATTTGAGGATGGCATCTAGAATGCAGGGAACAAAGTCCTCCTTAAATTTGGTATCACTGTCAAAGTCAGTACATCAGGCCAGTGAATGTTTAGACTGATTCAGAATAGTTGTGTAGGTCTTGCCAAATAAACTCTTAGCCAATACCTATATATGGATCATTTGGAAGCCTAATTAAAATCCAGATTCCTGGTCCGAACTTCAGAAATGCTGGTTCAATAGTTCAGCCATGTCAATTAGAAATGTCCATTTTATTTCTTTTTCCCCAGTTTTACTGAGACATAATTGAAATTTAACATTGTATTAGTTTAAGTCATACGATATAATGATTTTATATATGTGTATATTGCAAAATGATTACCACAATAAATTTAGTTACAATCTATCACCTCATATAGCTACAATTTTTTTTTTCTTGTGATGAGACCTCTTAAGATCTACTCTTAGCAACTTTCAAATATACATTATTGTTAACTATAGTCACCATGTTGTATATTACATCCCCAGGACTTATCTTATACAGTTAACCCTTGAACAACATGGATTTGAACTGCACGAGACCACTTATACATGGATATTTTTCAATAGTAAATGCCAACTACAAATTACACATTGTTTTAACTCCTGCATTGTTCAAGGGTCAATTGTAAAACGGAAGCTTATACCTTTTGACCACCTTCACTCATTTCTGCCATCCTCCACCCTATGCCTCTGCCAACCACCAATCTGTTCTCTTTTTCTAAAAAAAATTTTTTTCAGATTCCACGTAAGTGAGGTCATACAGTATTTGTCTATCTGGCTTATTACATTTAGCATGATGCCCATGCCCTCGAAAGTCCATCCATGTTGTTACAAATGGCTGAATTTTCTTTAATGTTGAATAATATTGTGTGTGTGTGTCACCTTCCAATCTCTCTCTCTCACACACACACACACACACACACACATGACCCTCCAACCTTCATTTCACCATTTGCTAAGATGGCAAATACATCTGTGTATGAGACGCACTTGACAGGCATCGCAGTCAGCATTACCATTATCAACATCATATACATGAATCCTATTTATATTAGATTGACTGTAAGTAACTACAGCCCCTAGAGTTTGCTTCATGGAAAGTAAAGGGTCGTTTGTTTTATCTATTATCTATTATAAATGTATTTATTTATTTATATAGAGCCAAAGGCTACCCATGCAGGTATGCTTCAAGAACTGTTATCTAAAGTAAGTGAGACAGAGAAACACAAATATCATATGATATCACTTATATGTGGAATCTAAAAAATGTTACAAATGAATTTATTTACAGAACAGAAACAAACATAGAAAACTTATGCTTACCAAAGGGGAAGGAGGGAGGCCTAAATTAGGAGCTTAGGATTAACAGATACACACTACTATAAATAAAATAGATAAACAACAAGGTCCTACTGTATAGCACAGGGAACTGTATTCAATATCTTTTAATAATCTATATTGGAAAAGAATCTATAAAAAGGATAGAGAGAGATAACTGAATCACTTTGCTGTACACCAGAAAGTAACACAACATTGTAAACCAACTATACTTCAAGAAAAAATTTTAAAAAGAACTGTTATCTGAAAGTGGAGGACTGTAGAGATTTTCCAACACGCTCTCTGAAACTCTCATCTTTGTGTTTTTCTCTGGGCTGCTCTATTCTTTCCCCTGTACAGGCCAGCTTCTTCTGTTTCACCCACCCACATACAGAAAATATATCCTTTGATCATATTTTCTTTTACATAGAGTCCCCCTAAAGAAAGAGACAGAATTTTTCTTGTCAGTCAAATTCCAAATGCCAGAGAACAAACTCTGAACTTCAATTGACTCATTGGGTTGTGGAGACACACGTTAGGACGTAGCTGCTAACAGCCCATCCCTTGGTTCCTTCCTTGGATTGAAGAGAAGAGCAAAGTTATTTCTGAGCCGGAGGAGGAACGAATAATTATCCACCATACTGCCGCGGAAAAGCACCATGCTAAGTGCTGAGAGGAATATAAAACTTATTAGAAACCTTTATTTCCAGGATGTCTAGAAGGCAAAATTAGATATATACCCTGTCCCCCACCCCGCAAAAATACTAAGAAGACCATCTAGAAGCTAATCCTAAGTACTAATGCAATGTTGTTGGGATTCAGTAAAGGTCAGAGTGAGGTGAAGAACCGGGAAAGGTACTGAAGAAAAGGTAGTGCTGAGAGTATAACTAGGAAGAACAGGAGGTAGGAGCATTTTGTCAGGGGGACAATGTACTTCAGGCACATTATAGATTTTACACCTTTTATTTTCTACGTTGAGAAAATAATCCCCCTTTTAAACATAGTTACAACAGCAAATTTTCTTCCAAGTTCCTAACAGCCGACTTAAAAATTACTTTTTGGACCACAATCCATCCTGCCATGGCAGTTACATAGACATGAATAGTCATCAAACATCTAGTTTCAAATCTGTCATCACTAGGTCTTTTTAGTGGTATTATCTTAAACATATATATATATATATATATATATATATATATATATATATATATAAACTACTACTATATCCAGTATCTTGTAATAAACTATAATGGAAAGGAATCTGAAAAAGAATATATATATTCTTTGCTGTACACCAGGAAAACTAACACTAACACAATTGAAGTAATTAATACTTCAATTAAATAAATACAATAAAATAAAACTCAACTACTCTGAAGATCAGTTTTTTTGTTGCAATCAGAGAAGGGCGAGAAGCTGTGGTTCACAGAAGGCCTATCAGAAGGATACCTTTGACCTATTTTGTTCCCACCACAAAGTCCGGTCCCAGTGTCTTTGCTGCCATCTGTGGGAGGTGTATTATCTTTAATCTCAGCACCCATGTGTCTCCAACATTTAGCATCCTAATGTGCTGAGAGTTTCTTCCTGTACTCATGGCAACGCTCTCACATATCCAGTCTGTACAGTCGATAGTGAGTCTCTTATCTGAAACATTCCAGATAACAGTGCTCTGTCTTTCCATTTTAATGACAGCATGTATGTGGCACCTTTGTCTAATAAGCTAAAATCTTCACAATACTGGTGAGACAGGTAAAGGAAAAAGATGTATTACTTCCTCATGAATAATGAAATGTATCAAGACAGTGCTAAGATATATAGAGACATTAAAAAACATTGCTTCGATCCTATTTTTAAATGATTAGAGCTGGAACAGACCTCAGAGATCATGTAGTTTAACCTTCTCATCTTAGAGGTAGGGAACAAGAGATTGAGAAAGGAGCGACTTGCTCAAGATCACACACCTAGTATGTGGCTGAACCAAGTCACAAATTCACGCCTTCTTGTTCTTAGAAGAACACCGTACCTTAACTCACCTGCTCTAGACACCAAAATATTTTACTGTTTGTTACTTACTATGTGTTGATTATAGAGTCCGGAAACCTAAGTCTTCAACTAGATCAATGTTTATACTAAAAATTTTTGTGAAAATGTCATAGTAACCAATTTGCGTTGCATGATTATCCCTGGGAAAACCAGTAGTTTTTCTATGACATGCTAAGGACACATTTCTTTTCTCCATAGACAGTTTCTTCATTCCCAGTGGTAAACGTTATATTTCTCTACAGAGGGACAAATTGTCTGTCATCAAAGCAATGACCACAAAAGAAAACATTTCTGTTTTCCCTAGAAAAAGGCTCTTGATGTATCGGGCCACATATGTGTGCCAGAGTGCATTCATAGGCAGAAAGCCTTCATTGCTCATGTTTTATAAACCTCCAAGCATTCATAAGGCAAAATTACTTGTCATATCTGCTTTCAACTAATTTATAATTTATGTGTAAACTCATGACAATGGACATGCATTAGAGCATCACAGAGATGCAAACAAGAAACCAAACACACACACACGCACACCCCTCTGACTTTTTGGCTAGCTTTCGATGCACTGATTTTTTCTTCAAAGTGGCTCCTTTGTCTTTCTGAAGTAAGAAAGTGGTGGCTGACAGAGATCTATTTTCATCTTTTATGCGGAGTTGATGAGTGGAATTGACCAGGGAAAAGCCTCCATTTGTAAATATTTTTTGACACGAGTCACAAGAGATTTTTTTTTTTTTTAGTTTTGAACAAATTATGGTGGTTTGTGTAATAGATGAAAAAAATGATTTTATGAAATAAAAAGTAGTAACAACCTTTTCATACCTGGGTTAGATAAACCAAGTTCAACTTCCTTCCTTCAGGGGGGATGAATGGCAGAATTCACTATTCCAAAGTGGAACATCCTGATACTGTAGCAATGGGGGTGAGAGTAGGGGAGTCATTATCTACTTTCTTAAGAACATAGCAGTTGGCCTGCTTCAGATTGGGTCCAAACCCCTCTGCATGCCACTCAGGGCCTTGTACTCATTGAGCTAACAGTGTGGGTAGTATGGCACAGTGGCTAAGAACACAGGCCTTTGAGTCAGGCTGTTTGGCTCAAGCTGTGTGACCTTAAGCAAATAACTGAACCTCTCTGTATTTTACTTTATCTCTAAAATGGAAGTAATCATAGTGCCTACCTCATAGGTAACTAAAAATAAATTAATACATATGAAATGTTCAGCAGAGTCCCTGATACAAGTGCTCAGTAGTCTGAGTAGGTACTATTTCATCAAATAAATGCCATCAATTTTAAGATGCACATTAATTTCAGAGATGTTAAAATGTGAACAAAATAAATGTCTTTGAATCAATGAAACCCTGGCCTCTTCCCATCCCTGTCATTGGTCAGACCCCTAGGGCTTTGCTGCACTCAGTTAAAAAAAAAAAAAAAAAAAAAGTCAAAGAAGAAAAAAAGAAAACTTGCTAGTTTAAACCAGCGCAATTAGCACTAGGTTGCCCTTTCTTTTATTCTACTCATTTCCTGTGTTTGAATATAAGCTTCTCCTGGTCAGGTGTTATGCCTTCTCTGTATGCTGTTGACCACATGGCCACAAGCTCACCACTGGGCCTTCAGCAGATGATTCACCAAAGTGTGTGTCTGGATTGATTTCTAACTAAATTTACAGTTCATGGAAACTCTTTGTTGTGCTCCAAATTGCTAGTAGGAACAACAGTAGTGAACAGAACAGTGTCTTTCTGTAAAAAGAGCTGCTCTTCTCATCCCCACCTGATTTATCAGCAGTTGAAGCCTTATTTTCAGACCCGTTTCTCTCAGAAAATAGACTGTTATTATCTTTAGACAGTACAGAAGTGAATGCATTTTAATGCAGACCCCTCAGATTTAACTCAAACGTACCTACTGATTAAACTCCCAGTACGTTTTTTAGAGTAAAGATGGGCCTGCCAGCTGGCAGTCTGAGAAGATGCTTTCTTTGTTTGTAGCTAAGGCCGGCCTCATCAAGTAAGATAGAAAGGCACAGAGAGTCCATTCCCGGCTGGCTGCCATTCTGCATCTTGTAAACAAATCTAGCAGCACACAAAGACACAGCAGCTCACCTTAGAAGTAATGTTGCATCCAAAACCAGGGTGTGTGTGTGTGTGTATAGTCTTTTTTTTTTTTTTAAATTCAATATGATCTTTTATTCGTAAATTCAGAAGGAATGCCTAAACTGTTAGTTTGCTTTTTGAACACAAAGTATTTCTAAGATCTGAGCAAGCAATAATGGTTTTAGCTTTATTGACTATAATGACATTAGTTCAGGATTTGCCTACAGCAGCTGGATCCAAGTGAAGTCAGGAGGCTGCTGAGGAAAGTCTCGTCCTGGGAATCCTCCAGCATCTGCCATAATTGGACTTGGGTTACTGTGTCAAGTTTATAACTGAGGAGGACAAAAAGTAAAGGAAATTCTCTTTTGTAATAGAAAACTTTACACTAAAAACAGCAATGATAAAAGCCAGTCTAGGATAGAATAAATCCTAGAGGTTTAGCTCCTGCACCTCAATTTTACTACTCTTTTGTAAATTACCTTATAAGAAGGGCTGGAGTGTGGTGTGACCCTTAAATTAGGCAGGTACTAAGTTTACCAAATGTATACGTCACACAAGTATGTGACACAGTATTAGACCAACCTGTTGTTTTTGGATGATTTTGTGGGTAATTAAGTTCTATCTGGGGCATAAATACAATTTCAATGTAGAGTCAAGGTACTTACCAAATTAACCAAGGAGTTTATATGCTTACCCCAAACGCGAAACACCGTAATATGATGATGCTCTAAGACTTAACAAAATAACTTAATTTACAGTACTGTCAACATAATTCAACAGAAAATGGGAAAACACACCTTATCTGACTGGGTCAAACACCTGATATGAAAATATTTTGGTAAAGTGCCCACATTGAAAGTAGTTAAAAAAGCAGCCCCTATTTTCTAAAGAAAAGTAGTGACAGTGAATAACTCAGCACATTCTCTGAATATTACACTGCACTCACACAAATTCAGGAGAGTGATACCCTGGACACACAGCTTATTTCACATTAGTGAACAAACCTAAAATTTTATGAAGTTCTGACTTTTGGCCAGAAGATAAAATGTCTGATATATTGTGTATAGTCTTTTATTCTTTCTGCACTTCTGTGGCTGTGAGAACTCAAACTGCAATCAAATTCTCAAGTTTCAAAGCTTATTTTTATTTGAACTTCTTTAATGTTCTTAGACCCACTTTTTAAAAACCTCAAACATTTTCCTTGCCAAGGTTAAACTCCATATCTTTTATACTTGAGCTTTTTATTTTTTCTTCTGGGAGGCAAAGCGGCATCTTGGGGAAATCTCATGTAACTTTAGTTTTCTGTTTCTCAATCCTTGTTCTCACACAAGTTTGCCATAACTAATTGGCCCTTAACCATCACTGGACATTGTCCAAATTGTCTTTCCACCTGCTCCCATGTGGAGCCCAAGGCTCTCAGGAAACAATTAATCCTGAAGTGTCTCTAGTTCCAAAGCAAGCTTTCAACTTCAAAGAGACGATAGCAAGAACTAAAAAAGAGACCACTTTTTGAGTTTTGTTTCGATTTTAAAATGAAGTTGGGGTTTTAGGGCCAGAGTGATAAGTGTGCACTTAGAGGGTTACGATAGCAGAAGCGGGAACGAGCTTTGAAGTCAGGGAAAACAAGGTTCATATTTTGACTCTGCCAATTAGTAGCTGTGCTGCTTGACCCTGAACCAGTTACTGCACCTCTCGTGGCCTTGGCTCTCTCTTATTTAAGATTAGAATATTAGTATCTACTCATAAGGTTGTTAGGAAGATGAATATATGTTAGGCACCTGGCCTCTTGCCTTTCTGCTTCTTTACGAAGCAAGCATGCAGTAAACAGAAGTGGCCCACGATGTTGTGAACTTTAATACTCACGACCTACCTATTAGTCACTGAATAGCACTGAATTTGTTTCACTGCTCATTTTATCTGCTATAATATTCCCTTCTTCTTCCGCCAAAAAGAAGCTCTATGAAAGCAATTAGGAGAAGGTGAGCGGTGATGAAGACAGAGCATGGCTATGTCTGCAAAGTTCTTTTCACATTTCATACGTAATGGAATTTCTGGAAATTAAATCCACATTAAGTATCCAGAAAGATTCAATTTCACTGATGAGTAGAACCTGTCCTCCTGTCTCTGCCATGAATTTGAATGCCACTAGACAAGCTGTTTAACTCCCCCATCTCAGTTTCCTTCTTTATAAAAGGAGCAGTTTGAATGCCTTTGTCTATTTGACAAACATTACTGCAAAATAAAAAATGATCAAGAAATAAGCTCTGCCATGGATGAGTCCATAGTCCCCTAGGAAAAACAGAAAAGGAACCAGTAATTATAAAACATAGTGGGTGGTGCTGGGAGGAGGGAGCTTAGGAAGGGGCAAGTACTGAGGTGAGGCTTTCCCGAGAGCATCTGAGTTGAAAAATCACTGAAGTGTGCTAGAAAAGGAAGACCTCAGGCCGAAGGAGATGTACATGCAGAGTCATGGACATGAGAAGAGGCCTGACTTATCTGGGGGACCCCGATGTGTTCGGTACCGGTCACTGCAATGTCAGGCTGCTGCTGCAGAGAGGTGAGGTGGGAGAGGTGATTCCATCCTTGAAAGGCCATGCCAGCATGCTGAGGGGTCTGCACCAGGTGATCTCAAAAGTATGCTCAAGTCATGGGAATGATTTCCTGCCTCTGATCCTAAAGCTGCAAACACCCCAGGGAAAAAATAAGTGCATCTGGGTTTATATCACTTTTGAGTATAGCTTTTGGGTAGAATTTTAACAATGCTGCAGGAAAGGATTGGAGCAAGGGATGTCCTTTCTTTCTCTCTCTCTCTCTTTCTCGCTCTCTTTCTCTCTTTCTTTAAGTGGTAGTGGCACTATTATTCGCCATGGTTTTTCTACTGTGGTTGAACAGGTTGTCGTTCTCAACAACAGTTGTGGAGCACACCACCATGTTGGAGAGTGATAAAAGCATTAAGACATTACATGAACATGAACCTGTGGATTTAGCAATGCCTTGGGAAACATTAGTCTTTTAGTCATCACAGATGCGGCAATTGGAGTATTTGGCTTTTAACTGACAAGTTCATGTATACAGCATAAGGAGAACTGCATTATTTCTCAGTTGCTGCGTAAGTCTCCTTAATGGTGGGTATTTATCAGTCGTCCAAACTCTAGCCACAGGCTCACGGAGATCCTTGAGTTAGTTCATTCTTCCTTCTCTCTTCTCTTCACCCTCCCCTCCCTCCTCTCTCTCACTCTCCCCCTCTCCCTGTCCCCCAACCCTCCGCTCTGCCAGTTTTGCAGAATATTTCTTTATACCTTCTTCCATGGTATTAAGCTGCACAACACTTTAATATTATGATAATATTATCTAGCCTTTCTATAGGGCTTCACTGTCTAAAAAGTGCTTTCAAGGATAATGATAACATTTGTGTAGCAGTTACTACATCACTCTTCACAATACATTACATATATTAACTCATTCAGTCTTTCCACATAGGTACTATTAGTAGTCCCATGTTACAGAAGAGGGTACTGACCTGAACTACAGGAAAGTTAAACACCCTGTCCAACTTGTCACATAGCTAGTAAGTGGCAGAGCTTGGAAATGAACCTACATGGCTTGGTGGCGGGGTGATATATGGACCACAATAAATAGTTCCCTCTGATGGTTGATTTCCTTCCACAACAGTTTTCATTATGGTCTTAAAATAAAACAAATTATATGTCATTTCTATTAAACTACTTGTTTTTTCTGATCCAAAATAAGGCACATTGACCCATATTTCTGATTGGTATAATTATATTATTTTTGCTTTTCAATATCATGGACAGTCTTTGAACAACAACAACAAAAAAGGACTTGGTTTGCTTTGGGTAAGAAACCTCATACCAGCCTCCCTCTTTGTGTTCTTATTTCTATTTTATTAAAAATTAGAAAGTTTGAAGATGAAGAGTTATCGTTTATCCCTGAAAATGCAGAGCTAGCACTCCAACTCGAACCTTGTTGAACAGAGAATGCTATATCCAGTAAGTTGGACTAGAAATCATCAACTGACCAACTTGACCCTGTAACTTTTCCCATATAATAGTGACTGCATTTGTCTTCCAATCTTGACCAATTCACTAGGCAAATAAAGTGAAGAGAGGAAGCAGAAATGAATGTTTGAAGGATTGGAAGGTATAAAGAAAGACCCAGTCTTAACTCTCAGAGAAGACAGTAGGTATTGATTTGCTTCTTGTCTTGACATTTTAAACTGCAGAAGAGTCTACTTACTTCTTAAATCCTGAAGATTAAAAACAAAAGTGAAGAAATACGCTAGCAAAATGTTCTCTTCTTCGTCTATCACCAGTTCAATTCCAGCTTCATTTAGATAAAACCCATGATGAAAGGAAAACTTGTTCACTACAGTAAATTAAGCTTCATAAGTCTATTAAAATGATGTAAAGTGACATTTACCCTTAAGATTTTTAAAACATTCTTCCATATATGCAAAAATCTTTTAAGTTTCTGCAATTTAATTTTTTATAGGAGCTGCTGAATGATTAAAAAGATAGAAGCTGTTACTTCACAATCAGAAGTTTTCCCTATTTCAAGCCGGCAAAGTGTACAAACGCATTGCCTACGTATATGTATTTCCATTCACTTCAGGGTTTATTGTTACTGTTTTGTTTGTTTTAGCTCCAACTTTTGTTTCTGCTAAAGTGAACAGTATGTCAAGTGGCCTGTAAGTTAAAGAGCTGGATTGATGAGGCAGAAGCTTGGTATCAGATCGATGATTGCACTGAATGACCTTCTTAGATTCTCCCTAACCCTAGAATTCTGTTTCTCTGATTGGTATAAAACATGATTAAAAGTAGATATTATATAGAGGAGGTTCTGATGCCGAGTTTCCCTTTTGGTTTTTTTGTTTCTCATTGTGGTCATGCCCCACCCCCACCCTGCAGGCTAAGGTCAAATCTCTTCTATCCGTGTTCTGTAACTCAGGAGTGCAGGCATGGCTGAAGTGATTGAGAAACCGTAATGACTATAGTTAATGAACAGTGAAATGCTTCCTCCCTTGTATTAAGAGCAGTTAGGGTACCGCATTCGCGATGGTAGAAGAACTTGGTCTCCTTCCCCCCGCCCCCCCACAAGGTAATTAATTGACCTCCTTGTCATCAGTTGAGACATGAAAAGAATAAACGTTTCTGCCTGAGCGTTGGAGTTGGTGGATGTTGCTGTGCAACTGGGCATTGACTTCCCTTTTTGTTTCTTTTCTATTCCTTCCATATTGATCCTTCGTGTCACAGCTCAAGGAGTCTCCCATTACCTTAAAAAGCAAAACAAAACACTGTCCGAAAGTTTCAGAAGTTTGAATCTAGTGTCATAAAGTTTCCGCTGGGAATTATATTTGAGGATTTTCAAAATCTTCTAATCTAGTCTACCTCTGTTGTTTTACTCAAGAGATGACATTTTCCTGGAGGTTAAGAGACAGACATGGCTGAAGCCACTCAGCCAGTTTCTCATCTAACATTATATATAACAGCTGATGTTTCCTGGTAGACTCCCTAAATAAAAACACACAAGTAAATAGAAATATTCTCAAAATAAAACTGTAGTAATACATGTTAAAGTCAGGTTAACTTGAAACAACAAAGAAGTTTTGCTGTCTATATGAGAACCCAAATTATAAAAAGAACTAGACATTTAGGTAGCTATCAAGGTTTGCGATAAAAGAGGTGACTTTTATTTATTGAAATAAGATGGTTTTAGGCCAAAAGGAAATTTATGTGATATATTTTGTATATTTTTCTTCATTATTTTGAGATAGAATTCATGTGTTTAAAGTACAGCATTTTTTAAAAAGTGTACAATTCACTGGATATACTTTATATTTGAATATTAAATGGATATATTATCAAGAATCAAGGAGACCACTAGGCTTTTCTCCCCTACATTTTTATGAAGATTTATGCTTCTTTGGTTTGCAACACGTTTAAACACCTGACAGAGGGAGCTCTTGGCTCTGTGGAGTTGTTTGCAAATGCTAGTGTCAGAGTCTGGGGAACGCTTGAGTAAAAGACCAATATTAAGGTGAGACAGGTGGCTGGCACTGTGTATGTGGCAAGTTTGATTTACTCTTCGCTGTGCTTGAATCCATGATATAGCAAGGGATCACAGTCTTTATTGTTTTACCGGTGTGTTTTCCACTAAAATCGAGCTTTTTCAGGGCAGGGAATGTATCATATTTATTGGGGTATCCCTGGGACTAGCAGGTAATATTGGGGTATTTACCTGTGACTAGCATGATGAATGTTACTGGAATGAATGTAGGAATAAGTGTAAAAACTGAAGCAGGAACATGGTATGCTCTTCACATCTCCCTTTTCCCAAGCATAGTCACACAATATCAAGATGGACATCATTTATCAAATCATGAATAGAGATGCTTCATTAGGTTATAATATTACTGTACTGCAGCATAGGTCCTATGGGAACAGAGGGGCAGCAACCTCATGGGCAATGGTCTTCTATCTAGGTGGAGAATCAACCTTTGGCTTCCTTGGTGGACCTCCCTTGGGCAGTATAGTAGTAGGACAGTGCAGGAGATCAAGGTTATCTGACAGGGATTCTGCACAGATAGGGAAGCCATTCATTCCTGTGCCTGACCTAAAGCAGCAGAAGAATGCTGGTTGCAGAACTCACTTTTCCTATTCTCTATGTCTATAAAGAAAAATGATCTGTAGTATTCATATCTCCAGGCCAACTCTGGGCAGGGAAATCATCTTTCCTCAAAGCTAAAAATCTGCCAGCAAGTTTCACAAAGACTAGTAGTTTCAGTATTTATCTCTCTATAGTTTTATCATATAAACATATTTGCATGAAAAGAACATGTCTGTTTTCTTAAGACTTCATCTGTTCTTGCTACTCATTTGCTCTTGAAAAGGGATATAATCTTTTTGTTTTTGATCTATAATCATTCCCACAGCAAACAATTGTGATGCCACAAACCGAGGATTATAGTTTTCCTTAGAGAATAAACAAATGAACTCTGTGAAACAAAGCTGCTCATTTCTTCCAAATATCCCTGAGAGCAATGGAAGACAAATTCTAAAAACACTGGCTACCTCTAAAAAAAATTTCCGAACACATGAATGCCCATTCCTTTAGAGGTCTGTTTCCTCTTCTAGCTTTATATTCAGTTCATCTTATACTACAGACATTTACTGAGTTCTTACTATGTACCAGGTACTTTGCTAAGCTCAGGGGATACAAAAATGAATAATATATAATCCTTGTCCTTGAATTTTGAGCGTAAAGTTTCCTTCAGTTTTTTAGCCAAATTTTAGGCCATAGCTACAATAACTGGATTTTGTCAGGATTCCAATAACATGCAGCTATGAGTTTTACTCCAATGTAATAGGACTTGGATTTTTGTCTATTTTTGTTTTGGGGTTTATTTTTTAACATCTTTATTGAAGTTTAATTGCTTTACCATGTTGTGTTAGTTTCTGCTGTACAACAAAGTGAATCAGCTATACATATACATAAATCCCCATATCTCCTCCCTCTTGCGTCTCCCTCCCACCCCTCTAGGTGGTCACAAAGCACCGAGCTGATCCCCTGTGCTATGTGACTGCTTCCTACTACCTGTCTGTTTTACATTTGGTAGTGAATATATGTCCATGCCACTGTCTCACTTAGTCCCAGCTTACCCTTCCCCTCCCCATGTCCTCAAGTCCATTCTCTATGTCTGCGTCTTTATTCCTGTCCTGTCCCTAGGTTCTTCAGAACTTTTTTTTTTTTTTTAGATTCCACATATATGTGTTAGCATACGGTATTTGTTTTTCTCTTTCTGACTTACTTCACTCTGTATGACAGTCTCTAGGTCCATCCACCTCACTACAAATAACTCCATTTCATTTCTTTTTATGGCTGAGTAATATTCCATTGTATATATGTGCCACATCTTTATCCATTCATCTGTTGATGGACACTTAGATTGCTTCCATGTCCTGGCTTTTGTAAATAGAGCTGCAATGAACATTGTGGTACATGACTCTTTTTGAATTATGGTTTTCTCAGGGTATATGCCCAGTAGTGGGATTGCTGGGTCGTATGGTAGTTCTATTTTTAGTTTTTTAAGGGACCTCCATACTGTTCTCCATAGTGGCCGTATCAATTTACATCCCTATCAAACTACCAATGGCATTTTTCACAGAACTAGAACAACAAATTTCGCAATTTGTATGGAAACACAAAAGACCAAGAGTAGCCAAAGCAATCTTGAGAGGGAAAAGCAGAGCTGGAGGAATCAGGCTCCTGGACTTCAGACTATACTACAAAGCTACAGTAATCAAGACAGTACGGTACTGGCACAAAAACAGAAATATAGATCAATGGAACAGGATAGAAAGACCAGAGATAAACCCATGCACACATGGTCACCTTATCTTTGATAAAGGAGGCAAGAATATATAATGGAGAAAAGACAGCCTGTTCAATAAGTGGTGCTGGGAAAACTGGACAGCTACATGTAAAATAATGAAATTAGAACACTCTGTAACACTATACAGAAAAATAAACTCAAAATAGATTAAAGACCTAAATGTAAGACCAGACACTATAAAACTCTTATAGGAAAGCATAGGCATAACACTCTATGTCTATATTTGTTATAACCACCATTTGAGGAGTGATGGGATTTTTTTGGTTTTCTAACATTCAATAAATTCAGGGATTTAGAAATCCAGTTAGAGTTCTAGCAGCTATCTAAAACCTATTCTTCAAAGTCTGTATTTGCTAATTCCTTGGGCTGAAAAATAAATTCTTTAAACTCTTAGGTTTGTGGACCCATTTTAGAGAAAACATATTTCTTTTTCTCATATTCTGTTACTTGAATGTATTTAAATAAGATTAAGGAACAGAATTTGTTCTTTATTATGTTTCTGTGACAGAATTTTTAATGTTTCTTTAAGCAATAGGAACAATTATCAAACATAGTGTTTTGTTATCATTTTAACCAAAATTCCTTAAAGGGATGAAATACATACCTCCAGGAAGTAGTATGAGATACTAAAGTATCATATAAATTTCTTTTTACTTCCCTTATTATAAAACCTACTTGTATTTTAAATATCTGTATTGTAAAAGAGGGTATATCTAATAGAACACATCCTTTATGTTTGTTACTTTACCCTTATTGCTATTTATAAGATTGTTTAGGCTCTTTGTATTTTGTTTGCTATCTTGCTAAATTATCAAAGCATACCCTCAAATTGGAGTAAATAAGATTTATGCTGTGTAATAAAAAGCAGAGTCTATAATATTTTTTCTTAATAGACATTTTAAATAAACATATATAATTATTTTTCTTTTCAAGAATAAAGCTGTTTACATTTATTGAATAGCTTGATTGATAATACTTTCAATTTTGAAAAAATGGAGTTGATTTACAATAACATTACTTCTAAATAGACGTATATATATCCCCTAGAAAGGGTATATCTATTCAACTTTTTCCAACATTGGATAGGAAAAGGGATATTTTTATTCCTCTAACGTACCATGGGCCTTGTTTAAATTGTGCAATTTTATGAACCATAGCTTATCCAATGGGTTATTTTCACTAGTCTTGATAATCAATATAGATTGCTGTAAGGTCAATGGATTTACAGCTTTCAGCTTTGATGAGGAAGATAATCTGAAGAAGGCATCAGCCTGTTACTTTCAGGTTCAAAATCTTTGTATATATTTTTAAGACTCAGCATTATAAATCAGGATGAAAGTGTAATTACAAAAGAACTGAGTTTCCCAATTTCAAAAGACTTTCACAGCAATAGAGACAAAAATCTAAAATTGTTAAAATTATATCAATATATTTTACTTGCACCTGTCCTGGGCTATCCATTTTATAGACTACAAAGATAAATAGTAAATTATATTTCATTCAGGAACTTATAGTAGAGTTGGAGAACTAAGGAATTATTACATGAAAAGGTAATTTATAATAATGAATTTAAACAACTTTAAAAGAAGCAAGGCTAAACGTAACTAACTAATTATCAAACGAATGGGCCGCAGTGTAATATATGGTGATGGTGCATGTGAAAGTACATGGGAGAGATCTCCAGGCAGGCAGGGATTAGAATCATGGGATTTAAGCTGCACCTTGCAAGAAAGGTAGGATTTAAAAAAAAACAAAAAACCAGAAATGATAACAAAACTTCTCTCCAGACAAGAAGTATTCCAATATTAAAGAGTCAGAATTGCGAACCTCTGACAAAGACAGAGAAAAATGGAGCCAAGAGCTGGAATTTTGGGCCATTCACCAGGACAGATTTTAACCAATTCAACATTTTTATTGAGGTGGCACACACACTGAGGAACACAACATGGCAATCCTTGACTCTAAAGAATTTTAAGTCAGTACAGGAAACAAGACAGTGTAAGATAATATGAGACAAATGTAGAAACGGTGCTATAGGCATTCAAAAACTAATCATCCTAAGAATTCAATAAGCCATTTCAAAAAGAACTCCAGCTAGTCTTTAGAGTGTCAATATTCACACACCTATGTGTTTGGATTACAGTTATTGTTTCTACTTTTGTCTTCGCACACATAATTGTGAGCTTTCTATCCTGTTTTTAATGTCCACTGCATCCCCTTAGTATAAATATGCCTCTTTTACTGACAACCTACATTTTGAGCATGGAGTTGTCTCTCTCACAATAGTTAACAGAATACTTGAGATGAGGATGGTAATATAGGATGACAACTGCCATAATGTTTTTGTGTCCAGATCCAGTAAACTATGGTTATGTGGTAAAGCAACCCAGTTCTTTGTAATGATAGATTTACTGAAGACAAGCTTACGGAAGGATTGTACTAGAAATCCTGTTAAAGTGCCATCTATTAAACCATTAGAATAGTCATTAAAACTATTAATGCAGACTTGCTATTCATGAGTTATTGGTCTCTCATCACTCTCAGTTGTCTCTGCCAATACTATTCTATCCTTTGCTCCATTGTGGCTATTCAGTTCCAAGGAATGAAAGTATATCAGCTTTCTCTCTTTCCTGCAGAATTTATGGGGTTTTGTGTGTGTGTGTGTGCGCGTGTGTGTGTGTGTGTGTGCGTGTGTCAGGGGAGGGGGCAGTGTATGTGAGGGAGAGGAAGAGATAGAGGGAGAAGGGGCATGGTTGGGAGGGTGGAAATTGAAACCCTGTGTCTATATGTTCTTAACTATATAGGGTAAAGATTGAAGACTTCTTTTAAATTTGATAAGAATTGTGTTAAAATCAAATTATATAGAAAGCTATAGCTTCTTTTTCCACGTTCAGAAAAATTTGGAAGTGAAAAGTACTGTGGGAATTATGTATCGTTAAACCAAAGTGAAAGATCTATCTGGTGTTTAATCTATTTTCTTTAATAGCCACAGTTTTGAAATAAGCAACTCAACTTCATGATAGTAAATTTAAAGTCATAATTTATATATATGCATTAGAGTGTAGTAGTTAAGAGCGCAGACTTCAAAGTCAGGAAACTGATTCACATCCCAGCTCCAGTTCTTTATGGACTACCAGGTGGATGGAAAGTGTCTTAACTCCTTTAAGCCTCCATTTCTTTATTCATAATACAGACATAACAGTATCTACCTAAATTTGTTTTAAGAATTATGTGAGATTCAGTGCATAATGATGATGCTACCATCATCATCATCATCATCATCAAAATCAGAAGTACTTTAACCTGATTAATTCTCAGTACCACTCTTTGATGAGGTTAGAGGGAGATAATCGAGTCTTGTGTTGGCCCTTTCAGTGTTTTTTCTTGGTCATAAATCTACACTGAGCTTTATCTCCATAGATGGCCATAGAAGCCAGTTGAAAAACTTGACATGGATTTCTCAAAATACCCTCCAGAGTGTTGAGTCCTATAATCTGCCTGCTTTGCCTCTAACCATAAGAGGAAGTCAAATGTGCAGTTGTGAAGAGTGTCCTTCAACCCCCTTTTCCTCCCATTTTGGACATAGTACAATGTTTACAAAATGAAAAATTAAAGAACAAGATAACGTAAAATATTAAAATAATTATTGTTAAATGATAAATTGAGATATATTTAAAATTATGAAGAGTTTGCTTGAACAAAAGTTTATTCAAATAGGGCAGCACCAAACCCAAAGTGGTTAGGAACACTGCAGACAGCAGCTGGGGAGAGACATATAGAGAAAGTGTGGAAGCAAAGTAAGGAAATTTCTGATTGGCTATAGTTTAAAGCCTAGTTGGCTGTGTGTGATTGGTTGTCCTTAGCATTTTGCTTTCATACCCTTGAAGCATTTACAGGCTTAGATTTTGGTTTGCTAATGTAGACTGCCATTGCATTAGAGCCACCTCAATCTAATGGCCTCCCTTTTTAATTAATTTAACATTATCAATCCCCACATCCCAGAGATAAGATGTATAACATTCTAGGTTTTTATATTGATTTATGTACCTATATCTATATCTGCAGTATGTGTGTATAAATGTATATATTTTAATAATAGTACTGTTTTATAGTTTTTTTTTAACTTAACAGTAAAAGTGGACATCTTTATGTCAGTAGATATAGAACAATTTCAATAGTTTCATACATTTTTAAATACTATAAGTAATTAAATAGTCTATTATATTAAATTCTCTATTTTTTTCATTGTTGTAAATGATTCTACAATGACTGTCCTATGCATTTGTCTAGTAGACAAACACGTTTTTCATTTTCAAGGCATTTAGGCAAAGTTTAGTGCCTGACGGTATGTCTAAAGTCTAACCCTAGGAGATGATGAATCAGTGACCAGCTTAGTTTGAAGAATGAGCACAGTAAGATGAATGGGAGTCAGTTGGGGAAGACAAAGTGATCCCAAACTAAGCCTCCAGGTACCAAACTAAGCCTCCAGGTACCAAAAGGTACCATGAAAGTACCTTTTGATAAGGTCACTCTACTTCAGAACCTGATCCTTAGTTTTATAAACTTTTGAGTGGTAACTGATTTATGGAGACCTCACTTTCATTAGTTATGTGATCTTAATGGCTATGTCATAAAGCTGTGATGACTGGATGCTACCATCTTTCTGAGAGGACCAAACCATGGTCATCATCCTCTCTGATCCTCCATTTTCTATGTGTCTATGACTTACTTTCTCTATCCCTGATTGACATAGAATTTCTTTAAGTATGTTAATGCAGATATTTTGAAAAATATTTTAATATATGTTCTAATACTTTAGAACATATTATATTTGAAGACATGTGATGGTGTAATTGTGTAATACTCAAGCAATAGAATAAACCTATGGTTCCATTTACAGAGCATTAAAAAAAAGAAAGGAAGAAATTATAGCTAATTATACCTATTTTTCAATAATAATTTAAAAATATTATGAAGTATGTTAGACACAAAAGATTAAAGATTTATATGGAATGATGAGTATATAAAGTCAGTTCCTTAACTTTGTTCTTTTCCTTCACAAGCGAATACACATCCAACCAGTTTATGTACCATCACATTCCTCCCATCTACTGCCCTGCCCCAGAAGGAAAAGTTATGTATAATCTGAGTAGGCTAAATTGCTGGATTAGTAGAGAGCAGGATAAATGTGTATTAAGAATCACATGTTCTGTTCTCTCTTTTTTTTCTATCTTCTGTGCTGTCCCATAGGAAAGCTCAACAAGGGTGAATCATTGGGTCAGACCAGCCAGCTTCTCTCATTCTGGTTTTTATATCCCACTCTTACATCAGCAGAGTAGATAAGTGGAATAGGTGTTGTTCTGAAGAAATTGCTGTCTTTACTTTTCCCCACTCACCCCATGTGATAGAGTTTGTATGTGAACTTAGTAAGTAGAACCTGCCATCTGTCTATCTGTCTGTCTCTTACTCTCTTTCCATATATATGTATTCCCCTGGCTGTGATGGTTATGACCCTATATCATGAAGCTCACCAAGACCCCAAGATATAGATGTGGATGTGAAGAAGTTAGAGCCTGCTCTAACCTTATAATTTATTCCCCAAAGTGGGCCACTATGAGAGTAAAAGATGGTCCTATTAATAATTAAACTGGGACAGCAGGTGTAAACTAGGATATAAGCCCCCCGCAACTCCAACACATCTTCATACTTAATTCAGTGGGTGGAAACATCTATAATTTCTTTTAGTGATAATTTTGTATCAGTTGTCTTAAACATTTTATTTCAGTTACTACTTTTGAGTCTAAACAGATGTGCCAACATTTACAAAGAATGGTGAGGAATAAACACATTCATCTTGCTAATTCAGTACCAAAAAACAGTGCCCTTTTAGTCATGGAAAAGAAAGGGCACCACTGTGAATTTTTAAGCTAAATGCTGAACATCAATTGCATTTAATAATTTTGTTTGTTACCTATAGACAGTTCTCTTCATAAACATTTTAATTACTTTCTACCAATTCAATCAACTTTATCTCTTTAATCAGAGCAGTTAATAAATTTCTAATACCATTTTCTTGCCCCAAACTGTCTAGAAAATTCTTAATTCCTTTTGCTTTTGCAAATAACATTAGAAATCCTAGTCTGTGAATTATATTTATAAAATGATTCTCCATGAAGCTCTAGTCTATAAGATCAACTATAATTTTGTCCGTCCCTTTTTTATTATTCACTTTAATTTGAAGCAGGCAATATACAGCTAAAACCTAAAACATTTGGATTAAAAGGTATCACCACCACCATCCCTCTAGAGCATTGCCTTTGGGAACTAGGAATAAATGTCTCTCTTCTTGTCTGCATTGAGTTATATCCAGGAAAATGTTGGGGCACATTAAAAATTAGAGTATAATTTTTTAAATTGGGGCTTTTAATTCTTTAGATCTTAAAACTGTACCTTCTTTTTTGAACTTTTATTTGAAAGAGGCAGTCAAAAAATAATCTTCCAGAGTCACATATATCAAGTAAAATAGCTTATCTGCATAGTAGAGACCACATAGCTTTGTCCTACTGAGTTGAAAAAGAATCCAGTAGTGTGTTGTTGTTGCTGTTTTTGTCATTTTGAATCCATAGTAAATTAGGGTAAGTTAAATGTACATGTAGGTGTAAATGGTATCCTCAAGAAATAAACTAACTCATCCTTAGTGCCAAGATATAAAAATGTTTATCAAAGGGCAGCCTGAAATATTTTCTCACCTAATATGGCTGAATGGCTTACTATGAGTATAGTTTGTCCTTTCTGCTTCTCTACATATCAATTCTAATAATGTAAATAAAGACATTATTGAGGGCATTTTCTGTAAGTATTTGTTACATAATAAGTTATAATCAGAATTTCATTTCAAATCTTTAGGCAACATTTAAAGTTGATGCAATTTTATCACTTACTTAAAGAAGAAAATTTAGCTATGAACAAAAAATACCTGATCGAAACACTTTTTGATGCCTTCAATGAGTGTGGTATGTTTATAAATTATACATCCTTTTTCTCTTAAAGGTGGGGAATTCCCACATCCATTCATTAGTTAACACTGAGAGCCTTGAAAAGTCCCTATTTCAGTCCTTCAGACTCTAATGGGGGCCTAGACCAGAGGTACTTTATAGGGAAAGACATAGGAAGTTTTGTTAACTAATTGGGTAAAGAGAGAGAAAATAAAGGCACAAACCTGATGCTTGGATGACAGTAATTGAAAAAAAGGAACACAGAGCAAACAGACCCAAGTATGTGACCTGCCAAAGCTAACCAGGGGCAAAAGGAAAGCAAGTACCCTGAGTTCTGATTCCCAGACTTTGCTCATCACCATACTTTCCATCCCTTCCTCACATTTCAGTTTTTAAAGTACCATTGGATTCAACTGAACTCATGCTGTTCTCTTTGATGCAAGTACTCATTATGTCTTTTGCAGGCCTCTGCTAATTGTGCAAAATATAGCCCTTCCCAACTATGCAAACACTGGTCTTTTTCAAACGGATACATATTAATTTACCATTTTCAAATGGGGAGAGAGAATATGAATGAATGAGAATTTTAAAAAGGTTTCATAAGTGGCATGGTACATTTAAAGTGATGAAAGGAAAAAACCTACAACTGAGAATACTCTACCTAGCAAGGCTCTCATTCAGATTTGATGGAGAAATCAAAAGCTTTATAGACAAGCAAAAGCTAAAAGAATTCAGCACCACCAAACCAACTTTACAAGAAATGTTAAAGGAACTTCTCTAGGCAAAAAAGAAGAGGCCACAACTAACAATAAGAAAACTGTGGAAGAAAATAACTCACCAATAAAGGCAAAAACACTGTAAAGGTAGGAAATAATCCACACACAAACAATTAGATGTAAAATATGATATCAAAAACAGTAATCATGAGGGGAAGAGAGTACAAAAGCAGGCTATTTAAAATGCATTTGAAATTAAGAGATCAGAAATATAAAATAATCACGTGTGTGTTTGTGTTTGTGTGTGTGTGTGTGTGTGTGTGTGTGTGTGTGTGTATGTATGGTAAAAGCAAACCAAAAATCTATAATAGATATACACACAGAAAAGAAAAAGGAATCCAAACATAACACTAAAGATAGTCATCAAATCACAAGAGAATGAAAGAAAAGAAAAAAAAATCCAAAACAACCAAATGACAGTAAGAACATACATATCAGATAATTACCTTAAATGTAAATGGACTAAATGCTCCAACCAAAACACACAGACTGGCTGAATGGATACAAAAACAAGACCCATATATATTCTGCTTCCAAGAGACTCACGTCAGATCTAGAGAGACATATAGACTGAAAGTGAAGGGACAGAAAAAGATATTCCATGCAAATAGCAATCAAAAGAAAGCTGGAGTAGCAAAGTTTATATATAACAAAATAGACTTAAAATAAAAACTGTTACAGGAGACAAAGAAGGACACTACATAATGATCAAGGGCTCAATCCAAGAAGATATAACACTTGTAAAAATATATGCACCCAACATAGGAGCACCTCAATATATAAGGTAAATATTAAAAGCTATAAAAGGAGAAATCAGAAGTAACATAATAATAGTAGGGGACTTTAGCACCCCACTCACATCAATGGACAGATCTTTCAGGCAGAAAATCAATAAGGAAACACAGGCATTAAATAACACATTAGACCAAATGCACTTAATTGATATTTATAGAACATTCCATGCTATAGCAGCAGAATACACATCCTTTTCAAATGCACATGGACCATTCTCCAGGATAGACCACATGGTAGGCCACAAAAACAAGCCTTGGTAATTTTAAGAAAATTGAAATCAGGGGGAGATCAAGAAGGCAGAATAAAAGGATATGGAGCTTATCTCCTACCACAAACACATCAAAAATACATCTACAATTCTCACAGAATATCTACAGAACACTAGCAGAAGATCTCATACAACTAAAGGTGCAAGAAAGATCACCACATAACCAGGTAGAACACAAGAAAAAAGGGGCGGGGGAGTGGATCAGAATGGGAACTAGAAATTATAAAGAGGAGCCAACTATAAAACTCACTTACCAAGTCAAAGGCCAAGCTAAAGGCAATAAATAGCAAACTAAATAATTCAGAATGAATAAGTGATCTGGAAGATAGAATAATGGAAATCACACAAAAAGAGCAGACAGAAAAATGAAAAAAAAAAGCAATATATAAGACCTATGGAATAATGTTAAGCATGTCAATCTATGCATAAGAGGGATCCCAGAAATAGAAGAGAAATGGAGATCAAAAATGTATTTGAAGAAATTATGACTGAAAACTTCCCAAACCTACATAAGGAAACAGATATCCAGGCACAGGAAGCACAGAGGGTCCCAAACAAGATGAAGCCAAACAGACCTACACCAAGATATATTAAAGGTAAAATAGCCAAAGTTAAAGAAAGGATTCTAAAGGCAGCAAGAGAAAAACAGAATTAATTACAAGGGAACCCCCATTAGGTTATTGGCTGATTTCTCTACAGAAACACTGCAGGCCAGAAGGGAGTGGCAAGATATATTCAAAGTCCTGAAAGGGAAAAACCTGCAACCCAGGATACTCTACCCAGCAAGATTATCACTTAGAATAGAAGGAGAGATAAAGAATTTCTCAGTCAATCAAAAACTAAAAGAATACAGCAGTACTAAACCTATCCTAAAAGAAATATTGAAAGGTCTTCTCTAAATAGAAAAGCAAGAATCTATAGGAAAGAGAAAATAACAATCGGAAAGTAAATCATTTTAAAAAGCCAGTACACAGAATTAAAAAAAAAAAAATGTTGTGAACACGATAATAACTACAATGAACAGCAAAAGGGTAAATATGACGATGTAAAAGAGGACATCAAAATCATAAAACATGGGGGAAGGGAGTAAGAAAATGTTGATCTTTTTTTTTTTAGAATGTGTTTGAGGCTATATGACTACCAGTCTAAAGCAAGTAGATATAATAAACATACTTGAAAAACCACAGCAACCACAAATTATAAACAGACAATAAATTCACAAAAACCAAAGAGAAGAGAACACAAGCATAACAAAAAGAAAACCATCTAACCACAAAAGGAAAGACAAAAAGAAAAAGGAACAAGGAAGAAATATAAACCAACTGGAAAACAAGGTTTTAAATGACAGTAAATACATATCTATCAATAATTACCTTAAATGTCAGTGGGCTAAATGCTCCAATCAAAAGACAGAGTGGCATACTGGATAATAAAACAAGAGCCTACAGTATACTGCCTACAAGATACCCACTTTAGGGCAAAGGACACAGATAGACTGAAAGTGAGGGGATGGAAAAAGGTATTTTATGCAATTGGAAATGACAAGAAAGTGGGGGTAGCAATACGCCTATCAGACAAAACAGACTTTAAAACGAGGCCCATAAAGAAAGATAAAGAAGGGCACTATATATTGATAACAGGATCAATACAAGAAGAGGATATTACATTCATTAACATATAAGCACCCAATACAGGAGCACCTAAATAGATAAAACAAATACTAATATAAATAGCGGGAGAAATTGACAGGAATACAATAATACTAGGAGACTTTAACACCCCATTACATCAATGGATATATCATCCAGACAGAAAATCAGTAAGGCAACAGAGACCCTAAATGACATAATAGAACAATTAGACGTAATTGATATTTTCAGGACATTGCATACAAAAAAAACAGAATACACATTTTTTTCAAGTGCACATGGAACATTCTCTAGGATAGACCAATACTAGGGCACAAAATAAGCCTCAACAAATTTAAGATGATAGAAATTATTTCAAACATCTTTCCTGACCACAATGGCAGGACACTAGAAATCAACCACAGAAAAAGAAATGAGAAAAAAATGATTACATGGAGACTGAACAATATGCTAATTAAAAAACAACAACAACAATGGGTCAATGATGAAAAAGAGGAAATTAAAAAATGCTTTAAGACAAATAACAATGAAAACACAACCATACAAAATCTATGGGATGCAGCAAAAGCAGTCCTTAGAAGGAAGTTCATACTGATACAGGTCTCCCCCCCAAAAAAATAAGAAAAATCTCAAACAACCTAAGGTACCACCAAAATAATTAGAAAAAGAAGAGCAAACAACCTAAAGTCAGCAGAAGGAAGGAAGTAATACAGATCAGAGAGAAAATAAATAGAAGAGATTAAAAAGATAGGAAAAAACAATAAAATAAAGAGCTAATTATTTGAAAGTGTAAAGAAAATTGACAAAACTCTGGCCAAGCTCACCAAGAAGAAAAGAGGGAGGAACCAAATAAACAAAAATAAGAAATGAAAGAGGAGAAATAACAAGGAATAACACAGAAACACACAAAAAAATAAGCAAACACTATGAGCAATTATATACCAACCAATTGGACAACCTAGAAGAAATGGACAAGTTTCTAAAAACATGCAGCCCACCAAAACTGAATCAAGAAGAAATAGATAATTTGAACAGACCAATCACTAGAAGTGAAATAGAATCTGTAATTTAAAAAACTCTCTGCAAACAAAAGTCCAGAACCAGATGTGGAATTCTACTCAACAAACAAAGAAGAACCTTTGATCCTTCTCAAAGTCTTCCAAAAGACTGGAGAGGAGGGAACACTCACAAAGTCATTCTAAAGGTCACCCCGATACCAAAACCAGACAAAGGCACTACCAAAAGATAAAGTTACAGGCCAATATCTTTGAAGAATATAGATCCAAAAATTCTCAACAAAATAGTAGCAAACTGGATGGAACAACACACAAAAAAGATCATACACCATGGTCAAGCTGGATTCATCCCAGGGTCACAAGGATGATTCAACATACGCAAATCCATCAATGGGGTACACCATATCAATTAAAGAAAAGACAAACCACATTATCATCTCAATAGATGCAGAAAAAGCATTTGATAAAATACAACATCCATTCAAAATTAAATTCTCACCAAAGTGGGTATAGAGGGAACGTATTTCAATATAATAAAGCTATTTATGACAAACCCACAGCCAACATAATACTCAACATTGAAAAGCTGAAAGCTTTCCTGCTAAAATCCAGAACAAGACAAGGATGCCCACTATCACCATTTCTATTCAACATAGTATTGGGAGTTCTAGCCACAGCAATCAGACAAAAAAAAGAAATAATATATATCCAAATGGGAAGGGAGGAGGTAAAATTGTCATTATATGCAGATGACAGGATACTATATGCAGAAAACCCTGAAGACTCCACACTAAAACTACTAGAATTGAAATGGATTCAGCAAGGTAGCAGGAAAGAAGATTAACACAAAAATCAGTTGCATTTCTTTACACTAACGATGAAATATCAGAAAGGGAAAGTAAAAAACAACCCCTTTTAAAATCACATCAAAAAATAAAATACTTAGGAATAAACCTGACTAAGGAGGTTAAAGACTGAGAATTATAAAACACTGATAAATTAAAGATGATTCATTCATTCAAAGAAATGGAAAGATACCTCATGGCTCTTGGGTTGGAAGAATTAATATTGTTATAATGGCCATACAACCCAAAGCAATCTACAGATTTAATGTGATCCCTATCAAATTACCCATGACATTTTTCACAGAACTCGAACAAATAATTCTAAAATTTATATGGAACCATAATAGACTCTAAATTGCCAAAGCAATTTTGAGGGAAAAGAACAAAGCTGGAGGAATAATCCTCTCAGAGTTCATACAATACTACAAAGCTACACTAATCAAAACATAGTGGTATTGGCACAAAAACACACAGGTGGATCATGAAACAGAATAGCAAGCCCAGAAATAAACCCACACACCTACGGTCAATTAAATTTCAGCAAAGAAGGCAAGAACAAACAATGGGGAAAAGTGAGTCTCTTTAGCAAGTGGTGTTGGGAAAGCTAGACAGCTGCATGTAAATCAATGAAGTTAGAACACACCCTCACATCATACACAAAAATAAACTCAAAATTGCTTAAAAACTTAAATATAAGACATGACACCATAAAACTCCTAGAAGAGAACACGACCAAAACATTCTGACATAAATCTTAGCAATGTTTTCTTAGGTTAGTCTCCCAAAGTAATAGAAATAAAAGCAAAAATAAACAAACTAATCAAACTTACAAGCTTCTGCCCAGCAAAGGAAACCATAAACAAAATGGAAAGACAACCTATGAACTGGGAGAAAGTATTTGGAAATGATGCAAACAACAAGGACTTAATTTTCAAAATATACAAACAGTTCACACAACTCCATAACAAAAAAACAAACAACCAAATTGAAAAATGGGCAGAAGACCTAAATAGACATTTCTCCAAAGAAGAGATACAGATGGCCAATGTGAAAAGATGCTCAACATCACTAGTTATTAGAGAAATACAAATCAAAACTACAATGAGGTATCACCTCACACCCGTCAGAATGGCCATCATTGAAAAGTTTACAAATAATAAATGCTGGAGAGGGTGTGGAGAAAAGGGAACCCTCCTACACTGTTGATGAGAATGTAAATTGGTACAGCCACTGTGGAAAACAATATAGAGGTTTCTAAAAAAACTAAAACTAGAATTGCCATATGATCCAGCAATCCCACTCCTGGGCATATATCTGGAGAAAACTCTAATTTGAAAAGATACACGCACCCCAGTGTTCATAGCAGCACTATTTACAATAGCCAAGACATGGAAGCAACCTAAATGTTCATCAACAGATGAATGGATAAAGAAGATGTGGTACATACATACAATGGAATACTACTCAGCCATTAAAAAAAAAAGAATGAAATAATGCCATTTGCAGCAACATGGATGGACCTAGCAGTTATCATACTAAATGAAGTAAGTCAGACAGAGACAAATATCATATGATATCACTTATATGTGGAATCTAAAATATGATACTGATGAACTTCTTTACAAAAGAAACAGACTCACAGACATAGAAAACAAACTGAATCTGGAAAAGAATATACATATGTATAACTGAATGACTTTGATGTATACCTGAAACATTGTAAATCAACTTTACTTCACGTTAAAAAAAAAAAGAAAAACATGCCAAAAAAGAATTAATATTAAAAAATAAAATTAAAAAGGCTTCATTACAGAAATACACAGTCAATGGCAGATTGCTCTTCTAAACCTCAGAAAGGACTTGAGAATATCTAGGGGCAAACCACACTGAAGACCAAATGGGCCTACTGATGGGGAACTATGTGGAATGATAGTATTTTTCTGGAGGTTAAGGTCAATGAAAGTTCAGTTCTCTGTATAAAGGATGCTTAGTCTGACCCATAGTTTGGTTAGTCAAGTAGCTGCTCTGTTACTTCTATATAATTAAATCTTGTTAGTTGTTTTAAAACACAGAAAAACAGGATATATCTTTTTTGTGGTTTCTCTTTGATGAGTTTCTAAAGGGAATTTTTTGAGGTTTTCTACTGGTGGAGTGAGAAGTGGAAGACAGAGCAACTTGTATGGTGTTTTGCACATGGGAATAATATTTTTCTTCTGGATAGAGAAGTTGAAATTTTAAATCATATTTAAAGGGCTTTGCTGTAAGATGATGACTTCAGCTTTGTCAAAAAAGGTCAGTCTCATAACAAGATGTAATTTTACTCAATGACTGTAATCTGATGTGCAAATTCATGAGCACTTTTTTGTTTTGAATTTAGAATTGTAAATATAGATCAGAAGCACTATAGAGATTTTTGTTCCTAGCTTTCCCACTGTGTTTCAGGAGAACAACTGAAAGGCATGTGTGAAACAGTCAAGGGATCTTCTCCAACTTGGCCAGACAGGAAGCATAGCACGGTGGCTAGTCACTCAAATGGGGGCAGGGGAGGGGTGCAGGGTACAGAATACCTCTGCCCCAAATCTAGCTTCTCTACCTAGTAACTGTCTGGCTCTGAGAAGGTAATTTAACTTCTCTCCACCTCAGTTTCCTCATCTACAGAATTATGATAATAATGGAAACTAATTCCAGGGTCTGTTTGAAGATAAGATAGCTTAAGATATGTGAAGCACAAAGAAATGTAAATGAGAATTAAATGTTACGTAAGTGTTAGTTATCATATAAAATACTTACATTTTAATTCTAGCTTTTTATCAAGAATACAGGGCAAAATTGTAAATCCATAAGTTAAAACATAGCTTTTATTTCCACTTACCTATTTTTTTCTTCTTACCTATTTTAAGGCAAAGTTACAGTTGATTAAAGAAAAAATTAGAACTTTCAGACCATCAAGTTAAAGACTACATAAATGCAAAATACTTGATATTAGCAAGTATTTAGCTAGGGCCTTCCCTTTCTTCTTTAAGTTACAGGGGGATTTTCCTTTTATTTTGTCACTTTTTCTCAGTAAGGCTAAGGCAGGGAGTTGAAGATGTGTTAGCATTAGAGTGATTCGGTCAAAAGCTACTGGAGGGAGGAAGGGGAGTGTGTCATGTGTCAAGTGTGCAGGTGGGGAGGCTGTGCAGAATGGTATGGCATCTTGGTAAAGTTTTAGATGCTACATAGGGTTCATCTGGCACATCTTCAAGGGCATTGTTGATTGGAGAAACAAAAGTTAATATTATGAAATAGCATTCTTGTTTATAAATTCTGTGACAATGTAACATCCACATTTCATGGAAATTCTTTAAAAGTCTATTAATCAACTTTTGGTTGAATAAGTCTACTTTACTTCATTTCCAACTTGCAAAATTCTCAGGGGAGGCTGAAGAGGACCTGGTTAGGATTCTGGCTCAAGAGGGTCGAAGTTTGGATTGAGTGACAAGAAGGAGGTAGATCCCAAGTGAATGCTGTTTGGATAAAGAAGGAGGTAGATCCCAAGTGAATGTTGTTTGGATAAAGAAGGAGGTATATCCCAACTGAATGTTGTTTGGATAAAGAAGGAGGTAGATCCCAAGTGAATGTTGTTTGGATAAATAGACACAGAAGGATGAGCGGAGATCATCTGAGAGTCAAGCTCAGGAAAACCAAATACTAACAGCAAGAAATGATTGAATCCACTAGGAACAAGGGTGCTTATATCAAATTGCTTTGAATAATATTGGGGTGGCCTCAGCTTAATCTTACAGTAGGAAGATGCATGGTTATGATGGGCTGGCCAAAATTATAAGGTTGAATTGAAAATCAACTTCTGTATCACTCAAGACCTGTGTTGCTCTTTGTCCATTTTGGCCATTCCATTCTTCCTTGAGAAGCTCTCAACAAGAGAAGCCAGAAAACAAAGAAGCAAAGCAACAGTGTCTTCATTAGCACTAAGAAAAGCCTAAACATTGGGTTTTGAATATTAGGGTCTTATTCATCCATGATATCTTTGCCTCATTAACATGGATAATTGAAATTTGATTTTCCTCAACCAGTTTGTTTTAATCTAAAAGATCTTCTTATACCTCATCTACTTTCAGTAGTTATTCTTCTTTACTGAGTTTACTGCTCTCAGCATTCTGACAAGCTCCAAAATAATGACCTATGCTGTGTATTGTTAAACATTCAGCCAGACAGATAGATACAGATGGATGGATATGTGTTGCACAAAGACAAGTCAGCATTATTTAATCAATGTTTGTTTGATCCGTGTAAAACGAGTATAAATGTAAGCTGCATCCCATCTGCTTTATCATCCATGGGAAGCCAACCTCATTTTTAAATCCTGATTTCTTATGTAATGGCCCCAGAATGACACAGTGTTGGGCTGCACCCCTTAGGCCTACAAGGCCTGTACTTGCCCAGCTCCAAGACCGAAGAAGGAGCCCAGAGTCAGCGACAGAGATATCAATGAATTTATATAAGCACTTAGCTTCTCTTAATCCGATTAAACAGAGCATCCACAAACCAATCTTGGCCATGCCATTTAGAGGCAGAGACATATTTCTAAGGTACACATAGACATGTATCTATACAGACAAAGAGATTTCAGTTTTCCTGCTAGAGTTTAAAAAGGCCTCTTTGTTTTTTTTCTTCACTCTCAGAGACCAGATGATTACAATTCCTGAGAACCCAGGTAGATCATTTACATCTCAAAGGCACAAGAAGAGAAATACCAATTCCCTCTCGAAAGCTAACTTCCTCTTAGGGCATATGCAAAAAAAAACAGTTTTAGAATGTCAAAAGAGTCCCATCTTGGACATTTTCAGGGATTTTTTTTTTCAGTTTCTAAATAGCCAATTCACTTTAAACAAATACCAGTGATAGACAGTAATACATATCATTCACTCACATTCACATGGCTCACTTTCAGAGGAACATGAATCAACATTCAAGTTAACCTTCGCCTCAGCTGTCAGCTCAGCCTCTTTGCCTTTCTTAATATAAAAAGCAACTCCCAGGCCCGAGCTGCGGCCACTGTTTTCCCACTGTAACGGCGGCCAATATCTCCACAGCAGCCTTGGGGTGTCTGTGAGAATTCTGTGAACTGTCTCGGTGGCCCCCATTCATCAAGGCAGCCACTACCGGGCCCCGCATACTAGTGGACGGCCCCCCGGGATTTCTCCGCAACTTTCAGGATTATCCCCACAACTTTTGGGTCCCACATTAGTGGACGGCCACCCCGGGATCACACCCGTAACCTTCAGGCCCCACTTGATAGTGGACGGCCCCTACAGCTTGCCGTTCCCCGTCCTTCCTTCCCGACATCCCGGCGCTCACGGGAGTTTCCTCCGTCTCCTGGCCACTCCGCCAGTTGCTGGGCTGCACCCCCGCGGGCCTGCCAGGCCTGTGCTTGCCCAGCTTCAAGACTGAAGAAAGAGCCCGGAGTCGGCGACAGAGACGTCAGTGGTTTTATGAATGGGGGAGCTTACAGGTCTGAAGCGAGGTCCTGGAGCGACATCCCACCAAGACCAGACAGCAGACAGCAGCGGGCAGAACAGGGCGGCAGCCTTCTTGACGGGGGGAGGGGAGGTTACCAGTTACGTGGGGAATTGACTTCAGGTTGTCTTCGTTGGTTACCAGGGAAACTAGCAGAGGGGCACGCCCCTCACCGCCCCTTTGATAAGCTATCAGGTGGAGATGTTCTGATCTAAAGAGTAGAACCATCACTAGCCGGGGCCTGGGGCAAGTATGTAGGAAGGTCAGTCCTGTGAGTAGGGTCTAGGTGAAGCAGACAGTGGTCGAGCAGGGAATGTACAGAGAGCAAAAGAACAGCCATCTTGGGTGGCCTGGTCATACACACAGGATGATCAGTTGGAAAGAAATATCATTTGGACTGATGAGATAAAGGATAGTTATGTTGGGCTTCCCTGGTGGCGCAGTGGTTGGGGATCTGCCTGCCAATGCAGGGGACACGGGTTCGAGCCCTGGTCTGGGAGGATCCCACATGCCGCGGAGCGGATAGGCCCGTGAACCACAATTACTGAGCCTGCGCGTCTGGAGCCTGTGCTCCGCAACGAGAGAGGCCGCGATAGTGAGGGGCCCGCGCACCGCGATGAGGAGTGGCCCCCGCTTGCCGCAATTGGAGAGGGCCCTTGCACGTAGACGAGGACCCAGCACAGCCATAAATAAATAAATAAAATAAAATAAAAATTAAAAAAAAAAAAAAAAGGATAGTTATGTTGAAGTCTTTTTCATAGGTTGGGCTTCTTCGCTTTGCAATGGCTTTCTGGATAGTGAAGTAGCACCGTGGCTTAGTAATTACCAGCTGTTAATCATCTGTGAGCTTTGAAATCACCCAAACCTGGGTTTGAGGGTAAATGTATGAAGGTAAATGTATGAGGGTAGCTGTATGAGCAAATTACTTAACCACCAAAATGTCCGCCACAGAGAAGTCCCTCAGTAAAATTTATTGAATTAGTCTTTCTTTACTTCAGTTTCCTTGTCTACAAAATGGAGAAAACAACAATACCTACCTCATAACATTTGTGAAAATTAAACAGGATACTGCATGTAAAGCATAATGACCTGGCAGCTATTATTACCATTATCCGATTACCTGCAGGTCTTTATCTCTTGGGTCACACTTTAAGCCTAAACATATTAACATATGTGATATACAAGCTTATGTTTCCATTACTGGTTTTTAAACTCTTCTATGTAGGTATCAAATACATCATGCAGACGGCTGCAAATGTGTGGCAAGAGTGGAAATGAACATGAGTTCACAGTGTCTTTAAGTTGGTAGATGCAGTTTCATTAGTCTAATTAAATGCATGCCATTTACACATATATGAGTGATCGTAACCTGAGGAACAAGGCCATCAGAGGGAGTAAGGTCTTCCACCAAAGGAATGACTGTATATCAGTGAGCTTAGGATCTTCTTGGGATATTTTAGAGAATGATGTGTAGGAAGCTTATGTACTCAGTAATGCTCATCGGTGTAAAGTGGAATATCAGTGGTAGTTGTACTTTCAGGATCACACACTTAATTACTAAGCCATATGATAATGAATGTTAAAGTATTAAACTAGTAATGCACTGCACATTGCAGTTTCCAAAGTCTGTTCTCTAACTCCCATGTTAAAAGAAGGAATTACTCCATGATTTCTCTTTATGAACTTTTCTCAGCAACAGTTATTCATCAGTTCAATTCATTTAAAAAACATTTGTTAAACCATTTATTGAGGCCTTTGTAGATGCAAAGACGACTAAAGGTGTCTAGGTAGGATGCTGGCTAAGGACTCCAGAATTTAAGCTGAAGGTCACCCAGAGCCAGTGGAAGTTCTTAAACAGGGTCCTAACCTATCCAGGGCTGTGCTTTAGAATGTCTACTTTGGTATGAAGAATGGATTGGAGTGAGAGTTTAGAGAAGGGATTCCAATCAGACATCAGATACTGAAGGACTGGGATTTAGGGGATGATAGATTTGGGACGGATCTGAGAATTTTTTAAGGCAGGCTTGGTCACTGAATGGAGCTGCTTTGTGTGGAGAAGGCTCAAGGTTGACTTGAGGGCTGCCACCCAGGCATCTGAATGCTTCAACTCCCTTTAGCTCATGGCATACTTGGAGAGGAGTACATTCTGAAGAGGAGATGATGAGCTTCCCTGGAAAAGCAGACTAAAAGACCCCTAATTACATTATTCTTTAGACTCTAAGACGTGGATAATTATTTTGCTGAGTACTGTTCAATGATTGACTAGTTTATATACAGATTAGTATAGGCTAAGAAAGGAAAAAGGGTTTTATAATCCTTAGTAAATTAGAAGCTTCAATCTGTACTGCTGAGAATTTTTGTATGTTTGGAGGCTTATTCATGACTGTTAATAGGCTTGACTCCTTACACTTGTGAGTTTTATTATCGTGCTGAACTCTATCCATTTTAACACAAATGTGTGCATCCTTAATATTGTAACAGCTGTTGGATATATTTTACTTTCAAGTTCTACATAGCCACATAAAAGCGTGGAAAATATCTGGTATCAAAAATAACTGTTAAAAATTTTATGAACATAACAAAGTGTTTTTACTTTTTAAAGAATTTCATCTGTATATAAACCTAATTTATCATTAATTATGTCTGAAAACTTGATTTTGATCATTGAAAATCATGTTTCTATAATTACTGAACTCATATTTCCATATACCATGCAACTATAAGTCTTAAAAAAATGTCAGTATGCTATGATGAAAGAAAAAGTATTTTGATTTCCATAACATTGCAGGACATTAAAAAGTTCCCCAGAGTTTTATATCAAAGCCTGAATTCAGTCTCAAAATAATGGTTCTGCTTTAACCATAAAGAACTTTATATATTATTTTATATCTGTGAAATATTTACTTTAGATTATTGAACAACTCTGGTTGAACTAAGGCATCAAGGAAAGACATTAAAAATCAGAAAAAGTAAGTTTAAAATAAAGAATAAAAAGCAAACTTTGTAAACATGATAACATAATGATAAATTAAGAAGCGATTAGATCCTATCTGCATTAGATTATAAATTAATATTCTAAGAAGATTATTTGATTTAACTGACCTCCCTTCTTTACTGTTATTCTTAACTGTTTGAATTGTACAAATTGCCTTGTGATAGTGGTCATAGTACGTTTTGGAGAAACAGACAAAATTTTAAGTTGCCCTCAAGATGTAAGCCTGCAGGTGAAGAAAGAATCGCCTGTGCCTAGTGAATCCAGTGAATGATCAGTCAACTTAAAGAACGAGGTTAGGTCCACATAGGAAAGGGTAAGCAAGATAAAATAATGTTCACAGAACTAGAGAACTGGAAGGAATATTGAACCAAGATAACTTGTAAACTACAGCAGCAGAGAAGGAAATGGAAAAGTGAAAAAAAAAAACCAACCTGCCTTTCCACTATTAACAGAACACCTATATTGATTTCTTTTTTCCATTTGAATCAGTGTTGGTGACTATCACTGCTTTTTCCTATGATTAATCATTTCATCTTATGCTGGTTATATTAGTGTTCAGCTTCACAGCTAGGGTCATCTTGATGAAGTGTAGCTTCAGAATTTTCTTTTTAAATCGTTTGTCACTCGTGATAAATGCCTATAATCTGATGTTATTCAGTATTGATTTTATGTATGTGTGCTGTTTTTCTTTTCAAGTCAATTGACCCTGGCCAGCAGTTCACATGGGAACATTCCAACTTGGAAGTAAACAAACCAAAGAACAGATATGCAAATGTAATCGCATATGATCATTCCCGAGTTCTCCTATCAGCAATAGAAGGTAAGGAAATGCAGATGTTATTTATACCTTTATTTTCGTGGGTTTAAATTGTGCATGAAAATATAGTTTTAACTAGGTGTTCAGCCATCTATGACAACAGTTACTCAAGATTTAGGCACTGCGTGTTCTCACTTTTTCTTTTTCATACAAATATACCAATCCTTGAGCACACAATATCCTTGACACCATGTAACACGAGGGCATTCCTCATTACCTTCTTGCTTCTACCCTGGATGAAAGATTTCATAATGCAGTTCATGTTTATATAGGGGAAGCAAATTGAGGTTGCCCATTTTACTGATGGCTGCTGATGGTTATGAATAAACAGGTGATTGTCAGAAGATGCCCATAGACTGTTACTTAAAAATGGTGAGGGGTTTGTTTGTCAATAACTCTGGATAACCACTAGGAACAGTCAAAAACTTAGGAGTGGTGATGTGATGATTAATAAAAATTAAGCACATTAGAAGTGTCTGGCTCATCTAATTTGTGGACTGCTTGGTAATCTCTCTCACAATTGTAGTAGTAAGGAGTTTATTCCAGAAGGAATGATTGCTCCTAGAAGATGAGGATTATTCCTCGAATATACCTAGCTTCTCTGAAGTATTCATGAGAGTATTATCCATTCACCCCTTTCCAATAATAAATCCTTCTCACATGGCATATTAAAGACACTTAGGAGCTCATGTTCAGCACTCGGCATTTTGTTAGCCTTTTATGGACATGGTAGTGCATTGGATTGCTGCTCTTAGAAAGTAGTTTACAATGTCACTTAAATCCTAACCTGGACTACCAACTGCCACATACCACATTCATCCTCATTGGCATTCAGAAGAGCTTTGTGGCTTTTTCATACTTGAAAGTTCACTGCTTACCCTCTTCCAGATGTTTTATGAAACATTAAATAATACCAGCTTCAGACCCAGACCTTTTTAGTACCTTACAGTTGAAACATTTTCATCTATAGTTGTTCAAGTATCTTTCCCTTTTTTCTGCTTCCGAAATCTATGATGACCACCACTTTATCTCATAACTCTGACCAAGTCCTACCTGCCTCCCTAGTATCCAAAGTTAATTTGAAAGTGAGACTCTGCTTAAAAGCTTTCCCAGTCAGCACCAAAGGCAACAACACATTGAATTCCAATTTTGGAGGAATAAGAACGACATTTTTGCATTTGAGCAAGTCCATACCTCAGTCCCCTTTTCTCAAAATGGTATTATGTGGCATAGATATATTTTGTAAAATTCTCACAATCGATTTTACTTTTGATGTTGGAAAATGTCTTAATCCCTTTTTGAGCCAATTAAAGATGCTAGGTGTTCAGGAGTTAACTTTTTTCCATATTGAAAAAATTGATCAGTTTTATCAAAGTTTCACCAATGCTAGTTCAAGCGGGATAGTGTCAAATAGGTAGTTGCTTCTTTTGAGGTCCTGTTTAAAAACTGTAAATGGTATATGTGGATGATTAGCATATAGGGTTTACATTTTACCTATTTCCCATTTTAAAATGTAAAAAACTATAGTAGCAATTTCTTGTCTCAAGTCTCTTAAATCATATCCATAGTAAATAAGAAACTAAACCAAGTCACACATAGAGGAGAGAAATCTTTTTTCTCAATAGTGAAGCAAGGTAAATTATAAAAGTAAAATAAATGAATGTAAGCTGAGAACCCAGTTGGCATGATCTTGGCTAGAGAACTTGTCATTCTGCCTTTGCTGTATTGTAGCATTGTTTCCACTCAGAATTAGGTCATTCAGTACTACCACTTCCCTGTACTTTTGCCTGCTTTGTCATTATTTTCCTTAACCTGTTATTTTCCACCATCTTAACAGTAAAGTATGTCGAAGGACAAAGAATGTTCCTCGTACCTTTATTATGATAGTTGGAAACTATGTACATTTCATTCCTATGCTATTTTTACAGTATAAGAGCCAAAGCAGTTGAATCAGACTAAAACCTGCCTTTTTATAGCTCTGTGCCCACAAATACACCGTAAATCTAGAGGTGACCTAGAAACCAAAAGTTTTTCAATTTTAAGTGTTATGCAAAAGGTTAGAAGCATTTAATTGAAGTTTATGGGCTATACAGAGAGCTTTAATCTAGATTACAACCATGAACAGCATTTTATCTTTGACTAAGCCCTAGCCAGCAGATATTTAAGGGGAAAAGCAATCATCCTATATCTTAAGCACAGAAAAAATACCAGCAACTGGAACCACAGAAGCACTAACTGAGGCTTCTCCTATAAAGGGAGCTTTGATAACACAGAGCCAGATTTTTAAAGTATATTAAAATGTTAAGTGACTTCATGCACAATTTATAAAATGTAACGTGCTTGTTTTGGGTTCTACCCGTGGTGATAACTTACATGACTGTGGTTGAGTGTTTTATTTGGGGCGTTTTTGTTGTTGCTCTTCTCTCAGTGGCTCTGATCACTCTCTTCATATTACTTTGCAGAGTGATCTGATGACATCAAAGAAAAAACTGGGTGTTGCCACAGTGACTCATGTTGTCTTTATCTTGGTTTAATAGAGCAAAACTTTTAACATACTTCCACTGAAAGATGACAGGGGAAAAACTTAAAAGAATCAGGAATTGTGTATGGGCACCAATGTGCTTACTGAACCCCTTGAAAATAGTGACACTTCATGACGTGTTTCCGAATTACAATTATTTTATGTATGCTGGGGAAAATGCAGAATAAATTCAAGAGAGTCCTAATTACAAAATGCTCACAATTGTTGAATTAGAGAGTAAGCAGTATGAAAATACAATTGAATTTTTGACCAATGCAGTTACTGTTGGGATCCCAACATGTTTAAGCAGTTCTTAAGAGAAAATAGTAATTCCTGAAAAAAAGAGATGATGGGATTTATTTTAATGATTTAAGATAAATATTGTCAAAGAAGACTAAATGGAAACTAATATTTATATGTGAATAAAATAATATAAAATAATATGCTTAATCTTATAGATGCCAAAGTTGTCCAGAAAGTATACTTTTATTAAAGTACGAAAAGAGAAATGGACAAACCAAAAGATGAAAAGCAAGTTTGGGTCACAGCTCTGTCACTAAGTAGTTATGTAACCTTGACTTTTCTGAGTATCAATTTCCCCAGTGCTAATATCTTTTACTTTTGAGTTCTCTAAGAGTCAGCTCTATGTAGTTTTCATATCAACTATCTTATTTACTGTACTCACTGGAGCTTATTTACTGTACTCACTGGAGCTCAAACAGAGAATCAGCCCTGACTCTCTCAGTGTAAAAGGTGAACAATTAATATAGCTTAAATTAGAATTGAGCTCTTCTGATTCCTCAATCCAGGCTTCCATAGGCCCACATCACTCACACTGCTTTCCTACTGATACAGGATGTGACTGTAACTAAGTAGCTTAGCATGGATCCGAACACCCAGCCTTGCCTTTTTACCTAAAAAGTCCATTTTATCATTTGGTATCATGGATAACACAAACTTCATATTAAATATTTCATTTCCCTCTTTATGGCCTAACTTTTCTGAGGCAGTGACACAAAAGGGGGAATCATCAGTGACCCAAATGCATCAGAGTCCTACAATTGCAGAATGTTACATCTGTCCCTCACAGGTGATCTACTTAGCTCAAATATCTTTTTATGTATCTTCAACTTCTTATAAACTCAGGAATATCAATTAGTGGTAGATTATTAATTGTACTGCCTTGTAACTATCAAAAATTCAATCTAACTATTACAGTCCTATATAAAAAAAGTTTTGTTTTGTTTTTTTTGTAAAATAGAATTACTCTTCACTGCTGCCAGTACTATATTTCTATTAGTAGGATTATAATTAACATTTCACTTTAAAAGTCATGTTGACATGGAATTTTTTAAAATCGTTGGCCAGGCCTAAATATAGAGCAAAATTTAAAACCCTCCTTTTAAATTCGACAACAAAGACAAGACGTTATGATAGACATGACTGTCTTGGTATTTACCATGTGTTGGGCATCATGTCATAGATTTTATATACAGAGTATAAAATCATGTATAGTTGTTATTTATAGTGTTCAGAACAACCTCAAAAGCTAGTTGTTATCATCCAATTTAATAGACAAGGAAACTGTTAAACTTTAAAAAGTCAAGTAACTTGTTTATAATCATTAGCTAGTTACTGGCAGAGCCAAAATTTTAACATATGAGTCAGTTGGACTCAAGAAGCCTCTTCTTTCCAATAGGTCACTTAAGACTGTAGCCACCTTTGAATCATAATGGCCGAGCCTATACATATCAACCTAATTCAAAAACTGCCTTTTTGGCTGGGATGACTGTCTAGGAATTTTGAAATATACATTGTGAAACACTTATGATAGAAATCTTAGAGCCAGAGGTCTTCAACTGTGTTCTTAGACTTCTGTCAAAGTGAATTTTTCCAAAGAATAAGCGATATATAAGTGGCTTTCAGGTGGATTTTTTTATTTGTTTAATATTACTTTTTGAGGTATCTTAGGAAGAATATGAAATAAGAAGACAGTAACTAAATCCCAGTTTTAGCAGCTATGTGACCTTGGGCATGTAACTTAGTTCAGTTAACCCTTTGGGGGGAGCTGGTTCCTTTTGAGAATCTGATGAACATTTTAAATCCCACTTGCAAAGAAAAGGCACCTACACACTTTATCTGTACACTAATATCATAGAGTTCACAGACACACAATCTCTTTGCAAGCCCATTCTCCAGTTTAGGGGCCCCTGACTTAGTGTCTTTTGTTCTGGTTCTTCCTAAAATGAGAATGTATAAGATCCTTCCTGCTATTCCGAAAATTCTGAAGGTTGATTCTAAATCCAGGGATCATAGATAAATATTAAATCTTGGACATTAAGAGATTACTCTTTTGAGGGAAAAAAAAAACCCACGCATTTAATCCAGAGGGTTTACTCAAATAGAATTATTGGCTGGTATGTGTCTCTCCTACTGCACCAGGTTTAAATGGTTTTATCTAAAAGAGTTAGAAATGACAAAGAGTAAAGCGCTTCATGCCATATGCATTTTTTAACACCAGTGCTTGTTAATCTGATAAAGGCAGCTTAGTAAAATATGGGTTTGTTTTATTTTTTTCTAGTTTTGGGGGAATATATTTAGCTTCAAACCATAAATATGTTTATTCACTTCATCTCTATAATGAAGAGGTACCTTCCTACAAGGGCCTGTGTATTTTTCAAGAACTACTTTCCTATTAAATCATCTTGCTTCTGAAGAGATTATTTGGACAAGTTACTGTGCCTTGGTTTCCTCATCTGTGCAACAGAATTAATAGTAATACCTACTTCCTAGAATTATTAGGAGGATTTAATGAATTAATACATGTAAAGCCTTTAGATGAATGTTTGGCACAAAGAAAATACCTAATAAATATTGGGAACTATTAAAGTTATCATTGCTGTTATGAATTTTATTACTACTATTGATAGATCCTTTTATCCACAGATGGAATTTCTTTTGTATATGATCTATGGAAAAATTAATAATATCCAAATGAGAAAGCTGCATATATTTGCAGCACTCTGTGAAGCAAAAGAAAATATTGGTGCTTGATACATGGAAACGAGACCTATAATAGCATTACAAATTTCAACAAGAGGAAGAATGTGTTCTTTTAAATGGAAATCCAAAATGTATCATCTGCTGTTTGATTTATATAATAGGAGCAACTCAAGACAACTCCAACTGTAAATAATATAGATGATGTTACAACAACTTCATTATCTGTGAGATGCGCAATTTAGCACCTTTAAAATGAGGAAGCAGCTCACAGAATCACTGCCCCTAAGATAAATCTAAATTTAAAAAGTAAAGAGAAGAAACTACTGATATTCCCCTGTACTATCGGTTTGCCATCTGCCACCACACTTGTGCTCTACGCTTAAGTCCTGTCTTAGCTTCTTCTGTATAATGTTCAAAGGTAAATCTCTACCGATTTGTTTAAAACAGCGGTCAGCACATGGTAACATTCTCCAGTTTCACATCTTATCCATGCTGTGAGTTATCTTTTTTTTTTTTTTAACAGGCCATATCTAATAACCAGATATATTTTCAATAAGTAAAAACAAACAAAAACAAACACAGGAAAATCAGTTAATACCATCTAGCCAACATTTTCTAATAAGCGTTTAATTATATTATAGTGAATATAAATGTTCCATATGAAGCACTAACATTAAAGAATTAAAATTGTTTTCCTCAGTAAAGAATAGCTGTCATGATATTTCCCACATTGACTCAATAAGTATGATTCCTTTTCCTCCCTCTTGGTTCATTCTCTCTCTCATTCTCTCTCTTTCTCTTTCCTCTCTCCCCCAGTCCCAGACACTAATGACTAATCTGTGGGCACCTGGTGTTTGTTTTATTTTGCTCTTGAAATTCTATTTAAACTACCGAAGGAAGTTGGTTAGAATACATGCCTCATCTTAAAAAAAAACAAAAAACAAGGCTAAATCTCATCCCATTATTGGTTGAGTTCATTTTTCTCACATTGTTCAGAACATCAAGCACTGGGTTAGCTCAATTTCTCTAACATTTTCAGTCTTTCAGTTTTCAAATTAATTCTTTTTTTTTTTTAACATCTTTATTGGAGTATAATTGCTTTACAATGGTGAGTTAATTTCTGCTGTATAACAAAGTGAATCAGCTATACGTATACATATATCCCCATATCTCCTCCCTCTTGCGTCTCCCTCCCTCCCACCCTCCCTATCCCACCCCTCTAGGTGGTCACAAAGCACCATCTCCCTGTGCTATGCAGCTGCTTCCCACTAGCTATCTATTTTACATTTGGTAGTATATATATGTCCATGCCACTCTCTATTTAAATGGCATCTCTCTCCTGCATGCAGCAGAGCAAGTGGTGTGGGGATCTGTTATTCCCCAGCTCCTACCTCAGCCTGCACCTGTGGTGCTTCTTACCTAGAAAAGAGAAAAAGCATTTTTAAGGGATGGCTAGTTGTGTTGGTTTTTTCCTTTACTCTTGTTCCCAGGAAGCTAATCAAAGAGGGACTCAGAAAGCTCTATGAGTTTCTTTTTATCTCCATTTTCTTTAGTTCAGTTATTGGGATTTTCTTTTCATTTGTATTGTACATCTATGCAGATTGTGCTAATGAATCTACACTTCATTACTCTGATGCTGCAGAGAAACCTAAGTCATCTGCGGAATGGCTCTGTTTTTAGAATATAGGCGCAGGTAGTACATGGTTGGGAAGTTAAAAAATAATTATTTTTGTCCTCTCCGTTAATTTTTTTTAATATAGGAATCAGGAAGGGGTCTTCCAGATTTGGAATTACTTTTTGTCGGTAGAGTATTTAGGAATGACTAGGCTTATTTCATTTCTGTTTATCACGTCGATCATGAGAATAACTAGTATCCACTGCTATTTTAGAGATTTCAAATGCATTGACTCATTTGACTCTCACAGGGGTTTTGGGTAAGGAGGTTATGAAAGTGCTGCTCGTAGTTTAAGATATATATATGAGGGGACTGGGGCTCTGAGAGTTTCCTACAGACAGAGCTCCTGTCGTCATACTCTGCATTTCATTTTGACTACTTCATTGCTGAATAAAGCCCTACAATAATTGCATCCTTATTAACATAAGCTAAGTAGACCAAAACTCTGTGACTTGGCTGAACAGGCATGCTTCAGTGGCCCAAAGTCTGCTTTATATTTCAGGGCAAAGTGCCCCCTAACCAGAAATCAGTTCCCTCTGTCACAAGTGCTGATAAGTCCCCAACACGTGTAGCTAATCTTAGAATGCATTCGAAGACAAGCCAATCGCCCACATCCTTCTCTGTAGCCACTCTCATAACCCAGCCTCCTCAGCAGTGCTGAGGAATAGAAAACCAGAGAACGGAGGACGTAGAACATTGAGAGGGTGGAGGCTGGGTTCACATACTCTTTGAAAGGTATCCATTCCACTAACTCATTGTGGTGATGAGCTGCAGTGCCCACAGAGCAACACACGCTTCTAAAAAAGATCGTCCTGCATACGGTAGAAACATGGAGGGTCATTTGCCAAACTGCAGTCACATCCGGGGGGACCTTGGCTGATAATACACTGTGCCTTTGCAAGAAGCGTTTGTTTTTTCTGGTATGTTGCGAAGAGAACCCTTTGTTTTGCTAGTTCTGATGCAGCTGTGGGTGGCTGCCATGGTGGAAGTGAAGGAGAAAGAAGGCCTGTGTCCCTTGAAATCAAATAAATTTACCAGTAGGTTATTATTGGATTTCATCTTTCTATTTTCTGTTCTCTAGTTTTGCCAGTGTCAGCAAACAAAGTAAACAATTTTTTCTGCATTGTGAGTTGTAAAAATTACAATCTAGGTCTTAACTGGCAATTCGTTGTTGTTGGAGTTTTTCTTTTTATTTGTGTATTGAAGTGGTGGAGATGCTATTTACTAAATAAAAGATAGCTTTTGTGCTCTAGTGGATCCTGCGTACTTCCATCTTACAACAGGGAATAAACTGGCTTACCAAGAAAACAATTTCTTTTTGACACAAGCTTTACAAAGGGTTTGCAGAGTGAAAGGAAACAAAAGTGCTGGAGTTTTGATGCCACACTGCAAGGTGGAACAGAGTCAGCCAGTGAGCTGGAGGTCTATCTCCAGCTCTGTAATGCTGTAGTAGTTTGTCTTCTGGAGCCCTGGATGGCATTCTGCCTTCCCTCTAATGCTGCCTCTTACTCATTCTCGCCTCCACAATTCAAGGAAAGCTGCTTTTTCTGAATAGACTGCGTACTAGCCTAGTCCTACCCCCTCCTCTTGTTTTTGAATTTGTTTATTTTTTACCCCACCAGGTTCTAATCAAGGTTTGAAGTATCAATCACACCAAAAAAATCTCATCTCAGCATCTCATCAGAGGTAGAAGCAATAGGAATCAGCTTGAACGATCATCAGAGCATGTTCCTACCTAATCTGAGAGCCACAAAGCCTCTATTTATCTTAAAATAACTTCACAGAGATTTCTGAATCCAAGAAGGTTAAGAATACCGCAGAGAGACATCTTATTTTAGAACTCAAAGGGACTTGAGGGAATCAATTTGTCCAACACACATTGTTTAGCAGATAAGCAATCAGAGGTCTGGACAAGTTGAACGGACTGCCCAAATGTCAAAGAGCAACCTACCAGCATGCTGCCCTAGACTGGAGTTCTGGTTTCCTGGTCAATTTCTCTAAAGCCTTAGCATGTGCTTTGTATTGTTCCAAGAGGCACATATGATTTACCCTCCAGTGTGGAGTGACACAAAAGTACACACTTACCCCTTACGATTACTTAATTTCACATCAATAAAATAATTCATGTACTATTTTGGGTCCTGCTTTTTTCACTTAACATCAGAGCGTAAGGCCTTCATTATTAAATTTTTATAATTATAAACACCTCTTGACAAGAGAAATCTTTTCAAATCAAATTATCTGCTGACCTGAAAAAGCTAATGCAAAGCAAGTTGTTTATTTTTTTTAACTGGACCCACATGACCCAATTAGTTCTCATAAAATTAACAAGGGGAAATAAAAACTTATTTTAACCCAGTCATGACAAAACAGCTCAGACAGTGTATTCTTTGACATTTCAACATGCTTTCGAGGTCTTAAAGCATTTCTCAGTATGAGTTAATTATTCATCACGAATATTCTTTCAAACCTAGTAGCTTTATCTTTCCGAGGATTCCTCTCCTTTTGTTAATATTCAAACACACAGGGGAACATTATTCTTAAGCCCTAAAGTGTTAATCCCATGCTTAAATGAAGAAAAATGGCATTACCCCTGCATGTTGAACTCATGATAAATTCTCAAAGTTTTTCAGACAGAAAAACAGGGGAGCCCAAAGTTCATGTCCAGGCTAATTTTTCCACTGAAAGCTATAACTGGCAATTCCCAGTGAATAAAATGAAAGCCTAAACCTGACCCATCCCTGTTTGAATAGCTGTTGGCTATGGCTTGCTGTGCATGAAGAGCACAGAAGCACAGTTCTACCAATCATTCACCTCATCACAATATCTGTTAAAGGCTTGAGTTTTATAGCTCTTAGTTTGCCCAAAACACAAAGACCCAGTATAAAGCATGTAAGTAATAATTTTAAGCACCACAAGAAATAACAGTCCATTATCTGATGAAATAGACTATAACACAGGAATGGGGAATATTGTGGGGTACAATATAAAGTCAAGATCTAGCCTCAGCATTCTCACTTATAAGATTAGAATGATAAACAATTATTATTGGTGTCGGAACTGTTTACATGACTTATTAATTGGAGAATACACATGAAACAATACATAGGAAATCATGAAAACTTACTTTTATAAATGAAGTAAAGCCAGGGATGCCTAGGAAGAGCAAGTTTTAGATCTAAGCTGTTCTTTTTGGACAATGACATTAAGACCAACTGTCCAAGAGACAATCCTACAGCAGGGCCAATCCTAAGATTTTGCCTATGATGAGCTTCAGACATCTTTTTTATGATCTTGTTATTTTAATAACTCCTGCCCCTCAAAAAAAAAAAAAAAAAGGCAAGGCACCATTACCATAGTTTTGGACAAAAGTCTCCTTGACTCCAAGAAATAAAAGCAATCAGCTAATTTCTAGTAATCCTATATTCTTTCAGTTCTGCATTTTAACTTAGATTTCTATTCATCATAGCCCCAGAAGAATTCAATTAATTCTCACACGCTTCTCTTGGATCAGTAGTGCATGCTGATTAGTGTTGCATTAGTGGAAAGCCAGCATAGTATTTTTTTTTTTTCCATTGGGGTTGATTGAAAAATTGTTCTAAATATATCGCATTGAAAGTTGAGGTCTCATCTACCTGAAATACACTGCTCTTTAATTTTAGATTCCAATATGGGGTTAATATTTTTTAGAAGGGCAAGCCACCACCATTTCTCAGATCTTTTCTCATTCCTCTTTCTACACAGCTTGTTATGTTGGGTTGTATGAATATAGGACACATTAGGCCTTAGAGCTTCTAGAGAACACAGCCATCTCTCACATCTCCACATTGCAAAAGACATATGAGAGAACTTACTGGAAGTGTCTTTTTGCCAGAGTGTGTAAAGGGATTTGCCAGGAGGCTTTTATTCCAGGTACTACCTCCTTACAGACAAGTGTCAAAATAGAAGAGGAGCCTCACATTATTTTCAGGATATAAATTTCAGCCTAACAATGAGCTCTCCTATGTATTGAATTATTGTTTTCAATTCTCTTCTTTCCAGAATATCAAGTCCCAAATTCTTAAAGTATTTGGTGATACAGTATGGATCCCAGGTGCCTAATAGCTTTCAGGCAGAATTTTTGTATTTTTATCCCTGGAAAATGCAACCATTATTCGGTATCAACCTATTCCCCCTAAAATATAACGACTTATTGTTCAAACTTGAGCAATATGTCAAAAAACCATTACATAATAACTGATTAAAATTTATGCCAGAATATAGGATAGGTCTGATTCCCCTCCTTTAGATGTGAGTCTCACGCCCACCTCCTCTGTCCTCAGATGCATTGTTCAGACACATTTGTTACCATCCTTGATGAGGGAAAAATGGCATAGTGCCCAGCTGATGCATTTTCTGACTCATTAAACCAGATTTCTCCATTTTTGAGTTTTCTTGGAAAAAAGTTTTCTGTATTTTGGTAGCGGAGTGAGGCCCTTAGCCAGAATTCTTTCTATCAATTCTTTAATGTTAACTGCTAAATTAAATTATTTAAAGTGGGCTTTTCCTGTATTATAAAATAGACTCATTGGTGGCTCAGAACCAAATCCTGTGGACATGTAGATGTGCGTGCTTCCCCAGTGGTTGTAACCTGAGGACTTTATTTAAACTGTCCTTTGAATCTACAGTAATTTGGTGTCAGGGAGGAATAGGATCTTTATCGACAAAGGGCTGCCAGAACCGCAACTGCTTCTTGAGTAGCTATAATAGATGAATAATGTTACAACCAACCGTGCATTTCAGTATTTGCTCAAAAGGCTTTTCACTAATGCTGGTGGTATTCCATATCCATGTGTTCATCTTGGAGCCCAGCAGCTTCCATCTGACTTTCATTACTTTTTCTTGAGAGGATCAGTTTTACAACTGGAATCAGAAAAGCAGTCAAAGTAATTGCAAGTGGCAATCAGTGAAATAGAGTAATCTTAGCTTGGGAACATATGTTCCATTATAAAGAAAATATTCTTTTTTTTTTTTTTTTAATAAATCCAAGACTAATATTTTCCCAAAGTAAGAAGGGACCATGTACAGGTTCTATTGCTACCTCCCTGTAAAGTGTTTGTTCCCCTTCAGGGATAGGCAACTCATTACCTCTGGAGGAAATCTATCCCCTTTCTGATTCTGACTTTTATTATGCTGGAGATGAAATTCATCTCTCTGTAGTTACATCCTTCAGAACTGAAAGACTTGGGTCTCAACATAGTAAACCTCAAGCTCTCTTCAGACACTTATGGGCAGCTCTTATCTCCAACCCCTATCTTTTTGCCAGGTTATAATATATATTCCTTTCTCATAAGGAATAGCTTTGATTTCCTTAATCATTCCAGCCACTCTTCTTGAAAGAAACTCAAACTTCCCTATACCCCTTTTAAAGGTGTTGTGCTGAAGGAATATTAGACTTTTAATCAGAATATCTGTATTACATTACAGCTCTGCTACTTATTAAATGTTGGAACGGAGGCACATAATTTGCTCTTTTTGTCACTAGGGATAGCAAAGGTGAATAAAAGAGATGTGGTCTAGAGGCACATAAAACAAGCAATAAGCAAGTTAACAAACAACTAAATATGTAATTTCAACGTGTAATAAGTCATATAAAGAGTTGCCAAGAGGGTTCTTAGGTCCCAGGGTATCAAGGGCAGGCCTGCTGAGATGGAGGCTGAGTGTTTTCCGATGGGAACGAGGCAGAGAGTGTTGTAGGATGTGGGATGGTACTAAGCTAGCAATGTTTTCTAACAAAGCCAGCATCTAGAAGCAGGCCAGCGTCTAGAGTTTAGAAAGCGAGGAGGTGAGTGGGACAAGATGAGTCTGGAGAAGTACAGAGTTTTGTAGCCATTGTTGAGAGTTTGGATTTTATTTAAAGTATAAGGGGAAGCCATTGCTGGGTTTGAAGAAGAGACATTGCAGTGTCTGAAATATATTTTTTAAAATTGCTCTCGTACTAGATAGAGAACAGACTGCAAAGGACAAAACAGAAGCGGGACAACCAATTAGGAGGCAGTTGTCATAACCCAAGGAGAGATTCATGTGATAAAACAACCCGTTGAGGTTTAAACGAGAAGCAGTACCCTACAGAGGTTAAGACACAGATGTAGCAGACTGCCTGCCTATAATTAAACCAGACTCCAGCAACGTCAGCAAGCTCTGTGCACCTCGGTTTCCACCTCTGTGAAAGGAAGATCATGACAGAACTTCACAGAGTTGTTGTGAGGATTAAAAGAGTTTATATATGAGCTCCCTCTTAGCTAAATCTGGAAAGAATTTTTCACTGTTATGACATGTTCCACCCTATATTGCATTTTCAGGCTCAGGCATTATTTTAGTTGGTTTTTGTCTGGGAACGAAGAAGAGAATGAGTGAGGAAAGTGACCAGATAATTGTTTATCCTCCTTTGCAAGCTATATTTTGCTGATGCAATGGAGAAAACAGACAGCGTGTGAGAGAAAAGGCATTCTATGGACAATCGGTTGTGTTTTTCTTTCTTTGGAGTCCACCTTTTCACATTATAAATACAAACATTGCATTACTTTAACGTAATGGTCCCAATGAGACCTATTTTTAATCTTGTTTAAAACCCAAACTTTAATATAGTGTGACTCCTCTTAATATAACATTGTCATTAGGGCATGTCCCAGGCTGTTTCCTCTTGTGACATGTTCACCTCATTGAATAACACTCCTTGTTTTACAGGAATCCCAGGAAGTGACTATGTGAATGCTAACTACATAGATGGCTATAGGAAACAAAATGCCTATATTGCAACACAGGGATCTCTCCCCGAAACATTTGGGGACTTTTGGAGAATGATATGGGAACAACGGAGTGCCACAGTTGTTATGATGACAAAACTAGAAGAACGATCCAGGGTAAGGATGAATATCTACCTTCTTCCTTTTAAAATCTTCCCTCAGATAGTTCCTGCATTGCATATTTTATTCTGGTCAGAATCTAACCTGTCTTTAAGCTTTGATTTTGTAATAGACACTAATTGTGAATGAGCATCAACAGCTTAGATTAAACCATTCTTTAACATTCTTTTGAATCTTTCAAAAAGGAAATTCTCTCATGTTACGATGTGTGTGATCACTAAAAGAAAAAAAATAGCACTCAAAGAAGTAGACAACTTGGTTAGAAAAAATAAATATTAACTTGGACATCTTTGTAAAATCCACATTGAACAAGAACACACAGACTTTGGGGGAGAATCCCACCATATGTACTTCCCAATATTTTCAACTTTTTCTTTCTCATAATCTGCAGTGCAAAATCTAAAATTCTGTGAAAGAGGCTCTTTTTAAAAATTATTCAAATTAGCATAAATTAAGTCAGGGCAGCCAAAAAAATGATGTTGGTTAATACACTGCTGAGAAAACACATAAATGTGTAGAGGGCATTTTGTTAGTTTAGCCTTCTCCAAAATGAATAGATTTTAATAATGGAGTCATTGCTTAGTAAGGTCCAAGAAAGGAGTTTTATTCGTCATATGGGTCCAATATTATGGAGCACGGCACATTAGTTAAATGCTCTTGATTTGCAAAACTAGAACATAATGGGTAAGCAGGATGCCATATTCCCAAGTGAATATGCCAAGTGAATATCGTAGCCATCTGATGAAAATCAATCTGTAACCTTGAGAATTTAAGGAACACGTAAGTCTCTGACAAATCACTGAAGACAGACAGCACATACTCTCACTGTATGTGGCCTTCGGGGCAGAGTCTGAAACCACCAGTAGAGGGCTCGTTCACTGGGGTCACAGTACTATCAAAAAGGATATTTAGAAGGAAGCCAAAGCCCAACTCCCCATTTGTTGTGTGACAGCTGAGATTTTTTTAATGTTCTCCTAAGCTCAATACATGGCAGTTTCTCTTAGCCCCAGTATGTATATGACAGAGGAGTTGTAAGCTGCTCAGGAGATTCATAAGGGAAAAGCTCAGACTTAGGAAAATATAAAAAGTCCCAGCTGTTACCTTAAAGCTGGGAAATCAATAGAAATAGTACACAACTTGTTTAGCAAACCTAAAAAGCAATCAGGTCTTTTCAAAATGTGAATTCTACAGAAATATTGAAATATTGTCTGAAAAGAATTTAGATAAAAACTTTGATGGCTGCGAAGACGTCTCTGTGTTATACTTTACATGCAAATGCCATTCAAAATGGATGTAAATAGATCCATTATTGACTTGCACTCAGGGTTACCCCTATCTAGCAAGCCCTTGCTTTAAAAACAATCCCCCACCCAAATAATTATTGGATATAATCGTTAATCATTCTAACAATGCCTAACATGTATTGGATACATTGATATTTTACAACAACCCATGAGATAAACACTTCTGTGACTTCCACTTTATATATGAGTAAGGCCAGGACATTCCAGAAGGTCACCTAAGCTCATTCAGTTACCAAGGTCAGAGTGAGGTATTGAAGACAGCCTGTCTCCACAACATCTGTGCTTACCCACCAGGACATACTGTCTGTTAACACTTCTGTGAAGCAGAGACAGCTGAACTGTTATATTACAGCGCGCAAGTAAATCCAAGCTACTCGGACTGTTCCGCCTGGAGATACCGGCTGGTAACAAGCAGTCATTTGCAAAAGCTGTTTTCAGTTAAACACACATTTTTATCTTGACACTGCAGGCCTTCATTAAGCCATGCACAGAAACTTGTTTTGAAATAACCAAATGGAATTCTTCCCCTTTTCTCCCTAATTGCTTCTAATAATAAAATTAGTTCTAACTGGCCCCACTGCCAGTGCAACATCTGATGGTAATGAGCAATTCTTGGCGGAAGGCATTGTGACTTAAATACCTACAGTTTATCTTTATGTTGCAGGCTACCTTTTTTTCCCCACCTCAGACAGAGAAACTTATTTGGAAGTTACTAAATGAGCCTCTGTTTGCTCTCTTCATTAATTACACTTTGCTCTTGCAAGTTAGCTTTCTCCTTTGTTAAATGACCTGAGGAGGCCAAGTAAAGTGCTGTCTTGTGATTTTTATTCTGAGGTGGTTCAGCCTATACCCAAACTTATGATGACCTGCGTAAGCCAATATTTAGAAATCTCAACCATCATCAACCTAATCATACAAATGAACCCTGACCCCCAAGGCCCAAAAAGCCCTTTGTTCTCCAGTCTAGAACACTTGAGAATAAGGGACCAAATGCCCTAGAGAGAGCTAACAAAGCCCTGGTCCTCCAAATTATCTCACCCCCTCTTCATCTTCCTGCCTCACATCCTACCACCCCACCTTTCCCCTGTCCACTTGCTCTTTCCCCCAAAGTTCCAGGGAGGAAGCGGAAGGCATTCCTGGATTCTCAAAACAAGAACATAGATTAAATTTTGCTATAAAAACAGTGTTATAAATAGTGGTTAGTTGTTGCTGAAATATACAGCTCCATACTTGGGGAACTTTGTGAGTTATGTGGGCTGACCTGGGGACTCAATGAGTTCTCAATTCCCAGCAGCCAACTTCAAAGTAGACATATGAACTAGCCTGGCTTTACTTAGAAACTGCCCGTAGTCCCTCTTATAAAGAGAGGAGGTCCAGGTAGTTTAAACAAATCACCTCTCCAAGGGCTGAAGCTTAAAATTTCATTATTTTGATGAAGGCTCAGGTTCCTGAAATAATATTCATCCCCTTGGCTTGTTGAAAAAAAGAGGTTAAAAAAAAAAAAAAAGAGGTGTGTGTGTGTGTGTGTGTGTGTGTGTGTGTGTGTGTGCGCGCGTGCGCATAAACACTTCTGTGTATTACAAGTAGGCAGGAATACCTGTTAACTGGAGTGGGAAAGAGAAAGGAAAAGGAAAGGGAAGAGAAGACAGCATGCTATTACACAGAACTCCCTGGGGACACCACCACTAGAGGAAGCTACCTGACATAGTTCCAAGTAGGGGTGCCTTGCAGTCAAATGTCTGTGTTTAGATCCCGACTTTAGTGCCTACTAGCTCTGAGACATTGAGCAAGCTGCGGGACCCTCAAAGTCTCCTTTCTCCTTTTTGGATTACATGAAAGGGTTATTGTGGGTATTGCCTGAGACAAGGAACGTAACAGGGTGGCTTAGTGAGTCTACACTATTATTTTTTGGTTGAGATAGAGAAGTTGGAGGCTTTACCATTATAACTTTAGTCTCCCCTAAAGCTGGCTTCCAAATAATTCAATTTGTGTTCCCAAATGAAATGAGTTTGTTTCTCTGTGGTTGACAATGAATCCTAACCAAACTCAGAGTCACTGCACGTGGCGAAATGTGCCCGCTGTTCCCAGGATGGCACAACCATGCATCCTAGTCAAGGGGAGAGCGTAGCTCAGAACATGGGGTTCTTTTGCACTTGCCTTTGACAGCATCTCCAGAATGGAGACCCTGACACAGGGAATGTGTTAATCAGTCTGCAAAAAGACCACAATAGAACACTCTGGCTGCTACTTTCACATATCTTGAAGCAATACAGTATGAAAATAGTGAGTAATGTCAACACGAGTTACATGTAGTAATAATTATCACTAAATATAATATATTCTTGATAACCACATTTCCTTCTGGTTCGGTTTTTCATTCTCCTTCCTCATTCCTTTTTACTTGGTGATACTAGGGAACTCTCCCTTTAAAACCTACCCCCTGTGTTTCCCACCCTCTACTGTACCAAGGCTCACTCTCACCATCTCTCTGTGGTCGATACAGCAGCAGGGCTTGTAACCTTTGCTGAGTTAGAAGAGTTCACTCAAGCAAGAGGATACTGGGTTCATTAGCATGTGTTAGACATTTCACTGGTCTTTTGTTAGAGAATTGACCATTTTTAGCGTTTGGAGGGCTAAAGAAGCCCTTTACAAGTGTGAGGTATGGCTTAGGGCTTAAGGTGGCCATTTGAAAACTTAAGTTCTTTGATTTTGCAAATGCCATCACTCTCCCTCAAATGTGGCCTTGAAAGAATCCCAAACTTAAATCAGGAGACTATTTCCACGGTTCTACGTTCACCACTTATCAACCCTGAAGAGAAAATGTGTAAGTTGAATATTTTCTTTGAGTTTCATTAGAAAAAAAAAAAAAAATATATATATATATATATAAAGCTAAAAACTAGAGATTTTGAAGGTAAAGTTTGATTGCTGCCTGAAAATGCACAGATCAGGTTAAAGCCTTGTATACCGTGTGACATGAGGTACAGTTAGTGGGTTTTATTCCACAGTTTCCATCTTTTTTGCCAACTCCTCTCAAGTTCTGCAGAGTTCATTGATTCTGCAGCGAGTCATTCTTCTGCCCCAGAATGTGGTCTCTAATTGTTTCCATGTTTCATAACATGCCAATAAGCACATGAATTGGTTTGGGCAACCACATGGAGGGAAGAAAAAGTTCGGAAAAAATGAAGCACCGGTAGGAGAGCAAAATGTATACAGCTGGGATTTCCACTCCAAGGGTGTTATTTGTGGGCAACTGGGACACATGGTTGGCAAGCCTCACTTGAAGAATTGGAGTCTCTGAGGTAGGATTTGCCAAGGTGATTCCTGGCCCAGGAAGCTCTATTATTTAGTGGGTGATTGTTCACTTTTTTTTTCCTTTATCTATCTGCTTTTTGCTGTTTCTCTTCAACTTTGTTTCCCATCTTGAGGTATACAAGACAGAGGGAACGTGTACACCTATGGCTGACAAATTCTTGAGCAGCCTTGATTAGTGTTAGAGGGTGAAATGGCTTCACCGAGGCTAAGGGATATTTGGCTTTCACTTGTCTTCCCAGCCTGCCTTCAGTCAGTTCCCATAGTTGACACTTATTGTTGCTTCATGTCTTGCAAGTTTTATAGTGGGAGTTGATTCACTTAAAGAGCGATTATTGTGGTGGTACTTAGTGCTATATATGTCAAGGATGGGAGTGAAATTTTGACACCCAAAAAATGGGACATGATTTGAACTGTCATCCAATGTGGACCACATTGATTAGTTAGTAAAAGCATAGAATTAGAAGTGAAGAAGTCTATACTTGGTTTCCAAACTCTCTAAATCCCATTTTCTGTTCCCAAGTACAGAACCAGACAACCCAGTTGATGGCATCCATTGCTAGAGCAGATCAAATGTTTTGTGTATCATGACTTACCTTAGGCCAGGAACAGGAAAATCCCTGCTCCAGTAAATATGGTTGTTTGTACTAATGAATGGAGGTTAGATGCTGTCAAGCCCAAAGGCACCAGGCTGGCATTAACTACACTATGTTAATAGTTTAGGGAGTTAAACTTGATGCTTGGCCAGTGGAGCACTTCTGACCTAAAGATCACTCACTCTTCCTGTGTCCTCTCCATTCCTCGAATGTCACCATAGTAAATTTACCCCAACAGAGAGTGACCGTGAGCTGGAGACATAGTCACACTTGCTTCTGTGGCTGAAGGCAATTCTGGGCAAAAAACAGCAAAAAAGGAGATTTTGATCAAACGTTTTCTTGTTTTTCTGTAAAACAAATCTTGAGATTCTTTGAAGATTATGAGGTCCTTTTGGGTTAAAAGTTGGCAGAGTCCCGTTGAAGATTATAAATGGCAGTGTTATTGTTTTCATTGCCGTTATCGGTTTTGGAAGGCCCAGCCTTGGCCAGTGGCAGACTAATTCTTGGCCCCTCTGGTTTGTCAAGGTTCGGTAAGTTTAATGGAGAGCAAATGCTTTCCAAATGCCAGGTCTGTGTCCTTTTCCAAATAGAACTGGAAGTGCCAAAGGCCTTGAACATTTAATTTCTCAAACTGCAGCCTAAAGCACTGCCTATCTAGGGCAACAGAAACTGCTTTTTCCTTAAGCAACTGTAGGGACGGCAGTGCAAACATTGCCTTTGGAGTCTGCCTGATGTATGGGATTGTTTTTGAAAAGTGGTGGATACTTAATGTATATAGGACACTGGCAACAAAAAGAATGATACTCATGTTGGCAACCTAAAGGACGTTTGGGTCCTTATCTGGCAAGTTCCACACTTTTGGTTTTCTCTTGTCAACAGACACAGTGTCAGATAAAAGAGAAAGAATCCCACCAGTTTCTTAACTGTTTGTTCGCTTCCCGGATTTTCTACCTTCTTTGCCCATCCCCCCTCCTCTATTTAGAATGGCAGCCTACAGATTCTGGCTCAAAACATTCCTATTCAAGTGAATTAGGCACCACAGCCCAAGGAATGAGCTGGACTGCGTGGGGGAGATGCAGCTGTGCTCCCAGCGACATTGTGCAAAGCCCCTCTTATTCTCCGCATTTCATGTTTACAGCACTCCCAGGCTGGACTAAGTCACTTCTAAGATTTTGAGAAGTGTGGATTAATTTCTATGCCCAGGCAAGGCAGATATTCAGCTCATATGCACCAGTATAGTTCTACTGGGTGTTAAAATTTTGAAATGTATCAATACTGGCTGGTATACAAACATTATCTTTTTATTGAAACTTTGTCACCTAATGATATTTCTCCGTGGCAGTGACACTGGAGCATTGCTGGACCACAGGCAGCCACTGGGCAGACAAAGACAGATGCAGAGGTGACAGTAAGGCTGTCTGGAGCACCCAGCCACTGCCAGCAGTGATTGGGGCTGAGGGGCCAACTCCACAGACCCAAACCATGAGGGAAGGTTGATAGCCAAGTGCTATCTGGACATGAAAGAGAGGCATTTCACACAGTTTTCCTCTGGCTACAACAAAGTGCTAGACACTGGAGATATAATGGGAGAAATCATTGGAAAAGTTCAGTGCAGCTCCCTCTGTTAACCCCTGGCAGACACGTTGTCTTATTCTGTTCGGGCTACAGTAAGAGAATGCTCTAGACTGGATGGGTTTTAAACAACAGAAGCTTATTTCTCACAATTCTGGAGACTGGGAAGTTTAAGATCTAGGTGCCGCTTCCTAGTTCATAGAAAACTGTCTTGTTGTATCCTCACGTGATGGAGGGGTGAGAGAGCTCTCTGGGGTTTCTCTTATAAAGCACTAATCCCATTCTATGAGGGCTCCACCCTCATGACCTATCACCTCGCAAAGGCCCCACCTCCTAATACCATCACATAGGGGATTAGATTTCAACACATGAATTTTGAGGGGACACAAATATTCAGTCCATAGCATACATCAAACAAAAGGGAATATCAGGTTTTTAAATTACTAAATGGTTTAGAAAGTGTTTGAACAGTTCAATGAACTGATAAGCAGTTTTATAATGTATAATTTGGTTTACTTAGAGAATCATATTTTTCAACTTTATGGTTTTATTTATGAAAAGCTATTTCTATGCTGGTAGTCAAATGCTTTAATATCACTCTCATTTCAAGTATTCCATTGCCCTTGATTCTCCTCTAAATAGTGGTCTGCAAAGAGAAAATGAAAAGGGGAAATACACAAACTAGGCAGTTTTGCCGTTTGAAAATAGATATGGCTAAATATTGATATTAGTTCAGTAGAGAGAATGACACTATTACTGCAAGAGAAGAGAATCATTGAGATGATCTCTCCTTATTTTGGAAAAAACAGTTCAGCATATAATTCTTCTGTCCACTAAAATATATCCTAACATTTATCTGAAACTTTCATTATATCTTCCCTTATTAAATGTGTATTGATAGTTGTGTGTTAACATTTCCTTTTTCCCAATAATAACCCTGATTTGCATTATCTAATGTTAACATACTGTCCACTCCTTATAGAAGAACCCTCTGCCCAAACTTACTAAATACTGATTTCCAGCCATTCTCAACAATAGTTATGGTTTTCCAGGTATCATTTATTGTCTATTCTAAATCCTTCTTTGGCTAAATAAGCTGGCCCTAGGCATGCTTTTCCAAATAACATGTGGCAAATGCATTTTGGTTCAGTGATGCTGGGACCCTCTGGAGGTATTGGTTTGTAGCATTTAGAATTCTGATGCTTCGCCATGCTGCCATGCTCAATAAGGCTTTGTTAAATTGAAATGAGGAGCTTTCGTTTTCATAAAGTGGTAGGCTATTTAAGAATAAGCCAACCTAGACCACAGTATAGTTGATTATAAAGTTGGCTTGCACGTGTTGAGTGCCCATGATGTGCCAGGCCATGTCCAAGATAAGCCATGTGGAAGTAAAAATGGAACTAGAAGGAGAGCATTTCCCCCAAAGCACAGTCAGCAGACCTGCTGGATCAAATCCTACAAGATATTTCCAATAATGAGTTTTTCTTTTGAATATATTTAAGTATGTTCTATCATTCCATCAACTTGCTTTTAATAGTTTGCCATGAAAGGGAGAAAATATTCCATAGCATACATGTAGTGATGGTCAACCTGGTCTTTCCACAGTTATAGACAAATGAAAGCTTACATTCAAAGCTTATTATCACACAAGGGGAATCCCTTTGTGATAATAAAAAGAAATATCTCCCCCAAATTCAGCCAGGAATCTGAACTGTCTCATTCAGTTTAGGCCTCAAGTAGAGTTACGGGGCCATGTTTCTAAACCAGAGCCTGGGTAGTGAGTTCTGCTCCGCTCCTTTTCTACCTCAGAGTCTAGTACATTCTCTTCTCACAGCAGACTGGGGTCCAGGTGCATTAAGGGAGTTGTTTGCAACCTCACAACTACCTATTTGAAAAAACAGGAAATGTAAACACACCTCCATATTTAGTCAATAAGACTGATGGATTGGGGGCAGGACTGCGTTTTTCACTATGACCGTCCCCATAGCCCCTCACACCTGACCGTCCATCTAGAACATCCTAAATACATACCTGCTGGGATGAATAACATATTCATTTTTTCACATTCAGAATGTTTATAACATCCACCACAAAAAAATTGAGAACATAATCTACTTAATAGTTAATAACAGCTCTTCCCATTGGATACCTATTTGTGTTGGCCATTGGGTTCAGAGTTTCAGGTGCAAGATTTTTGAGGCTTACAATAGCCCTGTCGTGCTGGAGATAATCATTCCCATTTTATAGAAGAGGCCACAAGGCTTTGGTGCTGGAAACAGAGAAGCAGCTTACTAGCCAATCAGTGAGGCTGCCTGACCTTCCATGCATCAGTCCTGAAGGCCACTTGTAGTCACTTCAGAATCAAATAAGAAAAGACAGAAATCAGTACTTTTACTCACTAGCTCTGGCCTTCTCGTTCTATATACCGAAAGGGGAGCCTCCTACACGTCTCATTTCTCACACTCAGCTCTATGAATGAAGCCTAACAAGTAGGAACTCTCTAGAAATACACGTCTCAGTTCTCACACTCAGCTCTATGAATGAAGCCTAACAAGTAGGAACTCTCTAGAAATACCTTCTGAGATTTTTCCCCCAGGAAAAAAATGGTGGGGGAGGGGAGCGGTTCTTGTCAAAAAAACATCTCAAGAGAGGAGAATGGAGCTAGTTCATGTGCATTAACTGATTAGAAAGAAATAACTTCTATTATTTTCCCGCATCCTTTTAAATTTTTTCCTCACTAGACTTCTGACTCGCTCTCTAACATTAAAATCAGAAATTATTTGTTTAGTGTACGGCTGAAAACGAAAGGCTTAAAGGAGTATTTGTCAGTAAGTCTAAGCCCTTAAATTTAGCCCTCAGAACTTGGGGGAAACCTGTGCAGGCTACTCGGAGAATGAGGTGGAGTAAAGAAATGCCGGGGTCCTCGCTACTGAAGGGAGAATGTGTCGCTCTAGCTGTTGAGAGAGCTCAGGGAGCACTTCTAATCACACTGCTGAGACTGCATGTGTGCATGTGTGCATACATTAGAACGTTTATTTTTTCATAAACTCCCCTTGCAAAATATTCCCTGAGAGAAAATGGCAATGTTTAAATATATTGGCTTCTTAAAAAATGGCTCCTACTTTCTACAGTTGCACTTAAAACATTTTAGAGGATTTCTTTTAGTAAAGAGTAAGGTTAGAGTACATTATTTAAAATGAGTACAAGAACTTTTGTTTTATTCTTTTAGCTAAAAGTGTTCACAATATTTACTCCTTATAGTAATGTTTTGTGGTAATTTTTTTTTCCTAAAGACGTCAGAGTCTAAGCCAAAAATAGTTGCAGTTCTCAAACTTATTACTAGAAGTATGAGAATAATTAGTATAAATTTAAGTTTTCCTACATCTTAGGTATGGAATGGATTTGTAGATGGAAAGTCACTCAATAATGGAGACATTTTTCCAGAGGTCACATAAAGGCTGGCTTATGGTTCTTCTTTTCCTTTGCCTTATCTCACCAAAAGGTCTGAGGATAACCAATTCCCAGCTTTGAAACATAATTACATTGAATTGGGTTCAGTACATTGTACTGACCTTCTAGTTCATTTTGTTGCATTAACTTGCTGTTTTTGTGCCCGCCATAGTGGTGTTTGTCCTCGTGGGATTTGACCTGTTGGTTTTGATTTGAAAGGGTTGATGTCCAGCTGAAACTGTTAAGTAATGAGTTTGAGTTTCTCTCTTGATTCCTAAACTCAGTATATTGCTGGCATCCCTTCAAATGCTGCAATAAGAGGCCTCCAAAGTTTCTTTTGTCTTTTGCAGCGAGACATGAACTTGACATCTATTTCATGGTTTAAAACGGAGCCTTTGACTTAATTTATGTGATTTTTTTCCCATCTGAATTATGGCTACTTAAGTAGTGTTGGCTCTATTAGGGTAGTAGCCTTTGCTAAGTTTGTCCAGATACGACTTGGGTTTTAATGGATGGCCAGAGAACATATAGAGGTACCCAACCCTGGTCTTGCTATATCAATATTCTCCTTAAAGAACTGTCTTTCCCTTGTGTTATTTTTAACTTAGAACATATGGCAGAAATATAAAACAGAAGAATATTTTGTGCATCTAGAAAATGCAAGTCTTTTAAAAAAAATCTTACTAAGACACAAAGTCTCCATTTTACTGTGAACCACTTTTGTTTGTTTTTCATAAAATAGATAATGTTTGTGTGGGTCTCACAGTTGAAATAAAGGCACAGAAGTCACAGCTTGAGAATGCAGTCTCTGCTTTACTGTGTAACTGTACCTTCTCTTTCATCTAGTCTAGGAAATTGTGTAGAGGATTAACCCTCTCCCTTTTCAGAACATCCAGTATCTAGAAATAGGCTGAGTCCTTTGAGCAGCAGATGCTTTAGGTGTGAAACAGAAAATTACAATATTATTTACAGAATGCTAGTAATATTCATATTCAACATAAAAGCAAATAATTATCTAGTAATTCTATTCACTGGGCCAAAAAATTCTAGTATCTATGGTAATAATGCCTCATTGCTTTTGTTTAAATCCAAAGATTGTAACTTTCACATATTTCTTTTTCAAGTAGAAGATGTACTTTCTAATATAAAATACTACTAGATTTCTTTACCTAGAGAAATGTATTTTCGTTGGCTTCAATTAAGAACTACTCCCATTTTTTTTCTTTTAATGTGATATAGAAAGGGTAAATATATTCTGATCTATGGTCTTACTAGAAAACATAGTGTTGTCTTTGCTATTTTTCATTACACTTTTTAATGCCCAAAGGACACGTTTAGTAAATTGGAGGCTTACTGCAGACTTGGAATTATTCTTTGTTGCATGTTGAACTAATTGGGTTGAATACTTTTTATGTGCTTTTGTTGTTCAACTCCACATAATAATTGTAGATTATTCATCTGAAATGAATGGATTTTAAATTATTTAAACTTTGCCACTGCTAAGGGTCACTGTGTGACCCTCTGAGACTTTTTAAAGGACAGCTCTTTTCCCCCTAGACTTTACAGATTTAATTTGTTTTTGATACACATACCATTTATCCTATATTAAAAAATTCTATGTTGTTTGTTATACTTTGATAGATTTATAAATTATTTCTACTTTTCTTTAAACAAGCGTATTTGGAGATGGTGATAGCTCAAGATGAAACAGGTTGTGCCTTTTAAACCTTGATGGATGAACGCTAATTATCTCACCATGTCATTTAAATGCCTAAGTGTAACCTTCCTGAAATGATTCTTAATGTCTATCCCAGAACAAATTTGTGTTTTCTTTTCAAGTACTCTGAAGTTTCAAATACCTCTCTCCTTATTTTACTCAGCGACAATCTGCAATTTATTTTTCTCCAGGAAAATTGAATCTGTTACTGCTTAGTATTCCTACCAGTTTGAAAAATGTGGTTTACATTGGCATCAGAGCAGCAATTTACATATATTGGGATAACAAGAATGCACGCCAGAAAAAGATCAACATAAAATGAAATGCAGAAAAGCTGTTTTCCTTCAACAGCAACTCAAAGTAAAACTAATAGAGAAATTGATGAGGATATGCCCTGAATGTGTCACTTGTTTCTTCTAGGTGAAGTGTGACCAGTATTGGCCCAGTAGAGGCACAGAAACCCATGGGCTTGTCCAAGTGACGCTGCTAGATACCGTGGAGCTGGCCACGTATTGTGTTCGAACGTTTGCACTTTACAAGGTTTGCTTTTTATTTTTTTCCCTCCCTTTCCCCTTTCCATTATTTAAAGAAAGCTTCTTTTGAGAAATCGAATATCTCAAGGCTTTACTTAAATCTTGATTCTACTGGCAACAATGAAGAATGAAATAATTCTTCCATTATCGCTCAGCAATTTTTCTCCTTGTGTGGTGATTTATCAGTAAATATGGAACTCTTGCTCTGAATGAAAGTCTCAGCAAATGAAGAATAGGTGAAGAAGAGCTAGTTCTTTCTGTAAAATATAACAGGAGTGCTCCTGATAGTTAAACCTGAAAAATGAATGCTTCTCACCTAGGAATTTTGTCTTCCTGAGCAAATATTTGTCATTTACAAATAGCTTGAGGTTTATAACTCCAAAGAGTGTGTCTTCCCAAAGGATATAGGGTGGGGGAAGGAACTAAGATAGCACATCTCTGTGTTACCTCTTGCATGTTATTATTCATCATGAAAACCTGAGGCTAGGAACACAGAATTTCAGCCAGTGTTCCTACTTCACAGAACGGTTCAAGTGAGAAGAGAGAAGTAAGACAATTCCAGTTCACCGCCTGGCCTGATCACGGTGTTCCAGAACACCCAACACCTTTTCTAGCTTTCTTACGGAGAGTCAAAACCTGTAACCCTCCTGATGCAGGTCCGATGGTTGTGCACTGCAGGTAAGAACCTCTGAGAGCATTTTTCTCGCAGTCAGAAGGTTTGTGGGGAGACAGAAAACCGAACGATGCCTCATTGGATATTCTGTTTCCAACCTCTTGATACTCTGGGATAGCAAGTGCCTTCATAAAGAATACAGGTAGTCTTTTTTGGTCAAATGAGGCCTCTACTAACATTAATAGGAAGGATTTGATACAGTGCATACGCCCCCTGGGAGATAAAGGCAACTATGATGCATGGTGTTTTCTCTTTAGAGCAAAAATAAATATATTCTTTCAAAAAATATATATGTATGAATTGTTTGACCGGCTCTTGTGGGCTGGGCTGACACAACCTTTTTACTATTTATAGGGAAAAAGTGCTGAACAAAATATTGATAATATTGTAAACATACAAGCTTAGAGAGATAATTTCTTACTGCATATTAGTATTATCAAGTCACATATAGAAAATATACTATTTTGAGCTTTAAAATTTTATTTAATAAAATATATACGAAGATCTGCAGTTCGGAAGAATTTATTTTATGTACTTGGAGGTAATGAACCCATATTTCTCTTGAAATGTATAATTTATTATTTTGTACTTTTAATTCTAACATTCTCTATATCATCGCTCAGATTCTACTATATATAAGTGTTCATATATTTTTAATACTAAACTGATTTCTTCTAGTTTCCTGGATTCCTCTCAAGTATCATTACTAACAGATTATTAAAGATATCTAGTCAGATTCTGTTTATTACTATATAAATTACGATTCATGTAACTTCATAAGACTTTTTTGTAACCTAAGTAATTCAAATATGAGAGAACACGGCTTCTTGCACAGATAAGTAAATTTATAGTTTGGAAGTGTATAAAAGAGGAAAGGAAGCATCTATCATAAACCGCTTCTATCATTACTTAATAGTATAACTTTCATTCACATCCCATATTATACTATAGCATAATGTAGTAGATCTTAGAAATAGGGTCTATTTTTATAAAAAGTTGGGGACAATGGATGGATCAGAATAAAAGCAATAAAATTCACCTGACTAATCCATGCTAGAGGGGTAATCGTTAAACAATGGCCTGGCAAATTCCAAGCAAGATAATGTTTAATTTCTCTTTTCCAGCTTTTTCCCCCAACAAAAACGAATAATAACCTTACTTTATATTCACTGAGTATTTTACAAATTCCAAAGCACTCCCCCATGCTTTACTGTGTTTGACGTTCTTAACAATATGTCAGATTGAGAAGAGAACATAAGAGAGGCTACAGGGTTTGATTCAAGTAAGATAGCTGAGAAGTTGGAGGAACAATCAGCCTCACCTTATAATCAAGTTCTTGCTCCTGTTTAATCAGGACAGGGGCCTTTGAGGACCTGCCACTATGCTGCAGTTTTCTGCATGATTCTGAAACAGTATAAATTATTGTTATTAACTTGAGCAAATTATTATTAATTGAACAAATACTTTTGCATCATGAAATCAGATTTCTGGTTGGTTTCAGCAGGCAGTCTGTGTACTCTGTTATACATACTTCTTTGCAGACCTCAAAGAGCCACTGAACCTGGTTACATGGTGCCCCTGCTCAGCACAAAATCAACTTGATTATGAAGTTCACGCATGAAATGGTTTCAGATGGAGTTTGGGCATAGGAGAGAAAACGGAGAGTTTGGCCTCACTCAAGAAATGTTGCCTTCATATGCCTACTGGCAAAAATGCAATTCACGCAGATGCATACATGCATACACACAGTTGTATGTGTGTTTATGTACATACACACAAACACATATACATTTTATATATATAAAATAATAGGAACAAAAATTAGGGAAACCTAACTTGGAAGTTTTCATTGAAAAGAAGTGTTATGATATTTGCACTGTATTTTGAAATAGAGTACGTTCCCTCTTTCAAAATGTGCTTCCCACTTCTATAAATGAAAGTGGAGGCCCTGGAAAACTAAAATAAATAGAATGATAATTTTAAAAATGCAATTTGCCCTCTGTTGATCATAAGCAAGGTATATGGCTTTATGATAGGTACTTGGAGGGCTCCAAAAAACTTTGCAAGCAAGTAGGAGAGATAAGATAGCTATAATGCCTTATTTTGAGAAAATACATACTCTCCCCCCAACACACACCCCGATGTTATGTTAAGCCACCTGGACTCACCTCTGAGAGATACAGACAACTCGGGAGAAATAAAGAAACAAAGATTAATGTGCAGAGCTAATAGCTGCTGACATTTGGAAGTGCTATGCCTGAGGCTCCAGAGAAGCTAGTATTGAAACAAACAACAGAAGAGTTGGTATATTGGTGGAAGAAATTTGTTAGCCACTTTGAAACAGTGAAGGAAAGATGCAGCATAAGCTGAGCTCTGGGAAACGATCTGTGTTCACCCAAAGGTAACCTCACATGTCTGATAAGAAATCTTGGTCTCTTTGAGAGAGGCCGCATCCACACTGCCAACTTCCAAAGCATCCTGAATCTTTGACTTGGTTACCAGTATGTTAAAACCCAAGAGCATAATTTTCCTGACAGAGTGGCAGTGGACAGTCATTTGAGATAACAACTGCTCCTGTGGTATCCCAGAAATGCTGGTTTAAAAGTCATCTCTAAGCAGGAAGGAAGTATGCAGAAAGTGACACTAGCCATGTCACAAAGGGATCCTGATTAGTTACCATGATCATGTTGCAGATAATCACAGAAAATACTCTGGAGTTTAAACACTGCATTTCATGTTGTGATTTCTCTTATGATGGACTTTTCTTCTCTGCAATGAAGAAGTAGGGACAAAGTCAAAGTAAGTCTAAGCCTTCTGCCAGACAGATCCTGTGACAAAGGAAGAGTTTCTAAAAGAAGTCTGGTGGTAGACCAAAAAAAAGAGGATGGGACTGGAAAAAGAGAAAATTCATTTTCCTCCAATAGTTTTGTCTTAAGTAATAAACGTGACAGGACTAAAAAGCCATTATGAATAAAATAAATTCTAACAATCAATAATAAATAAGAGTCATGAGAATAGACTAATGCAACAAGCAGAGACAAGACCTTGGAAGGTCAAGGAGAAGGACAGAGTCTACCACATTCCTAAAAGAGGGAATGTCTGTTTCAACAAACATAGGAGAAAAGACCAACTCTAGCTATCAGTCACTTCATACAGAACATGTAATCTCAACTTTAAGAGTGCACACTCTGGAGTGACACACTGCCTGGGTAAAACTTTGGTTTGTTCACTTATTGGCTGTGTGCCCCTGGGCAAGTTATTTCCTATCTGTTAGCCTCTGTTTCTTCACCTGTAAGATGGGGTAACCCTACTCATAGCAATGAGAATTTGATGAAGATTAAATGAAGTGATATACATAAAGCACTTAGGACAGGGCTTTTTATATAGAAGTATGCAAGAATGTTAAATTATTCGTATATTAATTATTGAGTGAGTTTTCAAAGATATATTTGTATTTCTAACTCTAGGGAGAAAAATTCAGCATGAACTTGGATATTACCTATATGACATGAGCCATCCATCCTATGAATAACTAGATGTTTATAAATATCCAAATATTTAATTCAATAGATTTTTTAAATTTAGATACTTTCCATCATGGAAATGCCATCAGCTATTTTACAGTGACAGAGACCATTTTAAAGCTATGGGTTAGAATCTTTTATAATAGTAAATCTGTTCTCAGAAAGACCTGAGAAACCATTGAACTCTTAAAATGACGCTGTTAAGGATACATAGAAATTAATGCTGTGGTTATTAAGGCCTTCAAGATAAAGACTGAATTTAGCATTACATTCATGGCCATTTATCATCAAGGCTGATCTCGCCCTTCACGCCTCACTGTTCACTCTCTCAGCCACCTCCCACTAGGTATACATTCCAAGTACTTTCATCTCTGGCCCTCAGCAAATGACGTTTATCCACTCTAGAATTTCACCTATTTCCCTTTTCTACCTGATGATGTGCAACCCTGATTCATAATCTAACTTAAACAGTACTTCCTCTGTGTATTGCAAAGGCTGCAGACTGGCCTCAGATGATTTTGTTAATACACGTGGTAATTTTTTTTTGACTTTGAACTTGAATGCCTTTAAGCTGGCATGCACTATCCAGTTTTCCAAACCCTCCCCACTCATATTTTTTTTTTTTTTTTTTTTTACACACAACTCAGCTCATCTATTTATAGGAATTGCTTCATCTTGTAGACACTTGAGTCGAAACCCTGGAGAAAATTTTTAAGCTCATTCCCCATTCCTCTTCCCACAGGAAGAACTGAACCTTCTATCCTCTCAGCTCTCATAAAATAGTTTTACACTTAGCCTATTCGGCTGTCCGTGTGCAGATCACATATGCCTTGCAGTCGTAGAGGGCATGGGCTATAGATTACGCACAACTGTATCTCAGCTCTTACATTGTAGTAGGTGCTCAATAGTTGCTTGCTGAAGTTAATCAAATTCCATCTGGTGTTTCAGGAATTGTTTTACAGAAACAGTATGATAATTTCAAGGCTGGACTGGTTTTGGTTTTTGATTTTTCAACAGGAGACTATATTTTTGTCTCCTTAATGTTGGAGTAATTTTTTTTTTACAGCTTAATTATTTTAAATTGCCTTTATCTTTCTAATACCTGTTTCTGAATCCCTTTTTCTACTACTGTACATTTTATGTCCTTTCCCACATGCCCTTCATTCCATGATTAAATATAGACATAGCTCTCTGCTTTTGTGTCAAAATAATAGTTAAGGATATTGAACCCTTAATCGACATCAAGTAATCTTTCCTCTAACTGGAGAGGCCCTCCTCTAAGTGTTTTATGTGTGTTATTGCATTTTTCTCCCAAGCATCTACAGAGGTAGGAACCTTATTCTCCCATTGCACGCATACAAAAGAAACACAGGCCAAGAAAAGTCAACTTAATTGTCTGAACTCTTGCCATTAGCGGTGCCAAAGCAATTATGTGCCCCAGGCTGCCTAGCCCTATGGATCAAGTAAATTCTCCAGTTTATACATCACTTGATGGTCCTCAGCTTCTCCTCTGGCCAACCACGTGGAGGGCATTTCACTTTTAGACTTACCCTGATGACTTGGTCAGCAGAGCCACTCCTTCCTTTCTGACTCCACCTCACAGTGCATATTCTAGCCTTGATTTCACTCTTTCTATATCAAAGGTGATTGCCAGCAAGTGAGTCTCTTCTACCACTCAGTCATTTTAACATAATCACAACAGCTACCAATTACTGAGCCATTACTATTTTCCAAGCAACACTAAGCATTTAAATGTTCACTCATTTAATCCACAAAACAATATATTTTACTTGTAAAGCACATTTAAGTACAGGGAGGTCATAGGTGATTTGCTCAAGGTCAAACAGCTCATAAATTGAGGGCTTATTTCAAAGTCCATGACCTGCTAACCCACCATAATATCCAGTTCAGACTCTTTTTGTTGCAGAAAGTACCTTAGTTCCTTACGCATAACGTCTTACAACATATTTGTTGACCACATGGTTGTCAGGCGGATATTTGCCACTGTCTCTTTACAAATATCTACTCAGTGCTAGAGACATGCAATATTTTTTCTCCTTATTTATAAAATTTGGTTTTGAAAGAGACTAAGGGAGAGAAGTTTCAGGCTATTTATTTTCACAGATGTTATACTTTACATTTCCCCATATTATTTCAGTCTTCCTCTTAGAAAATAAAGACACTTTGTTTCTTTTTTTTTTCCTTTTTGAGCCCTATTCTTTGTGTGTGTGGTTTTTTTGTTTTTTTTTTTTTAGAATTGGTGGTTTATATTCTACTAGTACCAAAGGGATACAACAACCAATTTGCTAAGTAGTTGCTTCTTGTTAGGAGTGAATAAATTGGGATGAAGCTATAATTTCATTGAGTCAATTATAAAACCTTGACTCATGATACTAACTGAGAGTCACATTAACCCCTTTTAGGACCAGGGGAATATATTTTCTTCATAGGAGATATGTATTCATTTATGAATAAATGTGAAAGAAGGATAGATCAAGACCCCCTACCCCTGCATCTGTCTTTTAAATGAAACAATCCCAAGGGGAGTAAAATAGATCTTCTGAGGGTAATTTAAATATTTTACATCATAGAATCAAACCAGTCTTCAAAACTGAAAGGAACAGGAACTGTGGGCCAGAAGTAGATAATGTCCTAGAAGCATCAATGGGCCACTAGGGGTGACCCGGTAAAAATCAAATGACAATTTGGGGTTGGAAAGATTCCCAAGATCTAATCTTCATAATATTTTTTGACTTTATAGGTGAAAGCAGAACCAAGAAACTACTTAGATCATATTCATAGTATAACCACTTACTCCTAATTCCAGCCCAATATTGACAAAAATGCCTTTTCAAGGTCAAGGGATTTTGGAAAGCATTGCATATGAGCATAAAAATAAAAGACCTGTGATCCAGAGGAGCTAAGAGTGCTGTGGAAAATCGTTTAATGCATTTTTAACCATTCATTCTAAATTCCATCCTTTATTCTTCCCAATGTTCCATTCAAATATCTCTTTAGATCAAAGACCGTAAGTATTGCCAAAGCATGTGATAGTTTTGAGATGCTGACAAGTGTGAACCATAGACCCATATTTTCCTTAAACCTGGGATTCGTTTTCATGTCTAAGTTAAGTAATAAGAGAAGCTAGCCTTCTACAGATGAAAGACTGGATTGTTTAAAGTACCAACATCTCTGGATAAGAAAATGGATGGAATATACAAATTATGTCCTTATTTATGGAAATATTTTAAGGAGAGGAGAAATAATTATACCTTGTGGAAACTATTATGCCCGGTTCTGTTCTTATATATCAATAATTCTGCATAAAAAAAGCAAATTTTTAGTTTATGAAACAACATGATGATACAAAAGAGGCCAGATCTTCAACATTCTGATGGCAGAATCCTATAAGAGAAAAATGCCTTACCTCCACTGAAATAGTTTAAAAGTAATTGACTCAAAAGAAAACATTAAAAGAAATTACACAGTGGCCCCCATAGATGTAAAACTTAAAACACACACTGAAGGAGTTTGGGGTACTGGCTCTCTGGTAAAATGGAAAATTTGTTTGGAAAAATGCATTATAAAGGCAGCAGAGGAGAGGTGAGACCAATATTATAAGAAACTAACTTCAAAGTCATATATTAGATCTATAATATGAAAAATCCCTTCCAGGGCAAATGAGAAACTATCACCTTCCCATTCTCATTCCATCCCCAAGAAGGGCAACCAAATCACTTTTGTGTAGGAATGTGACAATTTAAGAGCATCTTCCCACCATTTATTGGATTTAATCCTTATAAGGAGAATGGTAGGTTGCATTATTACCATCCTCACTATACAGATAAGGAAACTGAGACTGAAAAGTCTCAATTTGCTATAGTGACTTGCTGTAGACCACATTTTTAACTAGTTTTATGATTCAAGGGGTGAGAACCCATGTTTTATGATTCAAGGTCTTCTCCTCTTATCATAACTGCCATTCTCTATTTTGCTCAGTTTATGTTATGCACATGAGAGCAGACCTCAGCCAATAACAGAGCTGGTTTTTAGCAGACCTGAAAGCCCCTCTGGGGGCAGCACTGCACGGTGGTGAAGACTGTGCACTTGAAATCAGCTTTCTAGAGTTCAAATCTCAGCTGCACCATTTACTACATCTCTGACCTTGGGCAAGTTAATTAACCTTTCTAAGCCTTGACTTCTGTTCAGTAAACTGGGGATAATAGTAGTATGTCCTTTGTAGTATTGTTTATAAAGATTAAATAAGATATGTCTACAGTGATAATTAGCCAGCTATCAGCCACATAGAAGTCAATAAATGTTTATATTTTTTGATGTTTTTATTATCATTAAAACACATTACGTGTTTTACCTCACATAAAATAGGTGGTTGTTTAAATTGGCTTTATTATTAGAAAACAACAAAGAATACTATCAAACAGCAAAGAAGAAATGTGAGCTTGACTTCTATGTAATTTGTGATTTAGAAGAATAGAAAATGAATGCGTGTGTGTGTATTAACCTAGAAAGTGAGTAGCAACTAGAATATTTAACACTTTAAAAATGCATAAGTACTGTAATAATTATTTAATTGAACTGAAAAAAAAAAAAATTCTTATTAGAACGGATTGTTACTGTAAGACCAGTTATCTCAACCTCAGCACTGTTGACATTTGAGTCATGAAACTTTTGTTTTGAGGGACTGTCCTGTGCATTGTGGGAGGTTTAGCAGGATCCCTGGCCTCTGCCCACCAGATATCAATAGCACCCTCCCAACAGCTGTGACGATCAAAAATGTCTTCAGTCATTGCTGAATGTCCCCTTGGGGGCAAGGTCACCCTTAGTTGAGAACCACTGCTATATGGCAATGAAACTGATTTTTGACTGTGGCAGAATGTATGCATCCAAGTGATAGCCCACCTCAAAGCTTTTAAAGCTTGAAAAACTTTCTTTGAATGGCTCTCTTATTATAAGCATTAGGAAAACTTCTCTCTGAGACTTACATTAAGAATCACTTTTTAGGGCTTCCCTGGTGGCGCAGTGGTTGAGAATCTGCCTGCCAATGCAGGGGACACGGGTTCGAGCCCTGGTCTGGGAAGATCCCACATGCCACGGAGCAACTGGGCCCGTGAGCCACAATTACTGAGCCTGCGTGTCTGGAGCCTGTGCTCCGCAACAAGAGAGCCGCGACAGTGAGAGGCCCGCGCAACGCGATGAAGAGTGGTCCCCGCTTGCCGCAACTAGAGAAAGCCCTCGCACAGAAACGAAGACCCAACACAGCAATCAATCAATCAATCAATAAAAATAAATAAATAAAAAAAAAAAAAAAAAAAAGAATCACTTTTTAACTCATATAGGGAACTAAGCTCATTACTTTAAAAATCACCCAATATTCCCTACCTTGATCATCTACCATACAAACCAAAGACTTGGCTCTAGATGTCTCTTGGTACTTAAAAAATAAACAATTCCAACATCAGTAATTATCAGAGAAATGCAAATCAAAACTACAGTGAGCTATCACCTCACACAGGTCAGAATGGCCATCATCAAAAAGTCTACAAACAATAAATGCTGGAGAGGGTGTGGAGAAAAGGGAACCCTCCTGCACTGTTGGTGGGAATGTAAATTGATACAGCCACTATGGAAAACAGTATGGAGATTCCTTAAAAAACTAAAAACAGAACTACCATATGACCCAACAATCCCACTCCTGGGCACATATCTGGAGAAAACCATAATCTGAAAAAATACATGCACTCCAATGTTTACTGCAGCACTATTTACAATAGCCAAGACATGGAAGCAGCCTAAATGTCCATTGACAGATGAATGGATAAAGAAGATGTGGAAAATACAATGGAATATTACTCAGCTGTAAAAAAGAATGAAATAATGCCATTTGCAACAACATGGATGAACCTAGAGATTATCATAGTAAGTGAAGTAAGTCAGGCAGAGAAAGACAAATATATGATATCACTCATATGTGGAATCTAATTTTTAAAAATGATACAAATGAACTTATTTACAAAACAGAAACAAATTTACAGATATCGAAAACAAACTTATGGTTACAAAGGGGAAACGTGGGGGAGGGATAAATTAGGAGCTTGGGATTAATGTGTACACACTACTATATATAAGATAGATAACCAACAAGGAGCTGCTGTGTAGCACAGGGAACTCTACTTAACATTCTCTGATAACCTACATGAGAAAAGAATCTGAAAAAGAATGAATAGATGTATATGGATAACTGAATCACTTTGCTGTACACCTGAAACTAACACAACATTGTAAATAAACTATACTCCAATTAAAAAAAAAAAAAAATCCACCTTCAAGGACAAAAATGCGCCACCATTAGGAAATTCAAAAGAACAGGCGATAGGCTTTTAACTCTGCTGCCAAAAAGGAGGTCCAAAAATACTTTTGCACCGTGGCAGCACTGCTGCAGTAAATCTTCAGCCTCCAAAGGTGGCTACTTTTAAAAGCCATGCTCTTTGGGCTTGATAAATGCTGATCTTTTTTGCCAGGATATCAGTCACATTGCCTCATATCCATACTTGGTATGAACGTCCTGCATTCTGTCAGTTCAAAACAATAAGCTCTCTGAATGCCCTTAAGTGTCATATGACTCAGTGGCTGTCCCCTTTTTCAAAATCTAGTGGAGGCCAAAATGAAAGATTAGATGGATAGAAGAAAAGTGAGTCATAATGTCTGACCCCCTGCCCAAGCTTGCAGGTCCTGAAATCCCTTGCTCTTTGATTTTGGGGGATAGATATTTCTGGGATAGCACACTGTGTTTTTAAATCACAGGTTTTATTGAAGATAAGTTTTTTGTGAAATAAACACTTTTCACTTATATTTTTCTATATCTTTTTCCAAGGGGCCTGTGCAGTCTCTCTCTTCCCATCTCACCTCCCTCTATACTTCTACCACTATCCCCCCTCCAAAAAAAATCCTTCTCTATCTTTCATTCCATTGAGAGAGGGTCAGTAGTTGAGACTTTCACTGGCCAAAGTGGAGCTTGTAGTGTCTATGGTATATATCTAAGCAGGTAAAAAGGATGACCTAGATGAAATGGGGCATGATTAACTGCAGCTCTTTCATTCTAATGATAAAGGCTAAAGAGCTACTTGTTCAAATTCTTTTTGGTATTTGAAAGGCAAGGATTATGAGAATTATGATTATTATAAGAAAGTATTTTCTCTCTCTATTCTTTTTTTTCAGTTTGGGTTGGTTTTGAGCATTGCATCTTCTTTTTTTTTTTTTTTTTTAAATTGGAACCATATTTCTGTTTCTGATACATCTGTGTGTCTTAGGAGCCAGCATCCTTTCTGAAATGGAGGGTATATCTATCACTTAACCATCACTGCTTACAAGTATCAACCCAAACTTAGAGGCTTAAAACTACCACAGCCTGTTATTTCTTACTATTCTGTGGGTCCACTTAGGGCTGGGCAGGGGTTGTCTGCTGGTATCTCCTGAGCTCTCCTTTGCAGTCAGCTAGAAGCGCTGAGAAAACGGGGCCTCTCTGTCCCCACAGCCGTTCATCCTGGTCTGCTGGTCTCAGGATTCCGGGAATCAAAGGAGAAGCTTCTGAGGCCTTTTGAGGCCAAGGCTTGGAAGTCACATATCATCCCTTCCACCACATTCTTTTGCTCAGACCAAGGCAGGGGCCAGCTTACATTCAAGAAGTGGCCCTTGTTTCTTGATGAAACAAGACTCTACTTCTTGATGAGAGAAGTAGCAAATAATGTGTGACCTCATTTATTCCACCACTGAGTTCCATGTTGCTGAACGTTATTTACTTGACTGATGGAGCTCTTCTCTCTCCTCTTACCTCTCATCAGCTAGGCTAAGTCCACTGTGGATTTCCCTCCTGAGGCTGGATGAGATGAGCAAAGCGCCCCCCAAGTCTACCCCAAAATACAGAGGTGTTTTTTTTTTTTAATATATGAAATAGTTTTTTTTTTTTAGCTTGTGTGGTGGGAGAAACTCATACTCTTTACTCCCATTGCATCCTGTCTCAGAAATATTTCCTTTACATCTTCCTGTAATTTAGGATTTATTAGGGTTTTAATAGGCTTCTTCTTAAACTCAAAAACTAAGGGAGCATGATTTACTCACGGTGAATCATAGACCTGGAAAGGACACTTCAAGCCTCCCAGACACTCTCCCTCCATTTCTCTCTCTGCATCCTCTCCTCTCTATCCCTTCCCACCCCCTTCCCTTCCCTCACCACTCCTCTTTAATTTCAGAGATAGGAAAATAAAATGAGGACCAGGAAAGTTGACAACTTTCCCATAGACTCTTGCTGGACTCAAGTCTACTGACTGCTGGTCCAATACGTTTCCCAGTGCATTATAGTCCTTTTAATTGTGTTCAAATTAGTTTGATTAAGGAGTCCCTAACATTTTCTAGCTAAATTAGGAAAATAATCACCTGTATAATGGCAGGAGGTGCTATGGTTGGAACCAAGATGATCAGAGCAGATAACTTTGATGCATAAAAGCCAATTAAGTATCACAGATCTTTACGATTATGACTGATTGACAAAAAGGCTAGTGCATAGCTGGGGAGTACCCTGAATGTGCTGGGCACCCAGGTGGTCAGTAAGGCCAGGGCAGCAGAAAATGGTAGAGCAAGGCCAAGAGAGAGCAGGAGAGAATGTCAGAGAGAAACTCATCCTGCTTTGCAGTGATGCCTGGAGCCGTGATGGTGGAAATCACTTCAGGCCACTAAAAATGACTTTACATGCTGTCTTGGCAGCCCTGCTCTGGTTCGCAGTGGCTGCTTTGTGTATGTGCTGCTCCCGTTGGAGCTCTAGCCTGGCTGTGCCGTGACAGTAGTGTGAGCTTTTATAGTGACCATATGCCTGGGAGGCTCATCATCTACAATTTCCTCATTCCAGGCTCCAGCCAAGTACCGCAGAAGCTATTGTTACCTCTTCTATTGAATCAAAGTAGGAAGCAAAGAGAGAGAGAAATTTGTCAATATTGTTTTTCTGCTGGAACCGAAATAAAAACTGTGTGTGGTATATTGTCCGATAGGAGCCCATGTGCCAAATCCCCATTTTGTGTAACACACTTACATAAGATAGGAATCTGCCCTTATGTTTCTTAACATAATGTAAATGACCTTCTTCCTTCTACTGTAGATGTGTTACAATTATAGCCATTCAGACTTCTCAACTTGGATCTGTGCTGTTTATTGCACTTGCAAACCCTTTGCCTCGGACCATGCCATCTGCTGGGATCACTTGTGTTTCCTTCACACACTCACAGGGTTTGCTTTGTGCCCGAAATCTAACTGTGCAAAACTCTGAAATCTTTCATATAAATAAACAAATGTTTAGCAAGTATTTTTAAACCCTTTACTTGACAAGTAGCATTAGCAAGGTACATTTGCATTTCTAAAGTAAGTACAGCTGCTGAGAGAATTTCTTGTTGCAGAAACGTGTGAAGTGACACCAAAATCAGAAGAGAATCCCTTTTGAAATAAAAGCCTGCATGGATAAATGATCTCTGTGCTGAAGACAAACTAAATGATAATAAATTAAGCTAACAAAAAGGTTCTTTTTGGACATAGGACATACCTGGTTGGGGGTAGGAGGATAGTCTTAAGACTCTATGTCACTGGACACCCACCCCATACTATCCTATCAAAACTTTCTTTCAGCCCAAATATGAAACTGATGAGCCTACAAAGCCCCTGTTATCTCCTCTATATTTCTCACTGCTGTGCTCTCATCAGCCTGGTTAGGTACAATATGCATTTCCTTCACAGAACGGGATAAGAAGAACAACCCCCCCAAATGTAACCCAAAATACAGGTTCTTTTGTCAATCTATGAAATAAGTAAGAAAGCAGACGAAAAGGCCATTTAATTTCTTCCAGAACTGCTACCTGATTTTTTGCCATTGTCTCCTGGCTTTTTATTTTCTGATTTGTTTTTTCCTCTTGAATCCATAACTACCCCCAGATTTGTATACAAGAGATGTGGGTTGGAGTGCCTTTTTCTATCTGTAATTTTTGACCTCACTGCTGTGGTCTCTGTCCATAAAGAACAGGACAAAGTGGGCAGAGCCCCCTCTTGCTACTGAGATAGGGCTGTTACTGAGATTTGCCCTACCTGTTGCCTGAAGACAGATTATTTGAGGATGCTAGGATTTTGATTACACTATCCTTTAAGTTCAGGTTGAATACTGTAAATGAATATAGAATGTAGATATACAAAAGATGCAACCTCAGTAGGTCACAACGGTAAGCCTCTAAATTTTATCAAGAGCCAGGGTTGTCAGATTTTAATGTGGACAAAAGAGGACCATAAATCATCTCAAAATATGAGGCATGTTTCATACATGTGCTAGAACCCCAGTAAAAGTCAAACTCTTCCTAAAGTAGTTCATACATAGTAGGGAATTTAAAAGTGCAAAATAATAAATGAATCTTAATACTTTCCTGGATCTTAATGCTTTCCTTGTAAGTGTGTGTTATTAAGAAAAACCAGAATTCTATGACTTTCACCGCATATTTAGCTTTCAGGCTAAGAAATGGAAATTGCATACATAGAAAATTAAGAGATATTCTACTGCCCTAAAACTATGAGAGCTTGTACAAATCACTTACCTGAGTTTCTATTTCTCTAGGAAAGTAGAGTACAATCTGGTCATTTGCTAAAGGCATCTTCTCTACAAGGGAAAACTGCATAAAATTTGGTAGATTAAATGCTTATTTACTCACGGTGATGATGATGATGATGATGATGATGATGGTGATGGTTAGGAATTCTGTGGTTTTATGGAAAGCGTAATAAGCAATTTTCTCTGACTACCTTCAAATTCAGTCCCAACTTGGGTTCACAGGTGATCAGTCATTCTAGAGAAAAACAAATTCCATATGATCTCTCTTATATGTGGAAATCAAAAATGAAAACAAAAACAAAACACTGCAAGCTCACAGATACAGAGAACAGATTGGTGATTGCCAGAAGGGGGGTGGAAGTTGGGGAAATGGATGAAGGAGGTCAAAAGGTTAAAAATACAAATAAAAATTTTAAAGCCTTACTTTGTCAACCTATACCCAGCTCCGATTCTAATCAATTGGGCAGAGAGCCTTTCTAAGTCTGGACTTTTGCTCACCACTTACATTTGATTATGTTAAAAACCACAAAAATTCTTTATAACCTATGGTTAACATTTCATCCCTCCTTTGTGTGTCTGGAAATGATTGACCTGGCTTCAGACTACTTTCTCTGATGTATTACAGCCTGAAATTCACTTGTTGTCTTGGTTCAATTAAACTCAAACTTATTGGTTTGTAGGGTACAATAGTAAAGCCACAAGCTTAGCAAAACCTTTTCAGAATTCAGGAAGAAACTCTGTGAATGTAGTCCAGTTACAAGAGTTACAAGAGTCCAGTACATTATGTATGCCTTTGTTGTTGTGTTTATATTTCCTAAAGGCTTAGGAATAAATAAACACATTTCTAAAAATCTGAGATAATAATTCTGCATGGATGTCTTTTTTAGAATGAATCTTTGTGGCATACATAAGGTACAAAGGTACAACAATTCCTAAGGTGGTCATCATACCTTTTGCTGGATTCTCAGCCTATGTTTGCATATGGATAATTTTATCAAGTAGCACTTCTGGAATTATCACTTAGTTCCACGTGTCTTTTTAAAGCTGCATCACATCACAGTTTGGCTATGACATAAAAACTTAGGTCGAATTTTAGCTATTAGAACTAGGTTAATGGTTATAAACAACTTCTTCTTTGTTATTTCTTACCCTTAGGGACCCTACATTTGAAAAAATCTTTGTATCAGGGGGATTAAAAAGAGGCCATTTTTCCTACTCTTTTTTAGTTTGGACATTTCCAACATACCCACGAGTAGAGAGAATGTATAATGAACCCCCAAGCACCTATCACCCAGCTTCAGTTATCAACATTTCAGGCAGTGTTTATTAAATGGCAGTTCATTTTCTGTTTTTCAAAAGAAACTCATTACATAACTGCTATTCAACATTTGAGGTTTTAATAACCTGAGCAGCCTTATCTCAGGCAAATGTTCAAATTCCATGGACATATTTAATGTAAAAGGCACTCATTACCACTGTCTCAGCTCCAGGTTAAGTACTCCTGGACTATATCTCTTATGCTACTATAATCTGTTACCCACACTGCTTTTCTAAGTCTAAAGTCATATGGCATCAAGTTTCAAAATGATTCCAGACTATGGATACCACGTCCCTCTAGGAAGAGCTTGTTCCCAAAACTGTCCTTAGTAAATTTTGGCTTACAGACTTTTTTTTTTTAATTCAGCACTTTTATTTTGAAATTAAATGTTATTTTTTTAAGGCTCAGTCTATCCTAAGCCCTACCACTGTTATTTAACGTCCATGCTTCGTACTCCCCTGACTAAAGCTGACTTCTTTTGATCTGTGAAAGTAGAGCTGGATTCAGAAGTGATTAGCTACCTGATTTAGAAAAAAGAAAACAGAAGAGAAATAGAAATAGCAGTTTTACAAATCCGAATTTGACCAGTTCCCAAACAGTTATTGGCATACGTAATCTGACACATGATTTTCATACCCAATCTGGGTTCTACAAGAAGTATAAACAGAGTCTATGGAAACAGAATTACGGTTTGAACATGAGAAGGCCAGTCACCCAGAAAATTCAGGATACCCCATCAATGTGTATGCACTTTAAACCCTGAGTTGTTACTGGATGTTATGTGGAAGACATTTTCTATAGTCAAATAAGTATGGGTTAAACTAAGTTAAATTGTTTTACAACAGAGTTTCTCAGCCCTACAAAATGTCATTTCCATTGTGAATTTCCAAGAGGGAATTTCTGAAACCTATTTAAACATGGAACTCTTCCCCCCCACCTTGAATTTTCTCAAAGTACTCTAGGAAGTGCTATCATATGAGATAACTTGCCTCACGGTGATAAAACAGGACCATGAACTACTAAGAGTAATTGTCTAGTAAATCAGTAAATAAAATGTATAGATAAATATAATCAATAAATATTTATTAAAACTAAACTGTGCAGAGCTTCAAGCTATTGAGTATGGAGAGGAAACAGTGTGGCATCTTCCTCAAAGAGCTTATAATAACCTATATGGAAGATACCTAAAACAATCAAGGCTGTTCAGAAGAAACCTTGATGTATGTATCCAGTTAAGACTTGGTCATTTAGAGAAAGCTTCATTAAGGCAAAGAAGCCTAAGAAAGTACGTATTCAGTTAATATTAACTTCAAATCTATAATTGTATATTATATTAATTCATTAGTTTTTAAATTTAAGACTAATAATTTTGAGTATGACATATGGTTAGTACATTTAGTGTATTTAATATAGACAAAGAACTTAATGGCTTTGCAGCAACTTAAGTATTAGAATCCTTCTAGATTTTTATAAATTATTTTCCATTTATTTACAGTTATCTTACCAATGCCTAACACAACTGTATTTTTGAGGGAGTAATGGATCACTTGTAGTAAGTCTTCCCAAAGCATTTAACTTAGCTTTCACAGAAACAACTCTTATTTTGTAATCATATCTCATTAGTTTATTTAATATGTTCTTAATTAAATTATTTAACTAAAATACCTGATTATTTTGGAATAAACACCATGGCATCACAAAAGAACATAGATATCCTAGAGGATAGCCTCCTAGCCTAGAGCAGACCTGGTGCAGTGAGCAACAGACTGGGGCTTTTTGGAGGAAAGGGAAATTTGGGTGGATTGGTTGGTAAATGGAGATCAGGTAAGAAAATGCATACAGATATCTGTATGCACATATTCATATGAGTTCATCTATATGCACATATTAAGAAACAAATGATGGAACAAACAATAATTGCTACTTGAGGTAAGGGAAGTAATTTGCATTTCTAACAAATTTCCAGATGATGCTCATGCTGCTGACCGAGGGGCTGCACTTGAGAACCACCGGATTAGATCACCTCTAACATCCCTTCCAAGTCTCAAATCTGATTCAGTTGTATATGACTTTTTTTTCCCTCAGAGGATAGAAATCAGAAATAAAATGGAATATTAGTTTCATAAATTCACTAGTGTAAGTCTTTAATATAAACCATGTAGGAGCAGGAAGGTTGCATAGCTCCTCTGCCATTAGGCTAAATGAATTCAAATATTCAACTCTAGGTCCTTAATTCATAGGAAAAGGAAGTAAGGAAATTAACATTTATCAAGAATTTGTTAGCTAAAAGACATTTTGCTAACAATAGCCTTATAGGAACCTTAAGGAATGGGTTTACATTTTACAGATGAGAAAACTGAGGGAGGATAAATAAATGAAATATCATACATCTTGCAGTTGGAAAAGCCAGATTTTTAATCTGTAAAATGCACGCTCTTTCCATTTGCTAAACTGACTCCTCATAAAACAATCATATCACGTCAGACTACTTTCCCTGTCACGCTTATGTGAAAATAAAATCGTTTTTTCAATTCGGCCAATACTTATTATGTTTAAATTATTCCAGTAAAAAGTGAACCTTCAAGAAAAAATTGGCTTTTTAAATGTGGTGAGTATGTAATTCCATGGGCAAAAACTGAATTTCTTCCTCAGACTGTAACATCCAAATCTTAGAGATATGAGATGAGAAATGGTGTGTACGAGTTCACCATTGCATCCCTCTCTGGGCTATGCCCACATGAAACAGACACTCAGCAGATATTTGACGGATACGTGAACATTGAACGAAAATGTCAGTATCCAAAGCGATACCCACGGGCCAAGCCATACAACAATGCGAAATGGTATAATCTGTGTTGTGTAGGTAAAAAAAGAATAATAAAGCGTAGTGGCGGTATTCTTAAATGCCAAATAAAATGGTTTCCATTGTTACTTGGTTGGGGGAGAGGCTGGGAGTAGGCTATGGATCAGATTTTTGTGGGTCCCCAGCCCCGTAGGTTACTTTACATTCATTATGTAAGGCTTTGTACATGTTGAGTCTGGGGCTTGCATTCTAATTAGCATTATGTCTGGTGTTCCTGGAGATGTATGCTGCATCCCGGAGAATTATCGGGGTAATCAGCATCCCATTCCCAATATCTTCCTCCCTATATGAGGTAGATTAAGTCTGCAAAGAGAAGCATTTAGTACCCCCAGAAAGGGAAGCACCATATAGTGTCCCTGATGTTAAGAAAAAGTTCATTTTCTCTGAATGGGTTCCTTGCTAAGGAACAGTTTGCTCAGCCCTGATCACCACATTCCCTCTGTCTCCAAAACAGACAGGAAATAAAACGAGGTATTGCTCTTCTCAGAGGCACTATATTTGCTGCTTATATGGTCTCTAGTGAATCCAGCCCTTGGTTTACCCCTCTTCAGGGGATTGAGTCCACTAAGGAAAGTAGCTTGGGGTCCCCAGGTTGGCCTAGACTCCATGAGCGAGGCTGCTGAGGCATCTGATACAATGAACATTGCCAAGCTGTTCATGTACCTCTCGGGGAGCTGCTAAAATGAGGCACTGCCTTTGAAGAGAATCTCCCAGAGGAAATAGCTCTGACTTCAACAAACCTGTATTCCTCTTCTGGTAAAGTTAAGGAAAGCAGCTTGTCCAGAGCAGTGATTGGAGAGCAAAAGAGTTGGTGTGTCCCCAGAAACTCTCCCCTCCAGAGAAAGGATTATCTGCACAGCAAAGTGATCTCACAGCATGTTTGATTCCTCCTGACTGGTGCTGGTTATGGCAGGCTTCTCAGGTTCTGTCTATATAGTTTGGTATATAGATATCCTTGAGCTAATCCTTCAGTAGACTAAGTGCCCTGTCGGTTACTCAAATGTAGTAATTTATAAGTTTCTTTAATAAATTTTCAGATGCTGCCATTCACCATCCCTATATTTGAATGCTTATGAATATTTCCACATAATTATATTTAATACTGTAAACTGTAAATGCTGTAATTTCCTTTGACCTATGTTGCAGTTAGAGATATTACTTGATCAGTGCTCTCAATGATTTATTTGATGCACACGTATTTAGTTAATTGGTTATTTTTTTTTTTCCTGCCTGTGTTTATGTATAATATACTCTATAAGGGAAAAGAAATCAGTCTGCTCACAGCTGAGTCTGGTAAAAGAGCAATTAGGTTCTATCAGAACAAACAGCTGTCAATAATGAGTTCTGAATTAAAATTACTAGCAAAGAAAGGAATCTAGACATCTGCAGGAAATGTGAAAATATTTTTATAACCAAATAGCTGAGGTCTGGACAGGGGTATCACTGAGTTTTCTCAGCTGTACCTGCAGTGTATTTTGAAATATTCCCAGACTGAAAGAACACTAAAATTCACTGCATAAACTAAGCTGCATTTTTTTTTTTTAAAATGTTGGCTGCCTTTGAACAGTGTGTATTTTGATTTCATGTAATCAGCATGAACACTTTCTGTTTCAAACTATTTTGCTGTGCCCCCGGTCATAAAATGAAGCTTAAAAATAGTTCTGTTATCTTTGTATTGTGTCTTTCCAATCAGGGTTCTATTGCTTGGATATTTTTCTTTCTGTCTTTGGAAAAAATACGTTTGGGTCTATTACATGGTATCTGATTTGTTCGTATTGGGGTTGTTTCCTGCAAAGAAAACTTGCAAGGTGGGCTTTTGGCATCTGAGGTTTATTACAAGATAATTCCATACATTTTCAGGTATCTGGAGATAGTAAAGTATTTGGCCTTTAAAAAAAAAAGCAAATCATACATTTTTGAAAGCAGACTTTGTGCTCTCCCCTTTGCATTTAAGTTTTAAGTCAGTTAGGTTAAAAAAACCTATATAAGAATGAAAGATCAAAAAATTTTTTTAATTTATATATATGAACACACATATATGCACACATGCATAGATAATTAGGAGTATAATTGATACATCTTTTGGCCCTCAATTACTTTTAAAAATATTAGAAGAGGAGTGCCTCTACAGCCTTGTTACCCAAAGTACGGCCCATGAACCAGCACATCAGCATCGCTTTGGAGCTTGTTGGAAATGCACAATCTTGAGTTCCTCTCCAGACTTACTGAACTGGAATCTCTGGGGCAGAGCACAGGAATCTATGTTTTAATACTGCCTAGGTATGTGTATAGATCACTTGGATAGACATATAATGCATAAATGCCTAGTGATACGTCACATGGTGATGGATACACAGAAGAGGAATCTCTCATTTTGAATTTATTGAATTGAATTATATTACCTTTCATCTCTTTGGTGTCACAGTCTTGTGACTGTTTTCCATCTTCTACTGTTACCCTGCATGGGAGGCAAAGCCTCTCCTTTCTACTCCTATCCTCAAACGTGACAATTATGGCATTCTAAATACACTTAATACCAGTTTTCACTAATTAAGTAGTCATCATGTATGAATACTACACTTACTGAAAGTCATCCATCTATCTGAAACAGATAGAGCTGACATCAGTATAAGTAGTTCATACACAGGTACATGAAGATCTATCTTGACAATGCTTCAAAAGCCACTTAATTCCTTTCTCTTCGGGTAGTTGAATAGCATGGGAGAGCTAACGTTTCATTAATAAAGGACAGTTATAGGCACAGCTTAGACCCTTTTTGGACCAACATTGTTGCAGCCTAAATTGATAGAATCATGGACCTTGGGTCCGTCTGGGGAGCTCTAAGGAAAACTGTCGTCTTGTTTTCAATACAATTTATACAATTTATAACCCCTGATAAGAGCCTTGAAAACCATTGGACCATTTATGTTTATATGAAGATAATCGCATTTTAAAAAAGCAAAAACACAAAACCAAAACCCCCCAAATCTTGTCCGTGTGGGAAAACACAGATATACTTTGCAAAACAATCGAAATAAAGTTGCTAAAGTTTGAATATTTTCCAAATACCTGTCAGTAGCTCTTCTGTTTGACTCTCCTTTAACCTGAGTCAAGAGTAACAGCATTTATGTTGCTAATGGTGAGCCTGCTGTGTGATCTGAACAGGTTGGAAACATCATAATCTACATGATTGGTACTTTCTTTGCATTGAGCAGCACACAACCTGTGCGGTTTTATTTGGCAGACCTGGTTAATGGTTGTATCCACTCTCAAAATGTGGATAATTTTGTGTCATTCTAAACAAAATTTAGAATATGGATTGAACTGATATGGCCATTTACAAAGAAAATTTCAGTGAAAAAGATATAGTTCCTCATAATTCCATAGCATTACTCAATTGACCTCATTCAGATTCAAGTCAACTACCAATTATAAGAACCACCTGAGTCTGTTTTATCTCTGCCTAATGGCCTCCTCTATCCATCTGTAAAATAAAACCTGCTATGGCATATTCAGGTGTTCTTTATATAAACATATTAGCCTTCTACTTTATCTTGAGCATCACATTTTAAGAATAATAAGGAATGTGTTTGGCAGATAACGTTGGGACAGAGCCAAGATTATACAGAAAAGCCTTTGGAGGATTTTTGAGTCAATATATTTGGGGGAAAAAGTCAGATTAGACCCATGTGGATTTTGGTTTTTATAGGCGTAATTCATTTTAAGAAATCCCCCTTCACCCATCTGGAAAAATAAAATGCCCTGAGGGAATATGATGGGTACTGACCTCTCAATATTATAGACTAGGATCCTTGTCAGGTCAGTTGTTCTATGCTTAGTCTCTGCTTCTTCTCTGCCGATGAAGTGTGAACTCTTGATCATCAGAGGATGCCACCTAAGAGTGTAATGCACTTTTTCTTTCTAGAGTGATCAATGTCCTGGGTGGTCTCATCCTAACTTTTGCTTATTTTAACTCTGTACTAAGAATTCTCCTCTCTGTGCTGAAGGCCAGCACCTGATGGCACGATCAAGTCCAGGCTGCTAGAGCTGCCAACATCACCCTGACTTCTCCTGAGAATCCGTCTCTGGGCAGTATTCCCAAGCTAGAGTGAATGAGGTTCCATCTTCTCTCTCTACTTCTTTGGATCCTCAACTGTTCACTGATCTTTCATATTTTTATAATAGTAACTGTTTATCCACTGTTTTATATTTCTTTTTAATTCCATTATTACTGATTATATTGTCCTTGCTAAAAAAAAAAATCATACATTTCATCTAAAGTGAAAGGCCTCCTTACCATCTCCATCACCAATTCCATTCTCCACCAAGAGGTAACTATTGGTATAATTTGTGTATCTATGCAGATCGAGTTCCATGAATCAACAGGTATGCATATAAAAATATTCAATATATAACTGTACTGTGTGGAATTGTAAAAAATATAAGTGTTATCATGATGTATATATTGCTCTGCAACATATTTAGAAATCTTTTTTTTTCTTGGTCAATACATGGATTTACCTCATTCTTTTAACTGCCCATAGTATTCTCAGTATTTATATACTGTAGTTTATTTAACTATTTCCTTAGTTATAATAATTTGCTATTTCAAATAATGCTGCAATGAAAATCACTTTCTAAAACTCTCTGTGCATATGTATACATATACCTCCATGAAAGATTTCTAGAAGTGTGTGTCAAAGGATGTGTGCATTTTAAATTTTAACAAACACTGCAAAATTGCCCTCGCAAACAACTACTTAATAGCATGGATATATTCTACAGCATTTCAATGACAGTTTGTCCAAAGATATCTTTTTAGTTTTTATTTTAAAATAATATATAAAAGTGAATTAGGCAGATGAATATTTATATCCAAGAAATCTGTATAATTTCTCTGGTCATTCTAAAGAGATGCCAGAGGATGTAATACTAAAATACTTATGGGTCTGTTTTTTGTAGAGAGCCCTAAAATATTTTAGAGATGCCCAGTATAGCTGTATATTAAGTTAAATGTTAATTTTTGTCAAAAAAAAAGAAGAGTTTCAAAACAGCAGTCATATCAGGATCACATCACAGTTTTATCAGGATAGTCATCTGATTAATCTTATAAACCTCAGTCATAAAACTCAATCCATTCTATTAGATTCCTTTTTTAATAGTCTTGCAGTTCATAAATGCCATTCTTTTTATAGCTGAACTATAATATCCAATCAAAGCATGAGCTGATATATGTATGAAATGCTCACCATGATTTTGGGGCCATATTGTACTATCTTTGCACCCAACTAAATGATCTGTACAATCTTCTAATTCTATTGTCTTTCTTTGCCATATCATTGAAGTATCAGTAAAGGGTCAGCATTAAAACTCCACCAGATTAATCAGAAAAGCCAACTTTTAAGCACATACCCAGAATGATTTTAGTACAAAATAGCCCCCTCGTGCCTCTTAATGTTTTCCTTTTGCACATTACTACCGTATCGCATCACGGGACATTAAGCATATTTCAACTCCTGGGACTAACTCAATCATGTTTTTAGAAATTGAAAACAAATGTTGTAACTGGATGAATGATAATAGTGAAGTAATAACAATTTCCTAGTAGGCGTATTTGTTTAATGGATTGCCTAGTTTTTCAGCTTGTAAACATTGGAATGTCTATCACTCACTGAAACCTTTTTTTCTTAAGGCAAAAGTTTGTCAATAATTTGGTTTACGTTAGTGGAATTATTGTCCTCACCCGAAGGTAACTTAGAGTTGGTTTTACTCCAAGGGTAACAGAGACCAACCTAATCCTAGACTCGATTTAAAAATGCTGTCCTCTTCCCTTCTTGCTGGAATTTTCTGTAACATAATAAATGTCCCGAATTGTGCTGGCCTCAGCCTGAAGCACAGGGTTATGCACTCTTCTTTTTTTCCCAAAGATATTTAGAAAAATCTGTCTTTGTGCTTGGCAAGTACTCCGACAGAAGACAGATAAAAATAAGGGTGGTTTATCAGTTTTGCTGTTCTTATCATGTTTCACATTGAAGGCTGTTGAAATGATGAAAAACAAACAGCACTAAATAGGGTTCCATCATTATCGCCGCTATGGGGAGCTAAGTTTTTCAGGATCAAAGAAAAATGCATTTGCTTTTAGAACTACAATTCTTCATTTTGAGAGGTGCACTGCACTCAGATACTGATGGGTGAAAAATAGAGCAAATTGGAGAAGGAAGTAAAATATGTGCTGCTGCGGGAACTTGGAAATTGAAACAAAAGTAGGCTGGCATTCTTTTAAAAGCTCTGAATGCTCAACGTTCAATTTCTTAAGAAAAATGTGGGTCCTGAGGTTTGTTATTTATGAGCAACTGGAGTAAAACATAAGCACACGTTGTTTCCATCTCATCAAGTTATAAGAACTCCCTTTATCTTTATAAACATGTATCAAAGGAATACTCCCATGCAGGGGCCTTTGGGGGAATGTTCCTGTATATGTCATTGATCCAGGAGAAGACAATATTTTTTATTTATTTATTTATTTATTTATGGCTGTGTTGGGTCTTCGTTTGACAATATTTTTTAACTTACGTTTTTAAAAAATTTGCAACTCAAGTTGAGCACCTTTGAGTTCCCTGGCATGGAAATTGCCAGGGGAAACTGTCAAACGCAGTAGAGACAAGGAAGCTGTTGTTCCTCCCCTAAAGGAGAGTATCAACTGGCATAAAGATAATAACCAGAAAACAAAAATAAGGTATGGCAGTTGCCAATAAAGTGGTATAAATTGTCATAAGGATCCAAAGAGAAATAAACCAAGGGTAAAGTCTTGATCAAGGATGCAGCGTGTGAGTTGAGTCTTGAAGGAAGGTAGATATCAACATGTGGACACAATAAGGACAAAGAGCCTGCATAAGCAAAAGCCCAGAGGCGGGGAAGCTTAAAATATGTTTAATTTTCCTGGTTCTGAGGGAGAGCTGTGACTCTTATAGTAAAAGTATTGTTATTACCTGAGAGCCATGCAGATTTAATGATGGGACCAGTGCTTAATACACATCCAGATGAAATTATTGAACCTCTAAATTAATGAAAAAAACCCACAAGTACTTGGGGTAAAATTGCTACTAAAAGACAAAAAATAAGGCTGGCCTATGACTTCTTCAAAATACAAAGGAAGACCGTGGAGCAATATATTTAGAGTTTGAGGAGATAATATTGGAGCCCAATAATCCTGCACATAGCCAAGTTGCTGGCCCTATGTAAAGGCAAATAAAGAACTTCTCAGATATATAAGACATCAGAAATAATACTACCCACACATATTTTATATGAAGCACTATTCAAAGACGTATTCTAGCAAACCAATAAATGTAACAAAATAAAGAACTCAAGAATAGATGAGCCATGTCATAAAGGTAAACTATGAATAAGTAAAACAGAATTATTTTAAACAATTGCTGTTAATAGAGTTATAGATGTAATAAAAATTTTAAACAATCCTTAAAATGGAAAATAGATGTGTAGAACATGCCCTTTTTCCCTCACTGCCTTCCAGCCGCCCTGGCTTTCTTTTAATTACTCCGATATACTAAGCTATTTTCCATTCCAGGGCCTCTTCTTGGGATATTCTTTCTCCTCAAAAGCTTTCCCACCCATCTTCACTCAGCAAACCATGCCTTGTCCTTTAGGTATTGTATTAGTTCGCTAGGGCTGCCATAACAAAGTACCACAGACTGAGTGCCTTAAATAATATAACTTTATTTTTTCACAGTTCAGGAGGCCAGAAGTACAAGACTCAGGTGCCATCAGGGTTGGTTTCTGGTGAGACCTCTCTTCTTGGCTTAATTTACCATGGTCGCCTTCTAACTGTGTCCTCACACAGCCTTTCCTGCATACTTGTGCACAGAGAGAGAGATCTCTGGAGTCTCTTATATTCTTACAAGGTCACCAGCCCTACTGGATTAGGGACCCACCATTATGACCTCATTTAACCTGAATTACCTCCCTAAAGACCCTATTTTTGAACAGTCACAGTGGGGGTTAGAGCTTCAACATATGAATTTTGAAGAAACACAATCCAGTTCCTAACAGATATCAATTTAAATGACACTTCCTCAAAGGTGCTCTTCCAGGATTCTACACATTTACCTCACAACAGTTGCTGAGATTTATAATTATATATTTATTCATATGATTATTAATATCAAATTCCCCCACTACACTGCCATCTCCATGAGGCAAGGATGATGTTTGTTTTGTTCCCCACTTCCCTGATATCTTAGCACACGATAGGCACTCAGTAAATATTTGTGGGATAATAGCCTACAGAATCTTAGGAAAGAGTATAGTATAGCAAATGAGGATGGAAGAACAAAGTAATGAGCATCTCCTGTCTGTCCCTGGGTGGTGGTAGGAATAGGTGAATTAGGATAGTCTGTGTGCTGGTAATATGTAACCACCAGCTTGGGGTGGCAGGGGTTGGAGGTAGGGAACACTATTTGTCAATTACCTTGGTGTAAGTACTCCCACAGTGGCTGATTCCAGGCTACAAATGTGACATCACTGAATCCAAAAGCTGGGGAGAGATACTCGGTAGCATACCATTATATAATATTTTCACCTGAAGGGCATAAATGTAAAATAATTAAGAAGCAATGTATTTTGAGCGTTACCTTTATTTTTAATATAATTATTTAAGCAGGATTTCTGAGAATTTAACAATTGACTTTTGCCAGCTCTGGCACACCACTGATGGATAGTTGAATAAAATTGTAGAAATTGAATGCGTAGAAATGTATAATTTGTTATTGTGCAGGGCAAAAGGCAAAAACAATGCAAGCTGATCCTTACATTTTAGACCCGAACGACAAGGAGGAGAGTGAGAGTGGGAAGAGCACATCCGAGCAGAGAAGATGTTGATTATTCTTGGTATATGTTTGTTTCTAGAAAAACCTGAGAGCAGTTTGAAATATAGGTCTCCCTTATGCTCAAAGAAAGGTCTATTACTTTAGGAATCATTTGTTTGAAGATTATTGCTGAACCAGGAAGGAGAATGAGAGAAAGGAGGACAGAACTTTGGGGATATTATCTCCATTTTGGGGGCTGGCAGAAATATGTGAATTAGAGAAAGAGATTCAGATGGAAGAATTCAGAGAAGCAGGAGGATAATCAGCACAGGAATCAAGTAGAAAAAAAACATTACACACTGAGGCACAGTCTAAAGAGCTGCCAGTAGATTTCTGAAGATGACATTTAGAGTTGATCTTTGATTTTGGTTTCCAACGTGATAGAAATTCTACCCTGTCCTAGAGTCAATGGAACCATTACGTGAGTCACAGATCTTTTTGGCTAATTTCATATGCAACAGGTTTCAGGTTATTTTGTATTTGAGACCATTATAAAATCTCCTCCCTTCCTACCATCAACCCAAAGGGGAATATCTGATGTTCATCATAATCCCTCAATCAGTGTCACAGAAACCAAGGAACAAAGGCTTTTCAAGGAACTTTCATTAGGGATAGTTAAACACTACTAAAGGAATGTTATAGAGGGATGGGCCACAAGAAAGTTTCCATATTTGGCAATTGTTGCTTACCCAGATGGCAGAAAGACATGTGAAGTAATGGTAATGCCCTGAAATGTGGTGCTAAAGTTTAGCATCTCAGAACCTGCATTTGAGTCCCTATTTGGCCATTTACCATTAGCTATATGACTTCAGGGAAGTTCCCAAATGTTGTGAATCATTAAAGGGGAAAGGAAACCGACAGACATTTGCTGAATACCTCCAGGACGCCGAGCCCTGTGGTGAGAAGGCGTTTCACTGCCATCTCATTTACCTTGAGAATATGTGTGAAAGCAGAAACTTCCTCAAACGTAAGGTATTGTTATTGGAAATATGGGGAGGAAAGGAAGAAAAGCTTGAGGGGGTAGATTAAAGCAAGATTTTGAAAGCCTGATCTCAAATGATCCTGTGGTGATTCTATCAAAAATTTCCCGGCATTAACATTTCCTATTTCTTGTTGCCAGCTTTAGAGGTAGAATTTTTACATGGAGTTTGTACCTACAAAGCGACTGCATCTTTCTTTATGTTTGCAAAACACTCTGTATGTTTAATTCAGCCTTGAAACTTACTAGATAATTAACGAGTTAATTATCACTATCATGATTTAAGAACAACAGAAAAACGAGAGGTTAAGTGACTGTCTCAGGGACACCCAGCCACTGGTATCTGGAAAAAGTATTTTGAACCTCATGGTCTTGCTTCAAGCTAAGAGACACCTCTAACATTTAAAACCCCCAAGAACTCTGCATCATAGAAAAGAGGTAACATGTAAGTTCCAGGGGACACTTTCTTCCCTCCCTTCCATATGAACAGCAAGATTGGGCTGTTAACAATATTTTGTGTTTGGAGGAGGAAAAAATAAGTTTTGCACAAGTCATAGCCTCTGTTCTTTGTTTCTTTTCTTCCCACAATTCATGAGGTAGACACAGGCACATGTTTGATTTTTTTCCTTCCTCATTTTTTTTTGGGAAAAAAAAATGAATTATTATCACCATGAAGAGGTTGATATTGTTAGGGTCTGGAGTTATCCCTACCAATTTTGCAAGATTCTGTAGTATCTTTTTGCCAGAATATAGAACCTTGCATCATCCAGACATTTGGAATGGCCCCCGATGCATATTTGGAGAAAATATTCCTGCCATTGTCTAGATTTGACTTGATACATAGGGTTCAGTTATATGGCTTACAGTGTGTCTTCCACTAGGTAGAAATGCATGAAATTGTATCTAGATGGAAGTAATGCACAATTAGAAAGACAACACAGAAAAAGGAAAAAGGTTTACTTAGTCTTAGAACACACCAAATGTGGAGGCCGCCTCTGTCTTCCAGGCTAATTCTTACCTAGTTTCTTTATTTGCAATGTGACGGCTTATCAGGAGACTAAGATGTGGAAACCACTCAAAGCATTTTCCTGTCTCCCTCTTCCCTATCAGACACTTTATGGAGTCTTCAGGTATTCTCCGCATAGTTCTGAACCTTTATCAAATGTAGGATTTCTTTCACTGAGTGAGGGATCCTGTTACCAAATCTGGATAGGATGCTCATTATACAAGGCCTCTCATGCCAATCACTAATTCATTCACTTTTTCACAAACATTATTGCACACTGACTGCACGCTTGGTGCAGGGCACAGAAAACAGAAAATACAATTCCTGCTCTCAAGATATGCTCATTATTTGCAGACAATAGCCCTACCAGACTAACTAATAATACGATGTGACTGGGACAGAGGGTGATTATAATCCTGCGGGGGGTATGGGGGAGGGAGAAGGTGGGGAGTGTAAGGGAAAACTTGCCATCTTACAGATTTCTTTGGTAAAACTAACTAAAGAAAATGGGGCTTCGTGGATCTCAGTGCATCAGGTTTCTAATTGTTTTGTGCTAGGAAATGTGCTGTCATCTCTCAGACGCTTTGTCCCAGAAGGCTTTTGCATTACACATCAATGTCATGTCACTTTGTGGTTTAAACCCTGAATGGAGTCTTAGAGTCAGTATCCAGAGGCTCTCTGACTAGATACTGACAGTTTTTACATCTGACAAGACAAAAAAAGGAAACAGTTTTTAAATAGTGGTTATATCCTATTTCCGCAGAAACTAGTATCTGAACCTCAGGGCTCCTATGTGGAGGCTGGGTTTGATCTATGCTGCTCAGTAGTTACATAAAGGTAATATTTGTTACAAAATGCTCACTTACCACCTACAGCCACTTGGCAGTTGAATCAGGTACCCTAGTGCTCATTAAACTCATTTATATGAAGTTTTGGTACATCCCTTGCACTGGTGCTTCACTAGGCCTATGAAAATTTTACGTGCAGCTCCCAGAGCCATTCTATTTCTTTTGCTATTTCAGTCTCCTCAGTTCCCCATCCTTCTGTCCTTCAAAACTTGGTTCAAATGCCACATCACAAACCAACACACCTTTTTTTACTTGTGTTATAAATATTTATGTAAAGTATTATCTCCGTTGATAATCTGAGCTCTAGGTAGGATCTAAGTCACCTTCAATGTTGTAACCCCTATGTTACTTAGCAAAGTACTTCACTGCTCATTGAATGAAGAGATGGATGTATCAGTGCACAGGTGGACTAATAAATGAGCACATAGAAATACAGATGACGGGGAACACTGGCATATAGTGAATGAAGGAGGCTGTCTGTTGCTTGGTGTCTAAGGTGCTGATATATACCTATTCCTGTTGATTACATGTTTCCCAGCCAGGTAAACATCCATGATCAGAAGGAGAAAAACATTTGGATTCAGCCATATGTGACACATAAGTGGACTCAGCCTAAAGGGTTTGATAAAATTAGAGACAATAAAAGGCTTACCTTGGATTTAAGAACACAGATGTGTTATTTTGTTAGTATTCCTTCCCACACTCGAGGAAATTCCAATGTTCCATCCACCTGACTCTGTAATCCAGTTCAGTGAATTAGGTTGTCTCCTTGGCGGCAGAACTTGTCACTGTGCTTTGTTGATCTCTCACCTCCTCGTCTTTGAATCAGTTCCCACCAACTGGAGAACAACCCATAAGACCATATAAGTAATGGAGTTTTAAAAAATGCCTCAGAGCTTCTTCAGTAACAAAGACTGAGGCTTTTATTTTCCCACACAGAATACTTGAATTTCACCTGAAATTTCAAAATACATTCAACTCTGGAAGAAAAAGGAGTAAAAGCAAGAAGTACACCCACACTCTCTAGTGATTGCTTCTTATTAAGAATTTCTTTCCATTGAGAATACACTGCACTATTTTGAGTATGCAGCAACATTTTAATATTTTAATTATATACTTCCCACTAGATTGGTTTTAAAACTTCCTCGCTGAGTTTTAGAGTGTGAAATGTTTCAAGTTGAATGATTTACTAGTTTTCTTTTTTTCCTTTTTTTTATAAATTGAACTAAAATAGACTGAAATAGTTTGTAGAAAGATAAAGCCTAGTTCGATCTTGACCAGTTTTTAAAATATCTTTTAATGTAAAAAGCCTAAACGTTTTTTTCATAATAATTTCAAACTAATGTCTGCTTTGTGTCACATGATCAAGGAGCATAGTAATTACAGATTTAATAATTTTACATTTTGAAACCAATCACCTTTTACTTGTTAATTTGTTCCCTACCCTTTGGTTTAGAATGCCCCAAAATCATCACAGTAGCTATTTGAGTAGAATTAATGGATTTAAAACGTCGTTAATTAAAAGTAATGAGAATAATGTTATGATGTGTTGGTTCCCCAAGAGATTCATTTGGACCTTGATTTTCTCTGTTTCCCTTGTAGCGCGGGCGTTGGCCGGACTGGCTGTTTCATTGTGATAGACGCCATGTTAGAAAGAATAAAGCATGAAAAAACTGTAGATATTTACGGCCATGTAACTTTAATGAGAGCCCAGAGGAATTACATGGTTCAGACAGAAGACCAGTACATCTTCATCCACGATGCATTGTCGGAGGCAGTGACTTGCGGGGATACCGAAGTGCCGGCTAGAAACTTGTACGCCTACATTCAGAAGCTGACACAAAGAGAAACAGGAGAGAATGTCACAGGGATGGAGCTCGAATTTAAGGTGTGATATTAGATGTGATGTGGTAATTCAGGAACAGTCATTCTGGAATTGTCCTTCTGAACCTTTCAAATTGGTGAAGTTACAAGATTCACCTGACCTTCTCCCTCAGGTGTCTGACTGTAAAACACTTTCTTCCTCCTTCCCTTTTCTATCCTTTGCTTCCTAATAATACCTTGAGCTCTTTTTTGGTACCCTAATTTAAACCGAGAGATCATACTCTCAGAACATAATATTTAAAACTTCCATAGTCTATATGGAGTCATTAGGTAGAAGTGAAAAGCAGTACAGTTGGAAGAGTCCTTTGCTTAAAAGCAAACAAAATCTTTGTATCTAATGAGGGACTCTTGGGTACGCTGAAGTCACGCCACAGGCTAAAATTATCTTTGATTTTTTTCTTTTTTCCTACAACAGCGTCTAGCCAGTTCTAAAGCTCACACCTCAAGATTCATCAGTGCCAATCTTCCATGTAATAAATTCAAAAATCGCCTTGTTAATATTATGCCATATGAATCCACAAGGGTATGCCTGCAGCCTATCCGAGGAGTAGAAGGATCTGATTACATCAATGCCAGTTTTATTGATGGATACAGGTATACACTCTCGCTCCCCTGACAGTCCAAAGCCTTGATATTTACATGTGCCCTAGTTTCACAGCCAGAATGAATTTCATCTCAATTCAAAGTGTTTTCTTTCTGCAGAGGTCAGCATTCAGTCCCTTGGTATTCGCTTTTTTATTATTTTAGTTAGGAGTAAGAATAAGCAGTCACAGAGTTTTTAATCTGTCCACGTGCACTCTTCTTTCAGAAGTCATTTGGATGTGGAAGGAGTTAATAAAGAAACTGTTTGTACCCTATTATATAAATTTAATAGATTGTGTAAGAGTCATTTCTACAAAATGAAGCTGCACAACTGTTTAAGTGATTTGCATGACATATGAAATTGAGCTATTAGCATTGCTCTGAAGTTTAAATAACAGTGATAAAGACATACATCATAATATTAACAAAGCAATTTCTTTTGCAAAATCCCCAAAATGTATTAAATGTGCTTATTTGATTACACAATCCTAATGGGAATTTACTGCAATAGCATTAATAATGTTTTCATTTTTTATTACCTGGTTTGATGTTTACATATCAAATGCGAAGCCTTTGCATGTTTTCTGATTACTTTAACATGCTATTTTCATTCTCTGTGATTCAGACAACAGAAAGCTTACATCGCTACCCAGGGGCCCTTGGCAGAGACCACCGAAGACTTCTGGCGGATGCTCTGGGAGCACAATTCCACCATCGTTGTGATGCTCACCAAGCTGCGTGAGATGGGCAGAGTGAGTGTCTCCTTATAAGACACTCAAACCACAAGAGAAATGAGGATTTCGTTTTAAAAACCCGAGTGCCAGCATCATTTCTTTGAAACACAGAGTACTCCGGACATGTTCTGGGCCATACATTACTGTGTTGAATTTTAACTTGCAAAGCCATATCAAATTCTTTCAGTTGTGTGTTTTGAAGAAAGAACTGGTACTTTGTTCCAGTGAAACACAATCATAGAGACAAATACGTGTGACTTGTTTTGACTCTCAATGTGTTTTTACTTCCTTTCGCTCTGGACAAGCTGGAGCTTGTGTGCCATCATTACTCTGTATGAAGGAACTTGACTGTTTTTCATCTCTGAAGCAAATTTTTACTTGCTTATCTTCCACTCCCATTAAACTGTTGGAAAGTTACGTAGTTTTTCTGAGGATATAATCTGGTAACCTCAGCTTTACTTTTAAAAAATGATTCTTCTGAAAAATACATAAAATAGCATTAGAGACACCTAAGGATCTACCACTTAGATTCAATAGATACAAGCATTCTGCCATATGTGCTTGAGATGTTTTCCTTCTCGTCTTTGTATAAACTCAATGGTAGAGATGCATCTAAAACCCCACTTTTTAGAGCCCACAGAGAGAGTGAAAAAATACCAAACTAGGAAAGTAACTTGACTTTTCTGATTTAGTTATTGAAGTCATTAAAACTGCCTGGGCTCCAGGTTCCTCAGCTGACAGAGATTGGACCAGGTCAATTCAGAGGTTTCTTTCTGTGTTCACACTTGATGGTTCTCTTCATTCCAAAACACAGTGTTGAACATCAATGCATGATTAACGTGACTAGCATTATGTCCGAGGACTGATGTAATTAATTGTCTAACTTGTAATTATGAAGATGCTTATCCTATTGAAGAATTCAGTCAACTGATGTGTATTAAGCACCTACTATATGCCAAGTATTATGCTTGATAACATGCACAAATATTGAACCACATGATTTCCCTATCCTCAGGGAACCTATGGTTTCAAAGAGAAAATGAGTCACACGCGATTGGAATCACCTTAAATTCTAAAACTGTATTAGTGGAAGAAAGACATTAAATATATAGATACATGATAAACAAAACTTTATTTACACTTTACATAGCTTGACGTTAATCTTTTTTTTTTTTTTTTTTTAGGAGAAATGTCACCAGTACTGGCCAGCAGAACGATCTGCAAGATACCAGTACTTTGTTGTAGATCCCATGGCTGAGTACAACATGCCACAATATATACTAAGAGAATTCAAGGTCACAGATGCCAGGGTAAGTTGGCACGTCTTATGCTCTCTTAACCATTAACTGAAAAGTAGTCTAAAATGCATCCCTGGGAGAAATATTTGCCAAGTGACCAAACTCCCGAAGTGAAAAGAAATCACTCATCCTGGAGGATTTTTTTTTAAATATAAGAGTAACTTTTCCTGTCCTGTAAGGTTTCTCACAAACACAGGCTTGGCTCACATTCAAATGCAGCATCTGGCAGCCCAACTTTGGGGACGTGCTTGGTGAGTGTGTGTGCCGGGAAGCATTTATTGATTGGTTGGCTGCGCTTACATTCACCTCCTCAGCTTATTCTCTTTGGAGCTTTTTTGACTTCTTCATTACTTGAGGCTGTAAATATGTTGTTGTTTTGCTAAGCCCTTTAGGTCATGTTGGCTTGGAGGTTAATTTGGTATGATTTTAAAATTGCAGAGCAAATGGCATTCTTCAGAAGAATCTGACAAGCTTTACACATTCTAATTTGATTCCTGGCATGGTTTATTCCTCGGTGTGCTAATGTGTCTGTCCATGAGAGCTGTGCACCCACGACCCTTGTTGGCTAATTTTCATTCTGCATTTCTTATCTAGATTGCTGAGTGCAAGGTTCAGCCCTGATGTAAGATGTTCTATGCATAAACTTTAATATCCTTGCTTCTGGCCACTTTCAAACCATGATTACAAACACATCTTAGGAGAGAGTGGGGTCAGTCCAAAGCCCTGCTTTGTTTTTGGAACTGTCACAGTGGGTGGGTTGAATAAAACTGTAAGGGTAGAGCTATTTACTTGATCCATTGTTTTTTTTGGAAAGCAGCTTTCTCAACCAAGACTCATGTTTAGAGATTGTCTACTAATCCCCAAAGCCTGGCCCTGGCTGTTGACCTAAAGTAAAAGAGAAATTGGTTAGCAGGCTGCTTGGCCCAGGTGACAGACCTGTTAATCCCAGAAAGTCTGAAGTCTTAACTACTCTGAAGGTGACTATACTCAAGACAGCAGTTAAGTCCCTAGGTCTCGTTTTGAGTTGCCCAAGCAAGCATGCCTCGGTGACCCATTGTTTAAAAAAAAAAAAAAAAGGAAAAAGCATGCCCTTTCAGAATTTGAAGCTAGATATGTGAGTGAAAACTCTGAGTGCATTCCAAGCAAACTCACCAACCATTTCTGACGACAAAGTGTAGGAGCCAGGCTCTGCAAATGGCAGAGACAAGAAACATTGAAGCAGGAACATATGTTTTGTTTTGAAGCCTCTCTGTGATTGTATAATTTTCTTAGCTGCCATAGCATTTGCTGTTTGTGCTCCTAGTATGTTTCTAATCTCAACTTCCCAGTTTAGAAAGCAAGTTGGCACTTGAGAATACAGTATTGTTAAACAGGTAACCTTTAAATGGAGTCAGGTGGTCTCTCTTCCAAATCGTAAAGGTTTGTACACATGCTGTTGAAAACAACTATGGTCAGAAATGCAATCCCCAGGATAATCAGAGGAAGACAAATCTGTATTACCTAGCCTCTGGCTTCCCTTCCTGTGCTTTTCAAACCTTTTCCAGAATCAGAAGGAAGTAAATCATGCTTCCATGGTAACCATCCATAAGTCTGTTATGGGGCCAAGAAGTTACTTTCATATTCCTCAGTATTCTCACAAACTTGAAGTGATCTCCCAATTTATTTTGATTCCCAAATGATTCCAGTCAGGAATATGCCCTGTTTGTATGGAAACCACCAGGCTGGTTGATGTGTGTCCATCTCGAGTTGGGCCATCCCCTCTTCTCCATATAACTGAATGAGAAAGATTGGGTGTCTGTCTACTTAACCAGAATCTTGGGAACTTGCACATCTGTATCCAAAAGGACTTTAATGTGGAGAGAGTTGTTACAAAAGTGGAAAGGAGGACCAAATTGAAGCCTTAACTAGGAGCAGGGACTCCTCAAATAGAATCAGCCCCTGTAAACTTGGAATTTGGATTCTCTCTCTCTCTGTTGATTCAGGGAAGAAAGCTGATGGTCATAATCGTTATTCCTGCTTCTGTAAACAGAGGGTCCCTTCTGCTTTTGTTGTGCTTCCAAAAACACTGTACAATTCCAGAAGGAATCAGAAGTCCCTTAGTGTCTTCTTTTGAAACCTTTTATACTTCATGAATCAGAGTAATTTTGCCTAATCACTTTAGGAAAGATAGACTGCTCCTGTATCTAACTTTTGGTTTGTCTGCGTTAAAGCCCCGCACAGACACCTCAGTTCCTGTGGTCAGCCAGGAAGACTCCTTTTTCAGAAAACAGCATTTATTTACTAATAATCTCTCCTACCTCCTTGAGGGACACTTCACTTCCTGCTCAACAGCACAGTCGCCTGGTACACGCTGTGTGTACCGCCTTGGCTAGAAACAGTACACCTCTGAGACGTGTGGGGCGTCCAGGTTAACAACAGCTACCCGATTTGCGTCAGATCCTTTCAGTGTCACTATTTGTCATTTGACAATGCTGCAAACAAGCAAACACAGCAAATGTGAAGGTATCATGACAACAGCAAAATCTCTGGTCTGGATGACATGCCTGGATGTTCCTTTCAGTATGAAGAAGTTATTGGATTCTGAAAATTTTGAAATTCAAAATTTTGAATATGTTCCACTTTGGTTTTGAAGGCAAACTTTGGGGCTCAGAGCATTTACTAATGTGGGAACTAGGTGGCTTTTTATGAGAGCTCAGGTTTTTAATGGGCATTGTGAGAGTAAATAAATTTGCAATTTAAATATATGTGAATGTAGACAGTGTTAATAGCAGGTAAGATACTAACTGACTAATTTTCTAGTTAAACATGTTTCTAACTTTTTCTTCCCTTTTTTTTTTTCCTTTTTTTGGAAAACATCATGCCTGCTGTTGTGGTCCGTGCACTGGCTGCATCCTCCCGGCGTCCTCCTTTGCGGTTGGATGTGTGGCTTTCTCTCTAAAGGACGGGCAGTCCCGAACGGTGAGGCAGTTCCAGTTCACTGACTGGCCAGAGCAAGGAGTGCCAAAGTCTGGAGAAGGATTTATTGACTTCATTGGCCAAGTCCATAAAACAAAAGAGCAGTTTGGCCAAGATGGACCCATTTCAGTCCATTGCAGGTGAGAATCAGGAATGATGAGTTTCCGTTTGTGCTGAATGCAGTGATAACTTTGAAAATATGTACTGTTGTCTATTCATTGTTGGTACCAGTTTACTGTGAATCTGCATAACTGAAATTTTATTTTTATTTTTCTCAGAAGTGTATTGTAAACCCTAAATCAAGGACTCATTTCTCTTGTTTTCCACAAAGTGAAAATAATCAGAGGAAGATTTTTTATCTTCAAATTTTGCCTCTTGTAACAAAGAACCAAACTGTGTTTTCCTTGCCTGTTTTACCATAACAGGAATTGTTTGTACATCCCCTAGTGATAATTTGTTCAGTTTATCATTCCTTACTTGTTTTGCTTTCATAGCATTACCCTGATAACTATCTTTCTGTATCTTTCTCCTGGGTTTGCCTTCTTGAGAAAACCATAAATAGTTATTAAGCCTTAATAACAATACTAATTCTTTTCAGTCAATAAGTGATTAGAATGGTACCTCAGTTAAAATTGCAATTTGCTTGAAAATTGTTGCTATATCAGAAAATGAAGCACCTTCAAGTTAATTATTTTCAATGGTTTCCACAGCATTTTATAATTCAAGTCATTGAAGCTAATAGAAATAGCAAGTAAACAGTTCAGAAAGGACGCTCACCATAAATTTAGTGCTTTTGGAAGTTACTATGCAAAAACCTTCCAGCAAAAGGAATTCACCTAATTTTTTTTTAGTTTCAGTTTGTAATCTCTTTATAGTCAAAATCTTGAAAGAGTTTATTAAAAAATTTACTTTGCTTCCCCCCCAAAATCCCAAACTACAGTTCTTAGTGATATGGGAGACAGGGTCTCAAAACAGGAGAAATATTAGACACGGGCTTCAAAACATCTGAGGTCTAGTCCCACTTCTATCATCATGTAGCTCTGTGACAGTAGGGAAATTTCTCTAGACCTCAGTATTCTCAGCTGATCTCCAAGACCCTTTCTGGGACACACAGTGTGCTATTATATGAGAAGCAGACCTTATTTATACACGTTTGCTGTGTGTTGAGTTTATCCAAAATTCTTTGCTCTAGACCACCAAAGAGCATGTAGTAAATGATGCATGGACTCGATATTCAGACAAAGTGGATGGTATATATTGGACTTGAATTACCTGGATATCCCCCTTAATTTTCCACAGAATTTGCCCAAATCCTAATCCAAATTTTCCAGTATAAGCTATAAAGAAAAGAATATGTTCAACACATTTTTAACTTCAGGCATTCCCATAAGTATAAATAAGTGTGTGTATGCATGTATCTTTTTTCATTGCTTTTGTCACAAAATTATTCGTATATAGATATATACAAAGACTCCTTTGTATACTATGACATGTTATTCATATATCTTAAAGACTTCCAGATATCTTCTCTTATCTGGGAATATTTTTAAAATACCACTTATTTATAGCTTATTAAAAACATGATAAAGTCAATAAATTTGGAACTTATAAGGCCAGTGTCTGTTATTTTCTTGAAAGCACCTAATAGAAAGCCAGAAACCCTATATTTTTGTTACATTTGAGCAATCAAATCAAAGTAAGATAGACTCTGGAGTACCTGGACCATTCAACAGAAAGATCATAAATCACAGTCTCTCGGGATTAAGAGAGACTTCCAAGGTTGAAAGGGACCTTCAAGGTCATCTACTCCAGCTTAACAGAGAGCCTTGACTGCTCCTGGTTATCCTTAGTCACTTTGTAAAACCTGCCTATGGATTTTAAAGCTTCACTTACATTTCGGTTAGGACTCTTTAGAAAACCCAGTTTATAAAGGGACACACTATTTATATATCAACTACATCCCCAAGTAAATGAATCCATCCATTTTCTACAGCCGGTACCCAAGCATTACACATGCTGTTTAATTAGGATCCAAAAGTGTAGGGATTTTTCAGATTATTCACTCTTTTCCTCATTACCTAAACCTCCAGGTGCTTTCCTACTTCTTAAGAGCACAAAAGCTATGAATTAATTTTCTTCTCTTGCTGCTGTTACAATTCTGGAATCATCTTAAAACAATAAAGAAAACAGAAACTCAAAACCTTGCTAACGTGGTGGAAAGAATCCTGGTGTTTTAGCTACTGAACATCTAAAAATAGTAGATAAGTGTATAGCTCAGTGGCTCTTAACCACTTTTTTTAATTCTTCTTCTTTTTTTTATTTTTTCCAGTTTAGAGACCCCTTTGTTAATCTGTTAAAGTTGTAAGTTTCAGAAACAGAAAAAATATATATACATTTACACAATCCATACATATAAGCTATTCATAGACCCTTCCAAAGACTAAATGAGGATCCCATGTCAAAAATCCTGTTATATTGATAGACTGTCCTTTCTCATATCAAAACTGATGTCTGAATTTGAATAGTCTATATACCTTCATATTTATTTATACGTCTAGGTGATGGGACATGTTGCACAGATTCTTAAGTGACTACAAGAAAATTTGAAGGCACTCAGTTTGTCTTACCTTATCTGAATTATTTCAAATGTAGAGAACAAACGTATGGACACCAAGGGGGGAAAGTGGCGGGGGCGGGGGTGGTGGTGGCGTGATGAATTGGGTGATTGGGATTGACATGTATACACTAATATGTATAAAATAGATAACTAATAAGAACCGGCTGTATAAAAAATAAATAATATTCTAAAATTTTAAAAAAATGAATTATTTCATACTTTAAAAATATTAAGCAGGCAAAGTCTACAATTTCAGGATCTGCATGAAGAGTATAAATCTATATTTTATTTACCATTCCTTTTATCCATTTATTTTATGTTTCCTGGGCCTTTCCAAAATGACATATAATCCCAGTTGAAGGGTTATTATATTTTATAAGACTTAATCCTAATTACTCCACATTCATTCTCACCTGTTATCATGGCACACTGTCTTAAGAGTAATCATTTCATGAACCCAACACCACATTTTCCTGAACATTGCTGTAGAAGAACCCAATGTAATATGGAAGCTGGTGGACATACGTCCACCTCCAAGCAAATGTGGCCAAGACTGTGAGTGTCTCATCCAGTAACGTTGTCTTTGTTATTATGACAGTGCGGGCGTTGGAAGAACTGGAGTCTTCATAACACTAAGCATTGTTTTGGAAAGAATGAGATATGAAGGAGTAGTAGATATCTTCCAGACTGTCAAAATGTTAAGAACGCAACGACCAGCCATGGTGCAGACAGAGGTGAGAAAAATCTCCAGGAGTTTGTTTGTCACATCTCAAGAACCAAATAATAGATTTTGTTTGCCAAGATCTCCTAGAGTCCAGAGACTCTCAACACCAGAGGCAAAATGCAGGAAAATACTGTAGGAAGAGCATCCAGTTGTTTAATATTTTTGAACCTCATTTTCCCCCTTTGTAAATGGGAGTGACAGTGTCATTGTCTTAGAGCTGGTTTGGAAGTTATCTAAGATGATGTGTTAGATTGAACCACGTTAAATTGTCACTATTTGGGGCCTACAAAAATGGCAATTTCATATAATTCATTTTATATATATATATATATATATATATATATATATATATATATATATATATATATATACACACACACATTAATGTGATATACATTGCACGAATTTAATATATGTAAAAAGCCCAATGGTAGATAATATACCTGGTAGATAACAGACCCTTGGCCCATTTTATGCCTCCATTCTCCTTCTATATGCCTAGGTATTATCAACTGCTCTATATTTCATTTCTTAATAATGGTATTTTAAAATATTTGCATCCTGGATATGCACTAGAGAAATTAGCCTTCCACTTTCTACTCCAAGAATTGATATGAAAATTCTGATATTTTTCAGAATAATAGGAGTTCATGATTTAGCCAGTCTGACCTACTGGCTTCATTTTAAGGATAATATAAGTGATAGATAGTGTTTCTGTTTCTCAAAAGGCCACCAAATTATACAATTTATATGTATTCCTAAATTCATAACCCACAGTATCTTCCAGACTTTGATTTCAAAATAGTGCAAGCATTTGGCTTGCAATACTCAAAACATTATGTCAGCCTGACAAACTTAATGGGTGTTGGGGGTGACGAGGGAAATTGGACGTTTAAAAAGCCTTAACACTTAGCCAAGCAACTTACTGTGACAAGATAGGAAAGCAAACTCCATTTATTTTGCATTACCATTTTTATTGTAGAAAAATGCACATTTAAGCAAAATAGAAACTATCTACTTTCAGCCCCATTGGCTACTGAAAATAAGTTTCTTTTACGGGGAAAATCCTACTTTTTCTCACCCCTTCTCAACTGTAAATTATAATTTTTCTATCTTATAATGCCCCCACTTATTCCCATTTGACAGTGTTCTTCCCTGTCTGAAAAAGGACATTTCGTGCTGTTTTAGTTTAGTGTGGGTCTTTCTAGAACAGGCAACTAACTAGCCATCACACTGAATTAGGCCAAATGGCACAGGTATTTTTTGACATGGGCAGCCAGTCTTGTGATGCCATTTTCAAGGGATGAAAAGCCTAAAAGTTCAGCGCCCTGTGTATTCGGCTTTGTGTGCCTGATGTTCATCACAAAGATACCTTTTGGCCGCTTCCCTCACTTATATAAACACATCAGAAACAATGGAGAATAATTCTGATTGCAGGCAACAAGGTCTACTGTCTGATAAGATTTTTTTTTTTTTTAATTCAAATGTTTTTGGCAACAGCCCAGAAGATAAATGAAACCACATTTTCCTCAGGACAATACGTGTCTGCATAGGCCTCTCTTAAATATGCGAACTGAGAATTACTTACCTCAAATAATTAGATAATTTTAAAAGACGGCTGTGACATATAAGGAGTTCCCATGTTTAGCTGGTGGTAATTGTCTGGTACTATCCTTGGAGAACAGTTCACATATGTCTGGAAGATAATGTTCACAGGAGCTGTTACTACTTTGGAATTAGGAGACTATTTTAGTCGAACTGACTGGTAAAGTTAATAAATACCCCATGTGGCTAATGGTTCTTTGCTCAAAACAAAACAAAACAAAACAATTGGTCATTGGATTGAATTGATTGGCGAAAGCAGTGATTTTGCCCCCGTCTAGATGTAACTTTGTCTTCCAACATCGATTTCCACTTTTCTGTTAAAATGTACTCATGGCCCCTTTTCTTTCTCCCCATGCTTTGTCTCCGGCAGGATCAGTATCAGTTCTGCTATCGAGCCGCACTAGAGTACCTGGGCAGCTTTGATCACTATGCAACGTAGAAACCCCTGACCCACTTTGGATTTTTACTGCAAGCCCTTCAATATCCATGGAGTCTCTTCTGAGCCATACAGGGCATTTGAGAAGTCCTTCTTAACTTCTAGCTAACAACCACTTAGTGGGACTATCACACACAAAACAAATTTAAAAACACAAACTCTTCTGGGTGGACCAAGAATTCACAGTTTAATAATCTAACCTGAAAAATAATAAAGAGAGTCCTGACTGATGAGGCATCTGAAGGATTTTATTTACAGATACCTCAAGGATTCAAAATAAAGGGAAGAAGAAATCACAGCAAAGAACCGCCATCTTGTTCAGGATTGCTTGATAGGTGCAAAGAGAAATGGCCTGAGTGCAGCAGTTCAGGGCAAGATCTTTGCTGGCTTCTTATGACAAAATGGACTTTGCTTTGACATTGCCCCTTCCCACCATACTACTCATGATAACATTTTAGCGGGAAAGGGGGTGGGGAATGTTTAAAAAGAAAGTCTTTGATTTAGTTTTTTAGTATTGTAAAGATACTGCTGACCTGTGCTTCATTTTTAACTGTGTAAACTTTTTTTTTAACAAAATGTATCATTCGATAAAGTGAATTTTAAAAAAGTTACATAACTCTTCATTTTTTATTTCCAAATTGTAGGTTTTTTTAAGCTGTAGAACTGTTATCTGTGATTCCTTGCTGTAGAAATATAAAATAATTGGAAAATTTGCACATTTTTGTGCAATACTCTTAATCTACAGTCTCGGTCTCGTCTGGTATTACTTTTACACTTCTGTCTGGTTTTTGTTGCTGAGAAAGTACCCATTTTCTTCAAATAATAAAGAGAACTTTGTTTTGTTATTTGGAATCAACAGGGAGGCGCAAAGTATAAAGTTGCTGCTAACATATATACATATATATCCATATTTTATAGGGGTGTCTATGTATATATAGATAGTGTGTCCACACAAAAAGATAGATATAGCTATCATTCAGTTCTTCCATGATTTAGTTTTTAAATTTTTTAAGGTAGAGAAGCTACTGTAACATCTTTTTCAATTTGTTATTAATTTTATGACATACTGATATTTCTCAATATCACAAAATTTTAATTTTTAAGGGAAATGAGGAATGCACATCAGTGATTGTCAAACCTCACCCCCTTAATTTCCCACCCAATCTCCCCCCACCCCCCTAATCATATTCACAAATACTATTTTGTTAGCCAGGCTTCCAACAAAGTTCAATATTTCTAACACTCTAGTGCAATAAAACATTATTAAATATCTAAGAGGTGTGCATGTGGGAAAGGTCAGTGCATATCCCTTTAGGAGGAGAGAATGTTGTAATATATCAGCTATCAAGATGTTTAAAAAACAGTGTATTCAATCGTATATTGTCTATAGTATGTGCTATGAAATTTGCATTTATGATATGTAACAGGGGCAAAGCCAAACTCATGTTACTCTGTTCAGTCGGAAACATTTTTTGTGGCATACAGCATTCCTGGGAAGTGCTGTACTTTGTTTTCTTTTGGTTTTAGTTTTGCATTTAGAGTGCCTTATAATTGATGCCTATTTTAATAGCATTTCTTTTCAGCTTTTGGTTCATATTTTCATTATTTGTTCGTATGTGTTTCTCTTCCAATTAAAGCATTATCTGTTTACCACATGTACAAAAACTCTTTGAATAATATGCATTCCTAGTTTTCAACCAAGTCGGGGATGTTAGTGATTGTACCAGCCCAAAGCACTTGGATAATCAGGGCCCTTCTTCCTTTCATAATTGTCAACATCAGGAAAAGCTACCTGTTTTATTTGTAATCCCTTCCAAATCTGCTCTGGAACATTCAGTAACTGCACCAAACTTAATTTATTAACAAACATGATTGTCAACTTTGAACATATTTACTATTTCATTAGGATTTTTCTAAAAGGAGAAATTTAAAAAAATATATATATATATGTATATATATATCCCCCCCAAATTTTTCAACATAATTTCTATAGGAAGCCATGGACAATGGCATGAGTTTGCCATATCTTACATGATTTTAAAGAACACTCAGAATAGCCAAGGAACTCTTATTAAAGAGTTTTGGTAAAATATTTTGGTTTAATGTTAGCTTCATTGATGTTCTGCATGGAAGGATTTTTGTTTTCTACATTTTCCCATCACTAGCAGAATGAAATCCAAGAGACCAAACACTTGCAAGCATCATATTTGAGCACTTTTGTAAAAAAAAAAAAGAAAAGAAAGAAAAAGAAAAAAAAAAGAAAAACTATAATACTCAAAAAAAAAAAAAAAAGTATCTAGAAGGCTACCTCAGAATGAGACTCTCTAACCTACATCAGAACAAGAGAAGAATGTGCACTATGTGGGTCTGTTGTTGTTTTCTTTTAGTTTGTATCTTTTGGAGATTTATCCAAGTGCCAGATTACTCAGTGCTATGATTTTTGTTTAGTGAAACAAAGGGGGTCAGACAGACATTGCATCATGCAGACATGCCATGTTGGACAGGTAGAATTCGATGGTGTATTGCACACCAGAACGATTGGCCAATGAGCAGTTTCTCTCCCTGAAACCAAAACTGCCCATTTGGCAAAGGGAAAGGGGAGAATAATCACAAGAAGAAAATGAACGGGATGCATACCATAGACAAGCGTGGAGGAGACTATTCCAGATATCTTACTGTTCAGGAGCTGTTCTGAGAGCTAACTCCCTTACTGTCATTGATGTGCATTCCACTCTGCTTTTCTGTACAACCATTCTATCTTCTTTTCCCAGGTAAACATCTTTATCTACCACTACCATAAACTTTCAAGTTTCCAATTATTTTCATCATCATAACCAGTACGGTGCTATTATTTACCTATGTACGTGTAGTTATGTATAATTTTGTAATTAGTTACAAAGGTAAAAAAAAATCAAAATATATAAAAAGTGATTTGTACAGAACTTTATTTTAGCTCTTTTTTAAAAATGATTTGCATGGTTAGACAATGGCGAGGACAGCCAGGGGAGGGAAGGGCCTCTAGGGAACTTTGCACTTTCTATACCTTTGTACTATGCACTGCCCTATTGATTCTACACCCAATAATGTTATTACTTGAACCCATCTGTAAGAAACTGCTTCAGAAATTCGTTTGTGTGTATGTAAATAACCCAACATAGAAACAGGAAAGGAAAAATTCTGCAGCAATGTACAGATTTTTTTCTTTCCTGGTTTTGTTTTTGTTTTGTTTTGTTTTTTTGGTTTCGCTTTGCTTTAGGCCTTTCTTTTTATTTTTAATTGCCTTTTCTTTTTCCTGTTTTGGATTTTAGTTTCCTTTGGGTTTATGGGTGCCCTGATACTCCAGCAGAGATCAGAAGGCTACAGATCCATCCTATCCATCTGTTAATGTGGCTTTGCCATCCAAGCTTGGAGTGTCTTTACAAAGATAATAACAGTTGTGTTCTTTGCTCTCGTTTTGGATGCATAGACTGAAAAATTAAAAAAAAAAAAAAACTTGTAAAATGGCTTGTTAAAAAAATACAATTACCTCTAATCAGTAGTACGCGTAAATGTTTTACAGAATGAAAGGCGTGCTTTTTATTTTCTTACTTCGTTACATTGGTGGCGAAAGAAGTCTGTATGAAAATCAGTTCTTTGCTGACACAAGTTCCATTTGTTACAAATGAATTCTAATAAAAATGTCAGTGTTATGCAGCCCTGGCCTTTGCTTTTGTCCACTCAAGCACTTTGGTTTTGAACTAACTATGTATGTTCCCTCTTCCCCCCTGGTTATTTGGTTAGTTCCTTTATACTAATAGTAATTCTACTTACCAAGAGGCTGCTATCTACAGGTGCCTGCCTTGAGGTGAGCACCTTTCACTGGTAAGCAAAACTGAGGCTTAAAGAAATGGTTTGCCCAAGTTCACACAGCAAAGAAAGAAGCCTTGGTATCATTCAAACTAGAGATCATGGGCAATCTTTAATTCTTCGTGATGACTACTATATACATATAAGTGCATTAGAATGTATATAAGTATTATCATCTTGAAACAACTGGCATCTCTCAAGTACATAAAAACTCTTTGGGAACATGGCTAAGAAAATACTTGGCTTGGATTGTTTATTCAGTCATTCAATATTGTAAGTCAGAACTGTTGTAGGCATTGGGAATGCAACTGTGAACAAATAAGATACTGCTGCTTCTCCTATGGAGACTGCAGCCTAGGGAGAGAGGCTTGCATTAAATAAATAATGATAAAATTACACTCTGACAAGTGTTAGAAGGGAAAGTAGAGATCCATGAAGTTAGGACTTTCTATTGTGAGGGACAGAAACTCTGACTCAGCTTAAAAGACAAGGAAAGTGTTTTTTGGCTTATATATTTAAAGATCAGGAATGGGCTTATATTGAGAGAGTAGAAATATATAATCTTCGGAAACAACTGGATTCAGAACTCAGGTGATATCTTCAACACTTGGCATCTCTCTCTTTCTCCCATCCTGGTTTCTACTTTCTTAGTGTCAGTTCTAAGCAATCTATGCGGTCCTTGGAAACTTTGGGATCATAACATCAAAAAGCAGGCAAGTGGAAGAGTTAATTCCCCAACAGCACCAAAAGAAACCCCCGAACAGAATGGATGCTTGTTGGCCCCCATTGATATGACTTGGAGTAAGTGATCATCTCAGGAGCACAACTGTGGATAGGAGGAGAGAATGTGCTCATTGAGTTGCCAGATCAAGAAGGATGTACAGTAGCTGTCACCTTGCCAAATAGTGATGAATATGCTAGGACCAACAACTGACTGCCAACCAACCTAATGAATTAAGGTAAGGCAAAGCACAGGTAAGCTGGGTAATGTTACAACTACATGTTGCCACGGAAATGATGAGGGAATGAAACAATCCCATTATCCAAAAAGTATTTTGGAAAACTTGATACTAAATAGACAATTAGACTCTTTTTTCCTCCCTCTTTCTTGCTCTCCAGCTAAATTGTCCTTTAATTTTATAGATTCAATCACCCTATTGATTGATCGTGTAAACACACAATCCCTAACCAGAAAAACAGGACAAAATTTTCAAGGTGAATCATACTTAATATTCTGATCATTGTGATGCATTATATTAAACAGATGTCTGATTGGAATGCCAAAGATGACAAAATAGCTCACTTCACACATGTACACACATGTAGGAATTATTAGTTAATAATAACTCACTAATAGTTTAGGTTTCTTTTCTTAGTCATATTTATGATTAGACTTCATAAATTAAGAGAATTTCGATAAAGTATAATAATTTGTAAAATTATAAATCTGAAAAGTGTTTAACTTTATGATTTTTAAAAAGGGTTTCTGTAAGTTCTAAGGAAATAAACATAGTAAGGAACAACTATGAATTTGAAATTGTAGATTGTATCATTATTTGTAATAGCAAAATAAAAGTGAAAACTAAATGTTCACTAATAGGAAATGATTAAAAAAAAATGTATATATGTGAAATTGTATATATGTAAAATGTTATACACACACACATCACAATACCATGAATAATACATTGTAATTTAGCCATTAAGTGGTTAGGTAGTTTGTGGGAAAAAGTTATGACATGAAAAATCATTAAAAGGAGGTATAAAATTATGTACACATATTAAAACAAAGAATTAAATGACTGGAAAGAAATGCATCATTTACTAAATGATAACTATGTAATAAAACTATCTTGTATTTTTTTCTGAAATTTTTATAATAAGTACTTTAAAGTAGGGGTGCTTTAAAATATATGAGAAGATGGATTAATTTTTAAAAATCAATTTAAAAAGGCAAGAATGGAGAGAAAAAAAAAGAACTCAGGAAAGAACCAAGGACAGGTGGGACAAATAGAAAGAAACTAATAATATGATAGATTTAAACAAAACAAAAATTACATTAAATGTAAATGTAGTATATCCAACTTAAAAATATACATTGTAGTCTAGATATATAGTGCTCATAAAAGTATAAGAATGCTGAAAGTAAAAGAAGGTCAAGAAATATGCCATGCAAACATAGCCAAAAGAATGCTGTGCTGTTATTAATTTCAGCCATAGCATTAGCAAATAATAAGTCAATTCACAATGAAAAAAGCTTCAATGCACCAGGAAGATGTAACAATTCTGTTTGTATGCACTTATCATACAGCTTCAAAATAGATACAATAGAAATAGGCAGAACTAAATAGAATTACATACCTATCCACAATCATAATGGGAGATTTTAAAACACTTCTCTCAGTAGTTGATAAAATTATTGTTTCAGAACAGACCAAAAATATTTGGTAATGATATAAAATATATAAATAACCTGATTAACAAAATTAACCTAAGTGACCTATGTAGATCACTACTCAACAACTGAAGAATATACATTATTCAACAGCTTAAGAATACATTCAATAAGAATTGAATACATTTTCAAGAGCACATGGAATAGCTACCAAAATTGACTAGGGATTGGACCATAAAGCAAATCTCAATAAATTTTGAGTGTTTTAATTATGTAGAGTATATTCATTCTCTGACCACATTACAGTTCAACCAGAAGTCTATATCAAAGATATTTAGAAAATTCTCATATGTACGCATGGTAATTAAGAAAGAGCCTTCTAAATAGCCAATAGGTCAGAGAAGAAATCACAATGGAAGTAAGAAATTATAACTATAAAATTATGAAATACTGCATATCAAAACTTGTGGGATAAAGCTAAACTGTGCTTTAGACAGAAATTTATAGCCTTAAATGCATATGTTAGAAAAAAAGAAAGATTGAAAAACCAATGATCTTGAAATTAATTAGAAATTAGAAAATTAACAGTTAATTCTATCCCAAGAAAGTAGAAGGAAGGAAATAATAAAGAAAAGAAATAATAGTAAAATTTAAAATAAATACATAATAGGGAGTATCAACAAAACTTATAGTTAAAAGCTGATTCCCTGAAAGAGAACAATATTGGTAAACCCTAGCAAAATGATTTAAACAAAAGAGATGGAAAAACAATATCAGGAATTTGAATAGGAGCATAATACTTCAGAATTTACCAACATTAACCACTCTAAGTAACAAAGGGTCCATATTCACAATATATAACCAACTCCTAAAAATATATATGAAAAAGGCAGGTACCCCCACCCCCAGGAAAGATTAGGCACTAGGCTTGAATAGGTATGTCACCAAAAAAAAAAAAAAAAAAGGTAGCCAAATTGCTCAAAACAAATGAAAACTTATTTAATTTAATAAATAATCATGGAAATGCAAGTTAAAGCCACAATGCAATACCAATATGCACGCAACAGAACAGCTAATATTAAAAAGGCTGACCATATTAAAGGTTGGTGAGAATCCATGAGGTCTGAGTGAATGGTCCTTACACATATAAAGCATCTATGGAATTCTGCGCCATTCCCTATTACTAGCATACACTCTGCTTTTTAGAATGCAATTTTACAAACGCTGTACAACACGGTTAAGCATTCCAAAGTAAAATGAAATATATACATAGCTTATCCAGTAGTTTTACAGGTTGTAATTATATCATAAATAGAAATGCATGCATATGTGAATAAGAGACTAAGAACAGAATAAGATTCTGTCCATTGAAACGTTAATCATAGAGCCAAAAATTCTAAATAACATAAATGTCCATCCACAGTAAAATGGATAAATAGATTGTGGTAAAATGGCACAATGGAATACAGTGAATAAGTATGATCAACATAACATAAAGCAAAACATACCATACATAAAAAATACGCACTATATGATTCTCAAGTGGTTCCCTCTTGGGAGGAGGTAAGCAGTGATTAGGAGAGAAGAAAGCAAACTTCTTGGGTGCTGACTATTTTATTTCTTGATCTAGATGTGGTTCCATAGCTATTTGTTTTTTGATAAATCTCTGAGCTATATACCTTTACTTTCTTGTGTTTTTCTCTATTCGTTGCATGTCAATAAAGATTTATTAATGGCTATTATTTACATATATACATGTGTAAAATAAATTGGTTTTCAAAATGTGAATATTATAGCAGTGTTTGTCAATGTACAGGATCCAGCCCACTCTTAGACTACAGGAATGACATGCAATTCCATAGAAAGTTTACACGGGTAAGGAACACTCATCATAACCTAGTAAGCTATTCAGTGATGCTAAAATTTGATGTAGAAATAATTGTTGTTAAATTTTAGTGTAACCATTATTTACAACAGCCAAGACATAGAATCAACCTAAATGTCCATCGACAGAGGAATGGATAAAAAAGATGGAATATACAATGGAATATTACTCAGCCATAAAAAAGAATGAAATAATGCCATTTGCAGCAACATGGATGGACCTAGAAATTATTATACTAAGTGAAGTAAGTCAGGCAGAGAAAGACAAATATATGATATCACTCATATGTGGAATCTAATTTTTTAAAAATGATAGAAATGAACTTATTTACAAAACAGAAACAGACTCACTGACTTCAAAAAAAACCTTATGATTACCAAAGGGGAAAGGTGGGGGGGAAAGGATAAATTAGGAGTTTAGGATTAACATATACATACTACTCTGTATAAAATAAACAACAAGGACTTACTGTATAACACAGGGAACTCTACTCAATATTCTGCAATAACCTATATGGGAAAAGGATCTGAAAAAGAATGGATATATGTATATGTATAACTGAATCACTTTGCCGTACACCTGAAACTAATACATTGTAAATCAACTATACCCCAACATAAAATAAAAATTAAGTTAAAAAAAAACCAGTTAACTCAGAAACTTTAATCATATTAATTGTCATTTTTAAAGATATTTCTTTATTTCTCAAGGATCTGTGTGTTACACCAGTACAGTTTAGAAGTGTGTAGACACAGTCTGAGGAGGGCATCAGCTGCTCAGACTCAGGGTAAAGACAAGGACCTCCCACTTCAGCTTTGACATTCATGTATATTAATATATACAAAAGTGTATATAATAAAGACTTTATGAAAAAAAGTTTAGTGAAACCAAAATTATTTTGGTCTCTTCAGTTCTTATCATTTTTTTTTTCCTACTGGGACTGGAAATAAAAGAGCTAGATGGGATATAGCGACTTTTACTCTGGGTTAGACTACTAAAGTTAATAAAGTCTTGGGTATGAACTGCCTATCGGTTAGAAGGATTTAAGTGTGTCTCTTGGTCCTAGATTGTGCTGGTAGCCTATCCAGCAAGTTGAAAGTGTGGATCATTGGCTACCAAGACAGACAAGCATGAGAGAATAGATGAATCAGAGCTGGATTTATATCATTTCTGGAAAATCAACTTAAAGGGCAAAGCCTATTGATTACGACAATATCATGTATCAGGAAGAAAAACAAAACCCTGGAATCAGATTTGGGTTCAAATCCGGCCTTCATCATGTTATTAGCTGAGTTGGTCCTAATCAAGCTACTTAATTTTCTAAACCTTTATTTTCCCATATATAAAATAGAGATGAATTATCTACCCTCCAGGTTTATTATACAAATTAAAAATAATTTCTATAATATGCATACTAGTTATGATTCACGGAGGATTGATGCTCATTGTGGATAAAACTCAGCATTTCCACTTTCCCATTAAAAAGACACACATGTCTTAAAAAACAATATTAAAGAAGAAAAACAATAGTCATCTACAAAGTATCTTGTAATAAATTAATATGCATAGTTTGAATCTTTTTTCTGGCTGTGGGACACTCTTTCAAGATACAGAAGAAATGGTCATTTCTGCAAAGTCATCCAAGAATTGCTCTACTGATTTCTTCCTTATTGAATGCCAAGTTAATTACTGTGAAATAGACTTGGTTGTGCCATGTTGGTGTTTGGACAGTGCTGTGTATTGCAGAGTGTTTTATAGCTATTAATTATTGTCCTCACAATGTTGGGAAGTGGACCACTGCAACCTTCTTGGAGCACTAATTAGACTCTGGCACAGAAAGATCATATAACTTGCTGAAGGTCATTCACTGAAAAAAGCTTTGAAGACTGCAGGCAGAAGAAGGGACCCAGTTTGCTGAAATGTGAAGAACCACAAAATGGAAATCCAGAGGTCTAGTATCTAAACTCAGCTTTGCCACTCACTCTGCTATCTGGGCAAGTCACATAATCTCTCTCAGCCTCATTTGAAAAATAGTAAGAATGACTCATAGATATTATTGAGATCTAGATTCTAGGATTATAATAGCCTAAAGTCTCTTGAATGGAAAAATACATTGACAATTTTATCATTAAAATACATCTTGTCATTTTTTTAAAAGTTAATAATCATCTGAAACATGTTGGACTCAGTTGCCAAGACGGAACAAAATCCAAGATTGAGCGAAACAAGGCTAGAGGGAACCCTATGGAACTGCATTTAACCTTCAAAAGACAGTTATGTGTAGGAGACGTGGGATTTAGAGCAGGTCAATCAGGCTTCTGTGCATCTAGGCTCCTCCACTTAGTAGCTGCATGACGTGGGCAATTAACTTTTCAAAGCCTGTTACCTTTTCTATAAAATAGGGATAATACTTCTCTTAGGAAGTTTTTGTAAGGAGTAAAAGAGATGGCACAGACTAAGGACAAAGTAAATAATAACTAAGAATACTTGTTTTCTTTCTAATAAGGATAGTAAAACATAGGAAGGATGAACTTCTGCTCATTTACACCAACACAGTAATGTGTAACACCGAAAATATTTTTCAGTATATTCAGTAAGAACACACAATTCTTCTACTCCCCATTTGAAATGTTCTGAACTAAGAAAATATGTTTTGTGCTAACAAAGATCATCTTGGCATTCCAACTGCATACTCTACCTGATGATATTAGCAAGGGGCTCGTGATTATTGATAAAGTCGCCTGCATGGTCATCTGGACTGTTTATTCCTTCCTTCCTTCTTTCATTTATTCAGTTATTTAACAAACACTCATCTCTTTTCCTTAATACTGGGCAAGTAATTGGCATTTGACGGACCCTGAAAAGAGCATAATATCCCTATCCTCAAGGTGCTTCCAGACTACAAAGGAAGACTTATACCAACACATCATTGCATCAGAGCAATATGAAGTAGGTTGCTCTTGAATAACTCAGTTCTACACAGGAAAGTCAGCTTAGACATCCTGTCCTCTGCAAAGCTGCACTGCATCTTGAAAGATGAGTAGGATTAAATCAGTTGGTCAAGTTTGGGGAACACATTATGGGCAGAGAATAGTGTGCTGAAGGGCAAATATTAGCACATGAGGTTAAGGAAATGACAAGGGCTTTGTCATCAGGGCCGCATGGGAAGAGGCAGTACTAGCAATGATAGAGGGACCATGTGCTGAAGAGTTGGTTTTCATCATGAAGTTAATCAGGTGCCATGGGAGGAATTCATAACAGAAGTGGCATGAATGAACCAATGGAAAGACCCAAAATTCTTGCTCAGAATTGCTGCAATCCCAAAACTATCATCAGCAAAGGAGAACTTTCGGTCCTCTCCCTCCCTCCACCAGGGTGGCCTCTGCCCCATCATCTCTAGGCCATGATAGGGGAGAAAGTGTTGCTAACTTGACCGTGATTGTGCCCACAAGTAATCATGACAAGATAAACCTTTGTGACCTCACCCTCCATATCCCCTCCTATCATTCCATTTGTATCTCTCTTAAGGCTCTTGCCACATTAGACCCTGTATTAGTTATCTTAGTTCCCTTTCCATTACTACATAAAAAGTTCTGTTAAGGCCATAATCACTAGTGAGCACAACCACTGTGCGTTATGAGGCAAGAACGCAGGCTCCGCTCACCATAGATGCACCCTTTTCTGCTCCAAGTGGCTCTTCGGTAAGTGAATTTAAGGCTTCTCCTGGGGTCCAGCCATCTCACTCTCCCTCCTTAAGCACACTTGATTATGCCAGCCTCAAGATACAGATGTGAACTGGCAGGAGGTAAAGGGGAAGGAAGGTAAAAGGTACCACCTAGGCTTTTTGCGTCAGACTTTAATCAGGGCTTTGAACTGTGCTGCTTTTAGTTAGTGGTGCCCGGATTCTCACTTAGCTGTTATTCCCTGCAGTGATACCCAAGGATAGTTGAGGTCAGGGTACAATTCAGGCTTTCTACTCTGATCATACTATTGTTTGATACCATCCTTAACTTTTACCCACATCTCATAGATACTCACTGAATCCCTTGAGGATGCACTGGTGCTCTATCCCCTGATCGTTTGGTTTGTTTGTTTGTTTGTTTGTTTTGAAATCTAATCCCAGTAGAATGGGAAATGAGAATTTAAAAAGCTCACCGGATAATCACACCATGAGGGATAGACATCGCCACATTTAAATCACTCAGATTATCTGCTGTAAAAAGCACCCTGAAGATATGTTTTAAAAATTATAGAGAATCTGACAATAGATACCCATTAAGTGGGTGCTATTTACCAGACATTTTTGCTTGGCTGGGTATGCAAACATGAGTTAAATGCAGCACTTGCCTTAAAGGAACTTCTTATGTAACAGGGGTTACTAAGATGGCTAATACAGGACTGAATGTGACAAGAGCCTTAAGAGAGATACAAATAGAATATGGTATGGTACAGGGGATATATAGGGTGAGATCAGGAAGGTTAATCTTGTCATGACAAACATCCAACTCTGAGATTAGAATCTCTTTTAACTGAAAATGTTTATCTCATGCACAGATACCCCCAATCTCAGCATTACTGTGAGCCCTAAAGAATGGGCAGCATTTTAACAGATAAAATCTAGGGAAGAGAGAATTCTAAGTGGAGGAAGTGAAGACAAAGTTTTAAAGGCAGGAACGTGGGATCAGTTCTTATAGCCAGAAAGTCATGGGCACGAAGCCCCGATACAGAATATTTCTTCTCCCTGTTGCCTCCCATCCCACCCTCACTTCTCCACTAGATTCTCAGTTTCTCTTCCAATTGTCCCACTGTATCTACAACAGGCTGGTTTACCCCCAGGCTTTCTTCCAGTTTGCATCCAGATGGTACTTTATTGCTTTCTACCGCTCCTGGATTTCAGGAAAGGACTTCAGCATTAGATAAATATTTCCTAGGACTGTTCTCTCAAGCTCTTCCTCTTTCTAACCAGATCACTGGACGATGTGCAGAATAAAAGGTTTCTGCAAGATAAATTTTCTGTAAGCTTCCAAAATAAAGTCTCCTTAGAGAAATCAAATAAATTCAAGGAAATAACAAATCATGGTTTGTTCTAAAAAGCACTTTACTCAGAAGTGCACCCGTGACAGATATCAAGTTCTTATGTTAAGATAGGGTCTTTAATAAAACTGAAAGCCTTTGACCTGTGAGAACTCCTCTGGGTGGACCCGCAGCCTACCTGGTCTCTGTGATTCAATTCAATGTCAGCTCCATTCTTGATATAGTTGAAAAGACTTTTGTTTAACCTCCAAGGATATTTCCCAACCTATCCTCAAAAAGTAGCTAGGGAGCAGACAGTCCCAAGATTTCCCTTTCCTGCCTCGGCCAGGAAGGCCCCTTGCATGCATCTGTGCCTGCTTTCACAGATGCAGAATGAAAACCTGCAAATCCAGCAATGCAATGAATAGAGATTATTTGGCAATGGGGCTATAAATAGGGTGCTTTAGAACCCAAGGCACATTCAGCCTGCTTCTGTCGGCATAGACTAAGAAAGGAGGCTTTATTATTATAGCAGGAGCAAGTATACAGGCTTTCCTTGCCAGTAAAAGCAGCACATAATACACTCAACATGCCAATTGGAGTTAGAGCATAAATCACAGGTCAGTTCTAAACAGCATAGGAAGAGCTTTCCCTCATCATAATTATTAAAGCTAAAAAGCACACCTGGGAAGCTCGTCATTGTGAAAGAGAAATCAGTCAGTTGGTCTTCTATATTCTCTTGTGATGCTTTTAGTCAGTGGGTGGGATGGATGTAGATGTTTCTCTACAGTCTTCAGTTGATATTTCTGAGAGAATGAGAGGGTTTAGGTGAGCAGGTAAGACACAGTAAATCAAAGTGGGACTTCTGAATACAAGGGGGATGTATCAGACTGCTCTAGGTAGCTGAGATGAGTAAAACTAGGAGCCCAGGGTAGAGCAATAGATAAAAGGATTTTCTAGAAATCAGAGATGTCCAAAGAAGGACAAACCTTCACTGGAGGTATTTCACAAGAAGGTGATTGGCCATTTAGTCAAGGATGCTAGATTGGTCACAGATGTTAGAAAGGGGAATGAGGTAAGAATGGGTAGCCTAGATGTTCACATAAGGCCCCTTCCATCTTCATATGCTTTAATAAAACAACTTCCATCAGAATACAAATTAAACCACAGTCCCCACGGAAGAGCTCATTCCTATTCATTCAGGGAAATATGCTCACTTTGTCCATAGCCCCCAGTAGGTTCAAATCTCCCTCATCTAAACACAGGCAGAGGCAGGCCCCTCAACTGCTCTCACACTCAAGAGTATGAAATATTTTCTTCTTTTAAAAGAAGGTTGGCATTGCCTATGTTTCCATTATGAAAAGGATGAGTTCTAGGAAATCTGTTTGAATTATAAGTGCTATTTTGAATGCACTAAGGATGTTTATTACATAAAGGAATCCTGTGATAAATTAACCAGGATTTTAGTGGGGGGGGGGGTCACTTTTTTATTTACCATTTTGTTAATCCATATAATAGTCACCTGCAGAGGCAGCTGGACCCTCATCCAGGTTTGGTTCGATGTCATGAATGATGATACCAAAAACACAGCAAGAGGGTATGAAAAGGTCTACTACTGACATAACTGAGGTCTCTGGGAAGGCAGGGCATTCCTCTCAAGCAGGTCTGAAATGGTTTGAGAGAGCAAGGGACGGAGACAGGCCTGGGTTTATTGTGGCTAGGAGGTGGAGCCAGGGTGAGAGTTCCCACATGGCAGGGGTCCTGTGGTTTGAATCTCCTGCTGGCACCAAAGGAAGGAGTGCCCAGGATTTCTTATCTACTTGTCCAGATGTAAGGCACAAGAGGCAGAGGGAGGGGTGAGGCTTAAAAGCTGTCAGAAGTCATACATCAAAAAAAAGGAGTCAAACTCCTCATTACAATCTGCTATAGTGGACACATGCCGCCTTTGCTTTGGTTAACTCACAATTGAACCTCTTCCTAGGTTTGGAGAGTCCACCATCTTGTGAAACTTGTACAGAAATAGGAATTTGCCTTCTACCCGCCAGGAGCCAAAAGCCCAGACATTGGCTCTCTCTGAAGCCTGGAAGCTTGAGTGTAGGTATATAATCCAAACTAACTCAAGCAGGAAGCGAGGTTCATTCAGAGGTCATGGTTAGCGCCCAGCACTGGCAAGAGCAGAAACACTAGTACGGGCGCCCTGCTGCAGTGGCTGTGGTGCCCTGACCAAACCCTTCTCAAGGTCTGATTCTGGCTGTAGTCCTGGCAACCAGCTCCCCTTGATTCTTTCCTATTTGTAAGTTTGGTTCTCCACGCTTTCCATCTGTTTGTGAGCCAGATAACATCTTCCCACAAATTCTTTTCTGCTTAACTACCCAAAGTCAATTTCTGTTGTTTGCAGTGAAGAATCCTAACTAGTCACACACACACACACACACACACACACACACACACACACACACACACACACACACACACACGCAGAGGCATTCACATGCAGGCACATGTGCACATTCTGAGTAGGGATAATACATGTATAGAGTAAACATAAGTATAGATCAAGGAAATAAATAGCCTAACTGGCATTTCAACAGGTCTCTGGTATGTTGCTCAATAATTGGAGCAGCTATATTTCAGAGATATTTTCTAAAAAGGAAGTATAGAAATAGAAAGTTATAAGCCCCCAATTTTAGATTCAACGATTTTAAAAACCCATTTTGTATTCAAACCATTGATCACAAGTTATAATCGCAGTTAGTAAGAAATTTTGAGAGGATAAGAAGACGGATGACACAAGTACCTTTGAGAATGCACTGGGTGTATGAATATCCTGATAAAGGCACATATAAACGTCACATGTACCTCAACAATATGAGATTGAGTTTATAGGCAGTTTATTTGCCAAGAATGACTAGAACTTCTCCTGTGACATTCTGCTCTTTAAGTACATGTTTTAATTTTATTTCTTATAGAATATAATCCTTAACCTTGAGGCTACAATTACTGCAAAAATGCTTTAGGTATTTGTTATTGGATATTGTACTTACTCTCTGTATGTTGTTAGAGGAAAATGCATTTGTTAGACTATGTTTGCTGTAGCAAATTGAATTTAACCACCTAAGATGAAATGTACACATCAGTTCTGAGATAATTTTCTCATTATAAATGATTGTGCTAACTTTATGTTCTACACAAATATAAATGTCTCGTAGTTACTCCTTAGTCAAAGAGCATTATGACCCTTGTTTGAGCTTAATCCTTTACGCAGTTTCAGAAAACTAAGCTTGTGGTTCTAAAAGACTTATTTATAAAAGCAATGAGAAGCTTCTTTCAGCCACAGAAGAAAACAGAAGTCATTGTCTTCTAATTATAAATAGTGAAAAGTTAAACATAGCCATGCATATAGATATAATTGTAATGGTATTATCTGAAATACCAATATTTCTGAAAATTTGTGTATTTCTATTATTCTAGAGACAAGAGCAAAATCCACCTTGGGAGAAGGATGTTTTTTGAGTTGGTACTCTACTGGGCTTTCAGGTTATCAGATGTAAAGCCAAGATCCTATTCTGGCATGTTTATAAGTGTAATCATGTAAAAGGCTGTCTTAATTGTGAGGAAAGTTGTTATCTCTGTAAATTATTATGCTGCTGATAGCCACTGCCTACTGGAGACAAGATAAGCTGGTTTTCCCCTTTGAAACTGGTTACTTGCTCACCAAACCTACTTTATTTCCCTCCTGGGCACATACTTGAGCTACATTTCCCAGATTTCCTTGCAGGTAGGCATGGCCATGTAACTGAGTTCTAGCCAATGGAAAACAAAAGAAAGTAACTTTCCAGGCCTGATGCCTGAAGGAACTCCTAAATCTGATCCTCTCTGCTACTTCTCTTTCCTCTGGCTCAATGCAGATGAGCACAGTATCCTTGGAAGCCATATAACAAAGACGGTAGAGTCTCAAGGTAGAAGAGTCAGGATCTCTGAATCACTGCTTGAAGAAGACCCACCTCATTTGTAAAAATCAACTCTGAATTTTATATGAGTGGGAAATAAATGTCTATCACATTTGAATCACTACATATTTCTGGCTCAGTCTGTAGGGTAGACTGGCCTTAGCAATGTAGTGTATGGTGGAGGCTGGGGACAGATATGGCTGCTGGAGAAGCTGTGTGGAGGAGCAGTGATGTGTCCTCTCCAGTGAAAAATGGTCTTTTCTGCTTTGTAATTTTGTGTTGTTAGATATTATCACCTGATCTTAGACATGTTTTGGGGGGAAATAAGAGGAAACTGTTTCTAGTCTGTCTCAGAATTTTGGGGTAGATGGCAGAAAGAACCTCCAGGACAATGGTAGCAGTCCAGAGTAAGAGACTGTCTGTAGAGATAAAAAAATGTTTGTGACAAATGGAAGAATTCTCTGAAAAATGCTCATAAATACCTAGGGATGGAAACCTGATAAATGCCACAGCCACATGACTTGGTCCTCCATTATTTGTGTATTAAAAGGAAGGTGGCTCCTGAGGACTGGAGAAATTAGGATCTCAGTTATATAGTTGTATATATGGTGCAAAATGCTATTTCAAAGTACACATTGCCATAATTTAGCCTGACTCACCAGAGCTTCAGCCTTTAGCCTTTAGCCTGACTCACCCATTTGGCAGACTAACAAAGGGCCATCTTTGCAGTAGAGACAGCCCCACAGAGAAGTCACATTCTAAGCTTCTGTGTTCGAAAGGCATCAGTGTGGTGTGAATCAGAAGCAATTTGCTCAAAGATATCTAGAGGAAAACACTATTTTCTCTCTGCCCCAGATGAGCTCATGAAACCTCTGAGCAGGAGAGGGGGAAATGCACAGAGTACAGGAAGCAAAAAAGAAGCCATACAGAAGTGTGTCTTGTCCACCACCCGTTTTCTGTACAAATAGAAGGGACTGAGGACAACAGTAGAGGATATCCCAGAAGTTTGGGTACTTCTAGAGTAGGGAGATTGGCAGCTTGCTCCATTTATGGAATGTTCGTGTTTTTTTCTTGTTTTTTTTTAAAAACATCTTTATTGGAGTATAATTGCTTTGCAAAGGTGTGTTAGTTTCTGCTTTATAACAAAGTGAATGAGCTATACATATACATATATCTCCATATCTCCTCCCTCTTGTCTCTCCCTCTCACCCTCCTTATCCCACCCTTCTAGGTGGTCACAAAGCACCGAGCTGATCTCTCTGTGCTATGTGGCTGCTTCCCACTAGTTATCTATTTTACATTTGGTAGTGTATATATGTCCATGCCACTCTGAGTTTTGTTTTTTGTTTGTTTGTTTACTTGTTCTTTTAAGAGCTGAAGTTGCCAAATATTTCCCACACCACTGCCCAAGTGATGATAGAGATCAATAGAGATGGTGACAAGGCAAATCTTGGCATCAGAGGGGCCTAAGATAACCATCTTGTATTTTCCTCCTATTAATGAGAGACAAAGAGAGGTCCATTGTACCCAGGAGCAGAGGATTTTGTTCAGAGAGAGCCTGTGGGACTGCCTGGGGATTTCCTCAGCCAGTCCAGGGAAGATTCCACATCAGAATGCATGAGTAGATTACCCAAGCTGGGGATTGAAGGATAGCATGGCTTCAATTTACTAAAGATTGCCAGCGTCAGACAAATGAATACATGCTGAATGAACATTTGCAACCTGTCCAGTTATTGCCTTCTGCAGCAAGCACTGGGCATTCCTGGGGGCAAAACACACGCTAGACATGACATAATCCATGACTGAGAGGAGATAAAACCGAGAAGTAGACCCTTTCTTCTCCAACACCATCACTGGGCTGTTACCAAAGCTCTGTAAGAGTCTTGGTGGACCTACGTATATACCCCAAAACCTATACATGAATGTCCATAGCAGCATTATTCATAGTATCCAAAAGTGGAAAGAACCCAAATGTCCATCAACTGATGAATAGATAAGCAAAATGTGGTATATCCATACAATGGAATATTATTCAGCAATAAAAAAAATGAAGTATGGATAGAGGCTACAACATGGATGAATATTAAAAAGCATTACACTAATTGAAAGAAGCCAGACATGAAAGGCTACATACTGTATGATTCCATTTATATGAAATGACCAGAAGAGGCAAATCCACACAGTCAGAAAGTATTTGTGGTTGCCAGGGGCTGGAGGTGTTGGGAAAAATAGAGAGTGATTGCTAATGGGTATGAGGTTTCTTTTTAGAGTGATGAAGATGCTCTAAAATTGATTATGGTGATGGTTGCACAGCTCTGTAAATATTATAAACATCATTTTATTGTATGCCTTTAATGGATGAATTGTATGGGATGTGAATTATATCTCAATATATATTATTATTAAATTATTTAAAAAAAGAATCTTGGTGGGAGTTAGAGGGGTCTCTGGGGAGGAAGGAGATGGGAGGGCTGATTACAATTAATCATAAACTGGAAATAACTAAGTTACTATTGAATCAGCTTTTAAAAAAACCACTTAAAAGTGATTTAATATTTTCTACTATTATCAGAAATGGGAACTTATCAGGTACTGGCCCTTTTAGAAGGCTGACTTTGTGACACAGGAGCCAAATCACTTGTTTAAAGGCAGAGAAAGGTGGTATTTTTATAAAATTCTCTGGAGATAAGGAATTTTCTAGAATCTCATGTTAAAGCCAGATTTTTTTTAGTGAGGGGTGTGTGCGTGTGTGTGTGTGTGTGTGTGTGTGTGTGTGTGTGTGTATGTGTAATCAGAGTAATGAAGGTATACAGAAGGAAAGGGTAGAGAGAAGATAAATATCTCAGACTCAGGCTTTCAAGATGGCCCAATCCTGAAACAGGCAACTGAGAAAGTCAAATTTTTAATCTCCTTTCTTTTCTCCCTGTCTTTATTTTCCTCCCCTCCTCCTGTTAAATTTCCCAATAGGAAAGACAACTCAAGACCTGCACTCCAATAGTTTAAGTCTATATGACCTCTTCTCTATCTTGCCTTCTCTACCAGATGACTTTCAACCTGTCAAATTCCTTGCACTCTTCTTTGTGGCTTCACGCTCAAGAACACTACCAGTGAAATCACTCATTCTCCATTTAATCTGGCAAAGCTACAAAATCTCCACTCGAATGGATTTCCCCAGCTAGGAACTCTATCAGCAGAAAATACGCCATTCCTCAGCTCAGGTCCAACTCTTACTGTACAATCCTGAGATGTTGCTGCTCTGGGACATAAATGGCAGCGCCAAAAGGATCACTAAAAATTCTTAGGCATGAACTCCCAGAACTTGGGAATCATCTCAGAGAGTCCTCAGGAATGGAACTGCACAATAGTGCTGAGGTAAGGGAGGAAAGGGGCTCCATCTCTTCGGTCCCTTCATCCAAAGGGATGACCAAGGCAGTGTCAGTTCTGAAAAGAAGTTATATGGCTGGAGAGCATGACAGGCAAGGAGTAGAGGCTCTAACCAAGGAAAGGCCCTTTGTTCTCAACAACAATCCTTTCTGTCCCCTTAACGCTCATCTTACATGTCACCATGAAGTCATCCTGAGTCTCCTATTTAAATATGTCCTAGTCAGAATTCTTTTCTGCTGGATATCTTAGCACATCTAACATGTTAATAGGTTACCCCTTAACACCTTAAAATGCTGAGATACCTAAAATGGATTGGAAACCTTAGTAGGAGAAGGGAGTATGAAGTTTTTCTTAATCCCAAACTTTTTTGACCTGAGAATCCATATTCTCCCACAATGCCAATTAAACTCATGTGGAAGTCTAGTGCTCCAAGGCATGTAGCTTGGAAAGTATTAATGAATATCAAACTCCCAAGGGAAAGAGTAAATCCAAAAGCTTGATTGCAGCATTTCCCAAAGAATATCTCTTGGAATTTTATTCATGCATAGTATTCCTCTGCAAAGGATGCTTAAATAGGTTTTGGGAAAACTGCTTAAATAGGTTTTGGGAAAACTGCCCTTGCTAGAAATTATTTGGCGTTTTGTCCCCCTAAATATTTATAGATTAATTTATATCACCTTATCTTTGTCTCCAGGCATTACTTCATCTGAGGAAAAGGGTTTTAATATTTGTTTGAGTTAAATAACCACACATATTTGAGACTGTTACAATTAATTTCCATCTAAGCTACATCAGCACCAAGTCAGATGGTGAGGCTTCCCCCACCCCAGTTTAATTGAAATAACCTGTGTTTCTGCTAGTTGCAGGAGAGGTTTTACATATGATTCATCCCTGTAGCTACTCTCCTGCAATAACACCTTGAACACAGAGGTATGAAAGAAAGTTTTGTTGAATAAAAGAACAAAAGATAACATGAGAGCCACAGCTGACAGCAGAATATAGTCCTAGATGGAGGACAGGTTTGACGCATATTTTTCCTGATAATCCACAGTAGTCATCAGAGCTCTGCCGTTCATGACTGCACCCAAGCCCTTTTAAAAGCCACAACATGGTCTGCCACTTCCTCAGAGGTGTTCATTCTACATATACCTGGAGAAAAATAGCAAAACCCTTTGACTGAGATTAAGTGATGTCCAGAGGCTAAAATCAAGCTCCTGGGATGTTGTCCAAGGAAGGCCTAGCATGCAGGGGTTTTGCCTTGAGGACTGGCCGCAATGTCTCCTCCGTGGAGACAATTGATCCCTCGCCCAGTGAGCAGATGTTACTAGAAGGATGATGTTTGTAGCAAAGGACTGCCCCAGGCCTTTGATAGCTTCCGTGGTGGTTTCAACAGGAAGCTAAAGAAACCGGCACTACTGGCCAACCATTCCCTGCTTCTCTGCACCATCCTTGTGCTAAAAAATCTACTCTACTTAACATGATAAACTTCTAAAGGTAAAACTCTATCACCTACTCTCGGTGTAACTTTGTCATTCCACTGTTCAAATATGGCTGTGAAAGGAGAACAGTTTGCCATATTGGTGGTTATCTTGCCCAGGGGTCAAAATTATCCCAGTGTGTCATGTTTCCTGGTATTTCTAGCTATCAAGTTGTTGTGAAGGAAGAGAAGGCAAGGGTTGATCAATTCATTCACAAATGCACTTTTTGCTCATTCAGCAACATTTATTGGATGTCTACTATGTCCCAAGAATTGCTAAGTTGATTCCTTAATTAAATCTGACTGACTCACACAAACCTTAGACACATAAGAAGTCTTTACAAGTGCTTGCATTTCATATCTGGAAGTTATATAGTTTTGGCCAATCACTTTCTCTGCTATTTCTTGTTTCTTACATTTCTGGTTTCTCTTCCCCACTTTGACTCCATACCTCCGCTTCTACTCTCTTTCTAGCTAGATGGTTTACATATCAAAAGGCTTCTTCAGAGAAACAGAACCAAGAGGAGATAAATATGAAGATTTGTTTTAAGGAATTGGCTCACATAATTGTGAGCACTGATGAGTCTGAAATTTGACCAGTAAGCTGGAAACTCAGGCAAGATTTGATGTGTTGATTTTGAAATCTGTGGGACAGGCCAGCATACTGGAAAGTCAGGCAGGACTAGATGTTGCAGTCTTGAGTCTGAAAGTTGTAGGGAAGAGCAGCAAGCTGGAAATTCAGACAGATTTCCATGTTACTGTCTTGGGCTAGAGCTCCTTCGTTCCCAGGAAATCTATTTGTGCTCCTGAGGCTTTCAACTGATTGGATGAGGAGGCCCACAGACATAATCAAGGTCAATCTCCTTTACTTAAAGTCAATTGATTGCAGATGTTAATCACAACTATAAAACACCTTCATAAGAACATCTTGACTAGTGTTTGACCAAACTGGATACCATAGCCTTGCCAACTTAACACATAAAATTTAATCATCACAGTTTGATATTTTGGATTTCGTCTTATTTTCCCTTGGTGATAATGTAGGACCAATGTGATAATGTAGAACTGAAAGTTCCTGCATATCAGTTCTATATCTTTGAGCAACCAACTACATCAGGTTTGAGGGTTGAGAGGGAATCTGAAAATGGCAATGCATATATGGAAGAGATTTGGACCCAACCCTTGAGGAACTTCTGCTGTAGGTAAAGAAACATTACTTTGAATAACTTTATTTGATTATAAGTCTAAGTCTCTATAACAGGTATGTATATGCAAATGCTAGAATGGCATAGTGGAATGACGGATTAGTTCCATCTATTAAAGGGAAGATGGGAGGGAATTCATGAAGTTGAAATGCTATGTCTTGAGGATGAATACAATAATTTTGGGTGGAGAAATGGCAAGAAAGCATTCTGGGCAGAGGAAACTGAAGGAATAAAGCCTGGGTGGAATACTATGGAGTCCGGTTGTTTGCTTATCTGGAGAGAGGGAGGAGCAAGTAAAATGGTCAGAAAGAGGATGGGAAAAGAGAACTGGAAACAGAATGAGAAGGACTTCAGATGTCATAATTAGTGGCTGTCACATTACCCTATAGACAACAATAAGGCAGAAACTTCACACAAGATACTGAGAGATTGGGCGGGTTCCCAAATATAGGGATTGAGAAGATATGGGGTGACCGTCTCAGAAAGATGATGTGGCAAAGAGGAGAGAGGCAGCCTTGCCAGAGGGCTGTGCCATCTGATTTTCTGGGCTGAACTTCATCACCACATTGGCATAATCAGACATTTGTATCAGCTAGCACCTTCTCACAAGAGCCCTGTTCTCCTTCACCAGGAGGCCAGAGGCAGCTCATCCAAATTGTAGCTTGTCATCTCTTGGCATTTACAGCTTCACCTGATCCACAGGCTCATTAACGTTATGCACAAATGCCTTGGGATTTTTATGACTTGGTGTAATCTTTGTGACTGCCCAGGAAGGGAGCTTGAGTTTGTGAGTTGCCCCTGACTCACCCACCCCCTACGAAACCTTTCGCTAATCAACTCAGTTTGTAAAAAGGAAGGTGACTTTTTCCTTTCAGTTATAAAAAAAGGAGGGGGCTTTATTCACCATATGACTTGGTGCTAATGTAGCTTAGATGGAGATTAATTATAATTTTCTCAGCTATGTATGGTTATACAACTCAAGCAAATATTAAAAACCTTTTCCTGAGATGTAATATGAAAAGTAATGCCTGGAGGCTAGAATCAAGGATAATGCCAAGTGAGGTTTTATTTTGCCTACTTAAGGTGTCACCACAGAGCACGTCCCATAATGTGAGCTTCAGAAGACTGACCCGGGGGACCAAGTGCGTGTGGAACAGTGATCTGGGGAAGGGAGGGGATCGTTGTTGTCTAACCTGCTCCTTTGCTCTGATAGTCCAGAGTACAGACTCAGCGCCTTGTTCATAAACTTAAGCTAAGTATGGAAGACTCTGAGTCATTGAGATGCTTCAAGACATTAATATCATTTCTCGATTTTCTTCAAAAGACCTGAGTGAACGAATTGTCATTCTGCTCCCTCCCAACATGGAATCTCTCTCTCTCCAGCTCTCTCTCTCTCTCTCTCTCCACTTGCTTTAACCAGTAACAAAGAACAAACATTTAAAAACATAAAGGTGAGTACTTCCCACTCTACAAAACACTCTGTGTGGTTACTACACTGTTCATAAGGTACATAATTCAACTAGAGATCCCACATCTTTAAATGGGGTTCAAGAGGGTGGGTGGAAGAATAAAGATTTGCTCTAAGCTTCTGACAGCAAAGTCCACTTATTTCCATGCAATTTCCCCACCCTTCGAAGGGCAACATTCTTAGAGAAAAGGGAGCAGTTGTAATTACTCCAAATAACAGTGTCTTTTCAATTCCTCAAGCAATATGGTGAGTGCTAAGCTAAGAATAGTTAAGAAGATGAAGCAGTGTGAGATAAAAACTATGCAATGCATGGAAAAGGTCCTGACATGGGAACATTATTTTATGTGCTTAATTTCCTAACAAACAGTAGCACAAGGATCTCCTAGCCACCCCACTTCCATTTTCTCTAACAGTAGACTTCTGCTAAGCTTCTGCTCATTTTCTTTTTGTGGGATAGTCTCACAAGTGACTTCCTGAACACAGAGTTGCCCACAGGGCATGGTTCACATTGAAAAAAGTACCACTGACCTCATTGCTACCAAAAGCTTCAGTTGGTCCTCTTTACTCCATTTTGTGCTCAAAAGTGAGAGGAATAAAGGCTTAGTCATACCAATCCTACCACCTGAGAGATTATTTCAATGAGCCAATTAGATACAAACAAGGTTTCTTTTCTAAAAATTAATTCTACTTATAATAGTTTCCTGAACAATTTTTATCTTTACCAGGTACCTATTTGGGTGTAGTTTTTCTCCAGAAGGCAGCATGTAAAACCTTCCATGAAATTGCAGTTTACAGAAAATGCAGGTAACTGTTCCCTGTTCGTATCTCTGTTAGACCATTATACTAGGATGGTCAATGCATCACACTTTTGGGTATCTACACCCTTGTTTAATCCCAACTCATGGCTGACTCTGGGCTCGGCCATGTGACTTGCCACAGCCAACTGGGCAACAGTAAATATAAGGTTTGATAGTGCTTGCTCATTGCGGCTTAACCTCTTGGAATATTGCTGTTGCAATGTGAAGAAACTTGGTCTAACCTTAAAGATGAAATACCACACGAAGACAAAATTCTACTATTAATACACTTTCTCAGAGAAGCAGAGGTCAGGATGGGATCAGATGTGCAAGACACTTAGTGAGGGAAAAAACTGCAGGGAATAAGGGGTGGGAGCTAGGTATGGGAAGAGCCATCACAATGTGACATAGGTCTGGCCTTGCGAAGGAGAAGGGGAAGAAAGGGTGTTGGATATGCTAAATGTGGTTCCAAGAAAGTCTCAGCTATGCAGATAAGGATTCCTGGGGCCAAAGTTGCCCATCTCGCAGAAACAGGTCTGCCTTCCTGTGCAGACCACACTCAGTCATTGGCCCTTGGGAAGTGTGGCCTCCATGTGGACAGGGCAGTGGACACAGAGCCAGCAGCTGGGGCTGTGGGTCAATAACTGTTCCCTAAGCAGGAGGCCCTAGTGACCTATTTTCATGGCCACCTCAGCAGTTCTCAAACTTCACGTTACTCAGTTTCCACCACCAGAGAAAGACTGATGTGTTCCCCATAATTTTAGTTGAAATAATCCAGTGGAAGGCTCTAAGTGCTCCAGCTTGGTTTGGAACCAACACCTGGTCTAATCAGCTCCATCCAGTAAGGCAGTGTCATATGTGGTCACAGAGCCATGGCACAGGGAGTCCACCCTACGTACTGGGGAGACGATGCCTAGAAGGGGATGCATTGTGAGCCGGGCAGTCATCAATGCTGGGAGGAAGAGGAACAAACAGACGCAGCCAGGGGACTGTAGCCCCCATCACCCATTTTATAAGATCAGGTTTGTAAAGATGGTCCCTTTAGTCCATGAGCTTCCACCTGCGACAGTAGTCCTTGAAGCCTTCCTAAGTTCCCAATTCAGGATAAACCATTCCTTCTCCTCTAACTAAGTGCATAGTATTTCCCCCTTATTACACTATGCTTTATATGAGGATTAAATGAGTTAACACATTTAAGGAGCTTAAAAGAGAGCTGAACCTCAGGCCAGTAAGTGTTCAAGAAATGTTAGCTATAATTATCATTACTATTGTTAAATTCAGTGGGATGCATACCCATCTCTTTCACTAGATTATATGTCCGTTACAATCAGGGACTATTTCCTGGACATTTTAGCATACTGCAGAGGAATCAGTCTCCCAGTGAATGCCTGGTGAATTGAATCGAATCTACTTTCAAGATGGCTCCGAGGATAGAGCATCTGAAAAGCTGGAGAGCCCCTATGCGACCACAATGTGTGAGCTGCTGTTCCACAGTCAGATCTTAATTATCCATTTGTACAGGCTCCACTTCTTGGATTAGCCACCACACACGTTTAATCCCATGTCGCCAAAACACTTCTGGGACCCTGCCCTCAATTAGGATCAGTTAGGAATGAAAAAGTAATTTTAGTAATCAGCCCATGCAGAACCTGATCAAAAGGTTAATTTTCTACTCCCCAAAGCACACAGTACAGACAGAAATGATTTTTAGATTCTCCACCCTTGTCTCTCTCTTGCATTAGTATGAGTGATTGAGGGTTTCCTATAAGAATCACAATTATTGTGTAATCAATGAAAATGCTAGAAGTGATGGTCTCCAGGTGATAGGTTTAGGCAATTTTTATTTTTTCAATTTTGTTTATATATATTTTCTATTTTTTTAATGAAGATGTTCTCTTTGTATAACAAGAAATTTCTCTCCTTCCCCCTACCTACCTAATCACTGTTTAATTGTGTTAGAATAAATTTCATGGTACTCATAAAAACTCCAAAATTAGTCAGAATGCTGAGTCTCAATTTTCTCATCTGTAAAGTGGAAGTAAAATAATTCCCTTAAAGGATGGCATGAGAAATAAATAACACAAAGCATAGCACATAGTTCATGCTTTTAAAATGTTTTAACTTCCTTTTCTTAACCAAGTTTTTGTGATTGTGAGGAACATACACCTCCACAGAGAAGATCCATGCATGTCAGCCATGAAATTGATAATAAAAATCCTCATGATATATTTAAATTGTAGTATTGCACACAGTCTTTTTCTGAGGTATTTTTTATAAATGTAGTGTCCCCAACACATGATATATGTGACCCAGGCTTATTGCTGAAGATTCTGATTCTTTATCTAAATATGGAACACATTTTTGAGGCGATTGCCAAAAGAAAAAAAGGCTTTTCCCACACACTTGGCCCTATCCTTTGCTTTCTTTTTTAAACAATTTATTGAGGTATGATTGACATACCTCAAAAGTTGTACATATTTAATGTATGCAACATGATGAGTTTGGAGATAAGTACGTATTCATGAAACCATCGCTATAACCCATGCCATAAACATATCCATCACCTCCTTTCAAAAGTTTCCCCCTGCCTTCTTCATGCTTTCTGAAGAGTATAGAAAGTAGCCCTCCAAGGCTTGTAGATTTGGAGTTCTACAGAGACAACAATTTTACCTGTATGGAGACCAATAATAAAGGAGAGACTGATGAGAAAAGACCTCAGATCAGAGAAATTGCTTTATGTATTGCAAGAGTGCTGAGGCATTCAACAAAAGAAAACTGGAAAATTTCAGAAGAGAACAGTTCTAGGAGTTTCCAAAAAAAATAAAGATAATGATGATCAACATCCAACATGAACATTTGTTGAATAATTGCCATGTGCCATGTGCTGAGCCAAGCATTTCACATGCATCATTTTACAAGAGTCCAACAAAGTATCTACTATCATGCCCTTTTGCAGATGAAAATACTTAAGTTTTGAAAGGTAAAATGATGCCCTTAAGCTCATGCAACTAGAAAATGTCATGGCTGATTTGTGTGGTTGGCAAACCTGTGCGCATATCCAACGGTAGAGGACCTGCATAGATCTTGGAGGCCTAATAGATATCTTTAGCTTAGGATAAAAGAATGGGCTCATTGAGAAGGCCGAGTATACCAAACTATAGGAGGACCTGCATAGATCTTGGAGGCCTAATAGATATCTTTAGCTTAGGATAAAAGAATGGGCTCATTGAGAAGGCCGAGTATACCAAACTATAGGAGGACCTGCATAGATTTTGGAGGCCTAATAGATATCTTTAGCTTAGGATAAAAGAATGGGCTCATTGAGAAGGCTGAGTATACCAAACTATAGGAGGACCTGCATAGATCTTGGAGGCCTAATAGATATCTTTAGCTTAGGATAAAAGAATGGGCTCATTGAGAAGGCCGAGTATACCAAACTATAGGAGGACCTGCATAGATCTTGGAGGCCTAATAGATATCTTTAGCTTAGGATAAAAGAATGGGCTCATTGAGAAGGCTGAGTATACCAAACTATAGGAGGACCTGCATAGATCTTGGAGGCCTAATAGATATCTTTAGCTTAGGATAAAAGAATGGGCTCATTGAGAAGGCTGAGTATACCAAACTATAGGAGGACCTGCATAGATCTTGGAGGCCTAATAGATGTCCTTAGCTTAGGATAAAAGAATGGGCTCATTGAGAAGGCCGAGTATACCAAACTATAGAAGAGAGACAGGTTTTGTATGGAGTCATACAATAGGCTTCTAGTAATGATGCATGATCAGGGTAGCTAAATATTTCTGGAAGAAATTTAAAAGACTGTGGAAGTCTCTCATAGGAAGGAATTACAGTAGGAGCATCCAGGGTTGGGGAACAGCTATGTTTGTGAAATCTGTTTATGCTTAGTTTGTTTATTAGAGGTGGTATGAAGGGGTATTAGTTTTCTAGGGCTGCCATAACAAAACACCACAGAATAGGTAACTTAACAGAAATTTATTTTCTCACAGTTTCTAGAGGGCGGAAGTCTATGATACAGGTGCCGGCAGGGTTGGATTCATCTGAGGGCCATGATGGAAGGATTTGTTCCAGGCCTTTCCAGGTCTTTCTCTTTGGCTTATAGACAGCTACCTTCTCCCTGCTTTGTCCTCACGTGTTTGTCCCTCTGTGCCTCTGGTGTCTCTTCCTCTTCTTATAAGGATACCAGTGGGACTTCCCTGGTGGCACAGTGGTTAAGAATTCGCCTGCCAATGCAGGGGACATGGGTTTGATCCCTTGTCTGGGAAGATCCCACGTGCCGTGGAGCAACTAATCCCATGCACCACAACACACTGAGCCTGTGCTCTAGAGCCCGCGAACCACAACTACTGAGCCCACACGCCACAATTACTGAAGCCCGCGTGCTCTAGGGCCCACGCGCTGCAACTACAGAGTCCGCATGCTGCAACTACTGAAGCCCGCACACCTAGAGCCCGTGCTCCACAACAAGAGAAGCCACCACAATGAGAAGCCTGTGCACCTCAAGGAAAATTAGCCCCTGCTCACTGCAACTAGAGAGAGCCTGCGTGCAGCAATGAAGACCCAATGCAGCCAAAAATATAATTAATTAATTAATTAATTAAACAAAATTAAAAAAAAATAAGGATACCAGTGATACCAGGTGAGGGCGCCACCGTAATAGCCTCATTTTAACTCAATCACCTCCTTGAAGACCCTACTACTAAGTATAGCTACATTCTGAAATATTGGAGGTTGGGACTTCAATGAATGAATTTTGGGGGGTACACAATTTAGCCCATTATATTGTCTGACAGAACGAACTAGGAGGAGGGTGCACTAGGTCTGTGCAAGCTGTGCAGTATGCAATTCCAGTTGTGCAATGCAGCAGCTACTGGGGGTCACCATCCCGTGGGTTCCCTCCAAATGTGTCCCTGTCAGATCCTATCTGTGCATTGCAAATCTACCGTGAGCAGATGTTCTCTGTCAAACAAAACTTGAGGGCACATTGTGAGACCAAGCTGTCTGGTAGAGAATAGTCTCCGTACTAGATGCTGGTAGGGACTCAGGGCAAGTGACTGTGATGCCATCACTCCTCCCTCCCTTTCATCAAGTTAGCATGAAGCAAGGTCCACAAGAGGGTTGCGTCTGAGGAAGCAGAGTGATGTGACTAGAGAATCTCAGTCTGACGTCTGACGAAGAGATGGATCGACACTGTTCCAGAGTTAGCAATGAATTCTGACCAACTACGCCCTCTATTTTTATTCACGCAGAGATTTGCTATGATGTTTGGATTCTGTATCTTCCTTTTCTGGTTCTCTTATTTCCTGGGCTCCTTTGAGATAGGTTTCAAATGGCACATCCAAGGAGGCAGAGATCGAAACAGGGGTAGAACCAGGGCGTCTCATGTTGATCACAGTTGGCAGGTGGAGCTATGCATTGCCCTCTCCCCTCCACCTTTCCAATCTCTCTTTTGCAGATATTGGAGCTAAAGAACCCCCAGGGAGGATGAGAAAGGGACTCACGTATTGGCGTTAGAATTGGAATTTAGACTTGTAAACACAAGTGGAGAGCATGGGGCAAGAATGGAAGGATGTATTAAAAAGACAATTTTTGCCAGAATCTTCTAAAAACCCAGAGAGAGCTATCATCGAGACAACAGCATGATACACTGAAGCAGACTTAGTAACCCAGCAGGGGCCTGAGGCCAACAGTTGTTCCAGTTTTACAGAACTTGAGTTCACCCCAATAGCATCACTTGGATGGTATTTTTCTGCTTCAGCAAGCAATAGGCTATGTGAGTATAATCTCAGTAACTCAGTGAATGCAAAACGCTTCATGACAAGCAACGCTACCTGAAAGAGCACAAGTCATAGGCTGAAACCTTCTTCTTCCATTCTTGAATGACCCCCAGGCTGTCCTTGCACTGTGACAAATTAGGGCCCAGTGACTGGAATAGTTGTCCAAAATCTACATCTAGAGATGCCACCTGAAAATGGCAAAGACATGATGGTGGCTGCAACACATATTCCCATGCCCACACAGAGCCTCTGTGGGGATTTCAATAGCCTGGGGCACTTTATAAGGAATCACTAAGTTCAGGCTTTAGGCTAGCAAAATTCACATGTAACATTTATGTGATAACATTTCTCATCATATGCTGGTAAAGCCTGAGCATATTGGGACCATAATTAGCAAAAACAGCTTTTCTTTCTTCTTTCTTTCATAGTTTTCTTCAAGTGAATAGGTTTCCCCTTTCTAAGCTGTTCTTATTTCCCATCGGATATAAACTCTCCTTTTCTGCTCGACCTTACACCTAGTAAGCTCAATTTAGATAGTTAGGGCAAGATTATGGCAAAATAAGTATCATGGCAAAGAGTAACGAGGAACCCTGAGTCTAGGAAACTTGAGCCCTTTGGAGGACTCCTAAGAATCCAGTAAATGGAAAGAATAAAGTACTATGATGTAACACTCAGTAAGCGCTGAGCAAGCTCTTGGCACAAGAGAAGTACACCGTAACTGTTAGCTCTTGTGAGTGTTATGCCAGGTGCCCATGCCTCCCCCCTGCCTTTCCAACCACCATAGGACCTCAAGAGCTAGGATTCCACTAGCTATTAATACTCAAGATGTTTCAAACTAAACCCAGTATTGTCTGCAGTGAAGCGTCCCAGGTGCTGGTAAGTGGTGGAATCAGGATTTGAACCCAGGTAGTTTGATGTTGAGATTCATATGCTTAACCATTATCCTATACTGACTGTCCAGCTTAGTCAGCTTCCTCATATCTTGGCTTGTCTAGGTCTGCTTTGTCCCTTCCCATCTCATGCCTTTCATCAGCCTGAGGGATGAATAGGGACCAGACTCCATCCTCCTGGATCTCAGCCAATACAAAGGAGAATATATTAAGTGGCAAACAAATGGTACAGACAAGTTCCTCAGAGAGAGAAGGAAATGTGTTTTTTAAGGCCACAGTTTGGTTTGGTTTGGTTTTGTTTCCTGCAGGGATTCAAAAATGAGCTCTCAGTTCCTCAGGTCTGCAAGAGATTTCTTTCATTCCTGAACTTTCCATAGACTTCTGATTTATAATGTGTGCTCTCTGCAGATTGTCACAGAACAAGAATCTTGCCTAACCAAACATAATGGAGGCACCAGACTTCCGCTGACATTATTGGGGAGCATCAGTATGCCTGCCGTGGGGTGTGAACAGTCATCCAGAAAAGAAGAAAATAGCATAATGGAGCGGGGCAGGGGTGGTGGTCATAACAGACTCTAAAGGGAAGAGAGAACTGTTTTGAATAGCAGTTCTAAGAACGACTTCCTCCCTGGGTTTGTCTGGGTTCTGGTTTGTATTTTACAGGACCGAGCAGATAAGCAGAAGAAGGTATCTGTGCAGTGTTACAAGTAAGTGGGATTGGATTCTAGCCCTGTTTCTTTTATTAATTAGTTTTGTGACTTTGAGCAAGACCCTGACCTTCTTTAAGACTCAATTCCCTCATTTCTCAAATTGATAGGGTAACAGCTGCTATGAAGATCAAAAGATGAAAAAGATGTAAAAGAATTTTAATTCATTCATGTATTCCACAAACATGTACTGAGCTCCAAATAAGAGGCAGTCTCTGTGGTCTGTGATTATAAGAGGAGGCCCGTATTCTAGAATCTGAACTTTGCTCCCTACTCTTCCCATGTCTAAGATGAACCCAATAATGTTTTCTTCCCTGATGCTCACAATGAAAGTATTTTACATTTAAGAAAGAAAAGTGAAAAAAAGAAAGGAAAAAGCTTTGAAAGGATATATAAAATTACTATTTTTAATCCATGTTAGTATACAATTGAAGCCACTTATAAATAATCTAGTAGTCTTGTGGTCAACATCATCTCTGGAGAGAGATCACCTTGGTTTAAATCCTACTACGTATTGGCTTTGTAACCTGAAACAAGTTATTTAGCCTCCATAAACCTCTTCCCCCACTTAGAAAAAGGGAATGCAGATCATATCTATATCACAGAGTTGTTCTAAGGATTAAATGAATATATTAATGAGTATAGATGGGAAAAAAAGGAAGCAAAATTTAATGACTCACTCAAAAATCTAAGGCAAAACAAGACCTGAAATATATATACTTATTCAGCATACTGCTGGCTAAATGCCTTAAAATTATACATTTGTGATATATAAACACACATTGCTCATGTGCGTACTCCAAGGGAGTCTAATTCCAACTTAAAAAATATGGCCATGATAGTGATAATAATAACCACAATGTTTTGAACACCCCATGCTAAGTGCTATGCTACGTACTTTACATATATTACTATATATAACTCTTTAAAGTACCAGTAAATTTGATTATTACCACCAAACTTACAGATGAGAAGACTAAGGCAAGGAGAATTTAAACACCTTGTCCAAATTCGTACAGGTAGTAGGTAGTAGAATCAGGCTTTGAACTCAGGTGGGTTTTACTACAGGGTCTAAATTCTTAACCACTTGCAGGGTAAAAAATTTGACCTCTTTTTGAGCCTTGTGCCCCTTGTGGCCTGGCATACCCTGCATCTTGTGAGCCAGATGGAACCACTTGATCAGTCCCTGGGATGGGGGTACCCAGTCTTCTCATCCAAGTCTCCCATACTGGACTTGAGCTACTGCAGAGGATATGTCTCAACTTCCATCCCTAGGAAGGGACAGGGCAGCAGTGGTGAGGGTATGGGGAGAAGGAGCTGCAGCACCAGTACAGCTTCAGTCTGGAGCTAGCTCCTAGAGTTGAGGGTGGTGATGTTGGGGTCAAATTAATTATTCAACAGGGCAGCTGATCCCTCAAGAGCAAAGAGTTCCTTTTGGTAGGGCCTTGATGAAAGGTTCTTCAAATATTTGAAGATCAAGGTGGTCTAATTCTTAAGGCGGTTACTCTTTAAGGAAAGTGACCTTTTTTCTCCAGGGGAGACAGATGAAAACAGACGTAAATGAGTGATTACGTTTAGAATGAGTTAAAAGGCAGAAAGTCAATGGGTTAACTAGTTAGATAACAGAAAATGAGAATCAAGATTAAAATTTACTATTATATACTGTGGAAATGAGATTTAATAAGAAAGGGAGGGAAATAGGGGAGACAGGAAGTGAGTGGGTGAGGAAACTGAGGGCCTCCTCTGACTTCCCCCTTAATCAGTCCCTGTTCTTTGTGGACCAGGAGTCAGGAAGACAGGTGCTACTCTGTTCCTCTGCAGCCTTGGCCTCTGTGTTGTTTCCCTCCACCACTAGAGTCTTTCAGATCTGCATGAGAACACAGGAAAAGAGAGAACACCTTCGAATGCAGAATATTCACTGACCATCTCAGCAGCTCCACACAACTGTTCATAGAAACTTCCTCTGATCTGACCTGCGTCCAGCTAAGCCCTCTTTGTCTATCTCTCCTCCCCTCACTAACTTCTGGGTCGCTTACATTTGAAATGAATGATATTTGACTGTAATGATAATAGCCAGCATTTGATGGTAGGATGCCCATGAAATATGTTGTCTAAACCACGATGCTCCTGAGAGTATCAAGGTGCCATTGATAGGCATCAACCAAGATAGTCCTGGGCAAATGCAGGCCATAAGGTCATTCTATTTACTGAGCATTTACTTTGTGCCAGGCACTGGGCAAAGGGCTTTGAAGGCTTTGTCTCACTTACCTCTACCAACAATCCTCTTCCTTTAGAGTAATTATGACCCTCATTTTATCAGCAAGGAAAGTGAGTTTTGGAAACGTCCCCAAGGCTGTCATTCAAACCCAGGCAGAAGTGCCGAGTGTGCATCAGCCTGGGAGAGCCACCACCCTGAGGACTACCGTGGCTCCGTGGAAACACCTGATCAACCACAGCTTTCTCAACAGCTGTCCATCCATCTTTCAGCCTTGAGCTGATGCCTTCCTTTCCCACTAGGATACCACCTCCCCACCCCCACCATCTGGGCCAAGTTCACAAGAAGCCATGAATGACAACTTGAAGGACCCAAATTAATACTGTGCAGAGCCCGGCAGCCACCTGATTAGGCACCACAATTATTCCCTTCACAGGCATAGAAACTCTTGAAATGTCTCTCCTTTTTTCCTGGGAAGTGAGGAAGAACTTTTCAGAAAGGATTACACTGTAGCCCAAGAGACAGCAAACAGATGGAATGGGAGAGGGGTCCTTCAGAAGAGAGTCATGTTCCCTCTTATAAAATTTAATCACAAATTAACCTTCAAAGAGAGCTTTCACCTGTTGAAGAGATGGCCTAATTGTGGTAACGTCAGAAGACAGAAAGCAGAATGTGGTGGTAAATGGGTAAAAGGGAGGAAAACACTACAATTCCTTTCTTTATTCATCCACTGAAGAGGAGTGTATGGCTGTGCTGTTCAGCAGTTCTGTGCACATGGGCACATTAATCTAACTCTCTGAAATTCAATTTCCTCCTCCATATATAGGGGAAATAACATCTGCTTTGCAATACAGTAGATATTATTATCTTCTATAATAGGGTTCAAGGACATGATCTGGATAGACCACTGACTCAACAGACCATAGCTACAAGTATTTCTCACACAAAGAGAGAAAGAGGCTCCAACCCCGTACTTTTAGATGAGCACCTGTCCATAGCCTCCCAGAACCCAGACATCACAAAGACCAAGTTGCTCTGTGGAAGTCAACCAATACTTGGTGATGATACATGTGAAGTAGAGGGTGTTCCCTAGATCCACTGACTATGGGGTCTGAAGCAGGCCTTTCCACATTTGAAAAGCACAAGACACCCATGAAAATAGGAACAGAAAACCTGTCAGCCCACAAAGAGAGATAGGGCTGCATTTGGGAAAGTATTTTAGAATCAGATTGATGTAATTATGAATCCAACCAAGTTCAGCTCCTTATTAGCTATGTTTTCCTGAGAAAGCTTTCCAGACCTTACTTTTTCCATAAGTAAGATGGGATAAAAGAACAACCAATAGAACAATAGTACAATTGTGAAGACTGAAGAAAATGTGTAGAAAGCTCTGGTAGCTCCTTCAATTAAGTATGAGCATGATGCTATTTCATTCTTGCACACAAGGGAAAAAGACTCTTATTAGAAAAATTTGAATATTCTCTTACAGCAATATATTATACGAAACAAAAATAATTATATAGTCACTGTTAGGCTAGATGTAAAGAGATAAAAATGTTTGGTTAAAAGTCATTAGACTTGGGGAGGACCTTCAGGATGGCAGAGGAGTAAGACGTGGAGATCACCTGCCTCTCCAAAAATACATCAAAAATACATCTACATGTGAAACAACTCCTACAGAACACCTACTGAATTCTGGCAGAAGACCTCAGACTTCCCAAAAGGGTCTTGCTGCTCCGGCTGGTGTCAGGCCTGAGCCTCTGAGGTGGGAGAGCCGAGTTCAGGACACTGGTGAACCAGAGACCTCCCGGCCACTCATAATATTAATCGGTGAGAGCTCTCCAATAGATATGAGGTCTCCATCTCAACAGTAAGACCCAGCTCTACTCAACGACTAGCAAGCTCCAGTGCTGGACACCCCATGCCAAACAACTAGCAAGACAGGAACACAATCCCACCCATTAGCAGAGAGGCTGCCTAAAATCATAATAAGTTCACAGACACCCCAAAACACACCACCAGACTCGGTCCTGCCCACCAGAAAGAAAAGATCCAGCCTCGTCCGCCAGAACACAGGCACCAGTCCCCTCGACCAGGAAGCCTACACAACCCACTGAATCAACCTTACCCACGGGGGGCAGACACCAAAAACAATGGGAACTATGACCCTGCAGCCTGCAGAAAGGAGACCCCAAACACAGTAAATTAAGCAAAATGAGAAGACAGAGAAATACACAGCAGATGAAGGAGCAAGGTAAAAACCCACCATATCAAACAAATGAAGAGGAAATAGGCAGTCTACCTGAAAAAGAATTCAGATTAATGATAGGAAAGATGATGAAAAATCTTGGAAATAGAATGGAGAAAATACAAGAAACGTTTAACAAGGACCTAGGAGAATTAAGGAGCAAACAAACAATGATGAATAACACAATAAATGAAATGAAAAATTCTCTAGAAGGAATCAATAGCGGAATAACTGAGGCAGAAGAACGGATAAGTGACCTGGAAGATAAAATAGTGGAAATAACTACCGCAGAGCAGAATAAGAAAAAAGAATGAAGAGAATTGAGGACAGTCTCAGAAACCTCTGGGACAACATTAAACGCACCAACATTTGAATTATAGGGGTCCAGAAGAAGAAGAGTAAGAGACTGAGAAAATATTTGAAGAGATTATAGTTGAAAACTTCCCTAATATGGGAAAGGAAATAGTCAATCAAGTCCAGGAAGTGCAGAGCGTCCCATACAGGATAAATCCAAGGAGAAACACGCCAAGACACACATTAATCAAACTATAAAAATTAAATACAAAGAAAAAATATTGAAAGCAGCAAGGGAAAAGCAACAAATAACATACAAGGGAATCCTCATACGGTTAACCGCTGATCTTTCAGCACAAACTCTGCAAGCCAGAAGGGAGTGGCAGGATATATTTAAAGTGATGAAAGGGAAAAACCTACAACCAAGATTACTCTATCCAGCAAGGATCTCATTCAGATTTGAAGGAGAAATTAAAACCTTTACACACAAGCAAAAGCTAAGAGAATTCAGCACCACAAAACCAGCTTTACAGCAAATGCTGAAGGAACTTCTCTAGGCAGGAAACACAAGAGAAGGAAAAGGCCTACAAAAACAAACCCAAAACAATTAAGAAAATGGTAACAGGAGCATACATATCAATAATTACCTTAAATATAAATGGATTAAATGCTCCAACGAAAAGACATAGACTGGCTGAATGGATAAAAAACAAGACCTGTATACATGCTGTCTACAAGAGACCCACTTCAGACCTAGGAACACATACAGACTGCAAGTGAGGGGATGGAAAAAGATATTCCATGCAAATGGAAATCAAAAGAAAGTTGGAGTAGCAATTCTCATATCAGACAAAATAGACTTTAAAATAAAGACTATTATAAGAGATAAAGAAGGGCACTACATAATGATCAAGGGATCAATCCAAGAAGAAGATGTGACAATTGTAAATATTTATGCAACCAACATAGGAGCACCTCAATACATAAGGCAAATGCTAATAGCCATAAAAGGGGAAATGAACAGTAAAAAAATAATAGTAGGAGACGTTAACACCCCACTTTCACCAATGGACAGATCATCCAAAATGAAAATGAATAAAGAAACACAAGCTTTAAATGACACATTAAACAAGATGGAGTTAATTGATATTTATAGGACATTCCATCCAAAAATAACAGAATACACTTTCTTCTCAAGTGCTCATGGAACCTTCTCCAGGATAGATCATATCTTGGGTCACAAATCAAGCCTTGGTAAATGTAAGAAAATTGAAATCGTATCAAATATCTTTTCCGACCACAACGCTATGAGACTAGATATCAACTACAGGTAAAAAACTGTAAAAAATACAAACACACTGAGACTAAACAATACACTACTAAATAACAAAGAGGTCACTGAAGAAATCAAAGAGGAAATAAAAAAATACCTAGAAACAAATGACAATGAAAACACGATGACCCAAAACCTATGGGATGCAGCAAAACACTTCTAAGAGGGAAGTTTATAGCAATACAATCCTACCTCAAAAAAACAAGAAACATCTCAAATAAACAACATAACCTTACACCTAAAGCAATTAGAAAAGAAGAACAAAAAAAAACCCCTAAGTTAGCAGAAGGAAAGATATCAAGATCAGATCAGAAATAAATGAAAAAGAAATGAAACAATAGCAAAGATCAATAAAACTAAAAGCTGGTTCTTTGAGAAGATAAACAAAATTGATAAACCTTTAGCCAGACTCATCAAAAAAAAAAAAAAAAAAAAAAGGGAGAAGACTCAAATCAATAGAATTAGAAATGAAAAAGGAGAAGTAACAACTGACACTGCAGAAATACAAAGGATCATGAGAGATTACTACAAGCAACTATATGCCAATAAAATGGACAACCTGGAAGAAATGGACAAATTCTTAGAAAAGCACAACCTTCTGAGACTGAACCAAGGAGGAATACAAAATATAGACAGACCCATCAGAAGCACTGAAATTGAAACTGTGATTAAAAATCTTCCAACAAACAAAAGCTCAGGACCAGATGGCTTCACAGGAGAATTCTATCAAACATTTACAGAAGAGCTAACACCTATCCTTCTCAAACTCTTCCAAAATACAGCAGAGGGAGGAACACTTCCAAACTCATTCTACAAGGCCACCATCACCCTGATACCAACACCAGACAAAGATGTCACAAAGAAAGAAAACTACAGGCCAATATCATTGATGAACACAGATGCGAAAATTCTCAACAAAATACTAGCCAACAGAATCCAACAGCACATTAAAAGGATCATACACCATGATCAAGTGGGGTTTATCCCAGGAATGCAAGGATTCTTCAATATACGCAAATCAATCAACGTGATACACCATATTAACAAATTGAAGGATACAAAGCATATGATCATCTCAATAGATGCAGAGAAAGCTTTCGACAAAATTCAACACCCATTTACGATAAAAACCCTCCAGAAAGTAGGCATAGAGGGAACTTACCTCAACATGATAAAGGCCTTATATGACAAACCCACAGCCAACATCGTTCTCAATGGTGAAAAACTGAAACCATTTCCTCTAAGATCAGGAACAAGACAAGGTTGCCCACTCTCACTACTATTATTCAACACAGTTGTGGAAGTTTTAGCCACAGCAATCAGAGATGAAAAAGAAACAAAAGGAATCAAAATCGGAAAAAAGAAGTAAAACTGTCACTGTTTGCAGATGACATGATACTATACATAGAGAATCCTAAAGATGCTACCAGAAAGCTACTAGAGCTAATCAATGAATTTGGTAAAGTAGCAGGATACAAAATTAATGCACAGAAATCTCTTGCATTCCTATAGGCTAATGATGAAAAATCTGAAAGAGAAATTAAGGAAACACTCCCATTTACCATTGCAACAAAAAGAATAAAATACCAAGGAATAAACCTACCTAAGGAGACAAAAGACCTGTATGCAGAAAACTATAAGACACTGATGAAAGAGTTTAAAGATAATACAAACAGATGGAGAGATATACCATGTTCTTGGATTGGAAGAATCCACATTGTGAAAATGACTATACTACCCAAAGCAATCTACAGATTCAATGCAATCCCTATCAAACTACCACTGGCATTTTTCACAGAACTGGAACAAAAAAATTTCACAATTTGTATGGAAACACAAAAGACCCCGAGTAGCCAAAGCAATCTTGAGAAAGAAAAACGGAGCTGGAGGAATCAGGCCCCCTGTCATCAGACTATACTACAAAGTACAGTAATCAAGACAGTATGGTACTGGCACAAAAACAGAAATATAGTTCAATGGAACAGGATAGAAAGCCCAGTGATAAACCCACACACATAAAGTCACCTTGTGTTTGATAAAGGGGGCAAGAATATACAATGGAGAAGAGACAGCCTCTTCAATAAGTGGTGCTGGGAAAACTGGACAGCTACATGTAAAAGAATGAAATTAGAACACTCCCTAACACCATACACAAGAATAAACTCAAAATGGATTAAAGACCTAAATGTAAGGCCAGACACTATAAAACTCTTAGAGGAAAACACAGGCAGAACAGTCTATGACATACATCACAGCAAGATCCTTTTTGACCCTCCTCCTAGAGAAATGGAAATAAAAACAAAAAGAAACAGTGGGACCTAATGAAACTTAAAAGTTTTTGCACAGCAAAGGAAACCATAAACAAGATGAAAAGACAACACTCAGAATGGGAGAAAATATTTGCAAATGAAGCAACTGACAAAGGATTAATCTCCAAAATATACAAGCAGCTCATGCAGCTCAATATCAAAAAAACAAACAACCTAATCCAAAAATGGGCAGAAGAACTAAATAGACATTTCTCCAAAGAAGATATACAGATTGCCAACAAACACATGAAAGGATGCTCAACATCACTAATCATTAGAGAAATGCAAATCAAAACTACAATGAGGTGTCATCTCACACCAGTCAGAATGGCTGTCATCAAATAATCTACAAACAATAAATGCTGGAGAGGGTGTGGAGAAAAGGGAACCCTCTTGCACTGTTGGTGGGAATGTAAAGCGATACAGCCACTATGGAGAACAGTATGGAGGTTCCTTAAAAAACTAAAAATAGAACTACCATACAACCCAGCAATCCCACTACTGTGCATATATCCAGAGAAAACCATAATCTAAGGAGAGTCACGTAGCACAATGTTCATTGCAGCACTATTTACAATAGCCAGGACGTGGAAGCAACCTAAGTGTCCATCGACAGATGAATGGATAAAGAAGATGTGGCAGGTATATACAATGGAATATTACTCAGCCATAAAAAGAAATGAAATTGAGTTATTTGCAGTGAGGTTGATGGACCTAGAGTCTGTCATACAGTGTGAGGTAAGTCAGAACAAGAAAAACAAATACCGTATGCTAACACATATATATGGAATCTAAAAAAAAATTAAAATAAATGGTTCTGAAGAACCTAGGGGCAGGACAGGAATAAAGACGCAGACGTAGAGAATGGACTTGAGGAAACGGGGAGGGGAAGGGTAAGCTGGGACCAAGTGAGAGAGTGGCATGGACATATATACACTACCAAATGTAAAATAGATAGCTAGTGGGAAGCAGTCGCATAGCACAGGGAGATCAGCTTCTTGCTTTGTGACCACCTAAAGGGGTGGGATAGGGAGGGTGGGAGGGAGATGCAAGAGGGAGGGGATATGGGGATATATGTATACGTAGAGCTGATTCACTTTGTGATGCAGCAGAAACTAACACACCATTGTAAAGCAATTATACTCCAATAAAGATGTTAAAAAAAAAAAAGTCATTGGACTCTTGACTGATTATCAGCTGACAGTTAGCTGGGAGGGTGAGTAAGGTGTTACCCTTAAAGAGTATTAGAAAATTGCTTAAGGATTTTATTGGGAAGGATGTGTTCCTCCCAGCGGACATTGTGAATTAAATGATGCAAAATTTTCTGACTCAGACGAGGTGGCAAACAAATTTTCTTTTACCCTGCTTAACACTCTACCTGATGTACAGAGATTGTCATTATATAACAGGTATTCCTCTGGCAATCAGCTGTATGAATGGAGGACCACTGTTAAGCACTTAAGCCTCCAAAATAAAACATAGTCTTTCTCTGAATATGCATCAGCAGAGAAGAACTGAAGTGTAGATAATGCCAAGCAAGGGGAAACTAAAAGAAAAAAAGAGTCTGAACACGGTTTAAGAAAAAGCTACATAAATGTTCTAGCAGCAGATCTAAATGATTAAAGCTATCAGATTCAGCCCATATTTAATTAGGACTGTTCCCAGAGTGTATACCAACTTATGGTGAGGAGTAGTGGGAAATGGCTTTGGTTTTTACATTTTTCCTAACTTTAAAAGTAGAAAACCTATCTGAGTAAGTAATCAGTATTGCCTGCGGCACTAGAACATCTGAGAAGACCTTGGGCTACTCCTTTGACCCTCCACAAACAGGAGTGCCAAGCATTAGGTCCTGAACAAACAGGCATGTTGTAGGAGCAAATTCTTTTCCAAAAGCCTTTACTCTTACAAAAACCCTTGATTCTTTCCCCCCCGGCCAATTGCTAAATGTGGTATCATTGTACCATTCTCTTTGTTGATCCTAGCATGCCTTGTTTCACTTGGGAAACTTTCAGACCTGAAAATGTGGTCAAAGCACCAAATGGCTTTTTCCACCTCTGTGCCTTCCAGAATGATGAATTGCAACGGTTAGGATCTTTTAAGCGTTCCACATTACTGAACCCGAGCGCGAACTCAACGGGATATCTGAGGGATGTCACAGCCATGCCCACTTTTCATTCCATAGCAACTACTTTTATTCATATTTGTGAGTATTAACGACTATACATTCAAACTTTCATTAAACAAAGATGTTTTTAATGATCAATCATTTTTCCTCTATATATCCTGGGGGCGTTGGATGTCACTACTGTAAACCTATCACGAACCTGTATGTGACCTCACTGGCTGTCAGTTTACTCACCTTTCAGCTGTGGCTCAGCTCAGATTTGGCTATCTTGTTCTCTACTGCTGTCCCAGGCATTGCACACTACCTGGCAGTGGGTAGGCACTCAAATAATTGATGAATGAGTGTGCTGAGTAACACCTAGCTATTTTGAACATGGACACCAGAGTGCACACTATGCCCCAAAGGCTTCTACTTATCGAGTCCCACTCCTTAAATCATAGTATTTGCTTGAGGCGTATAGGAATGACCCTTCCCAAGGTTATAAAGCACACCCCACAATCTCCTCTGGAGTGATGGAATGCACCAATCATCGATCTCTCTGGCTAAGACTGCTTCATTCTCAGAATCCTTCTTAACACAGGGCTTCAAATAACCACTTACCACTCAGCACATGAGAGAAAACCTATTTGCTGTTACCACTTGAGAAGAAACACGGTGCTTTTCCACTGTCTAGAGCAAAAGAACCAGATGGCTTTCCAATAGAAAACTTTAGCTCGAGAGCTACGTAATGCCTACTTTAAATTTCTGTATCTCTCTTGCCCCAGTCACCATGTGTATGTGAACATGTATACTCGCACACACATACACATATACACACCCACACTGAACATGTGGCCAAATATCCTGCCCACCTACATCCTTAAGTGTCCTGGGAGGCAAAAGAGATCAATCTGGTGGAAAGTCAACAGCTGCATTTGATGGCTTGGCCCAACTTTGCTCAGCCAACTCATCATGGGTGATTATGTTCTCATTTCCACCCTCAGACTACAAAAGGAGAAAGGTCAGCTAGTCTGGGATCCCTTATACAGCTGTTACAGATGTTTATGGAAGCATTTGATATACCAAACATTTCCCAAAAGTTAAAAAAAGAACGAGAGGGAGACTTGTGAATGGGATATTCAAAGCTCTAAATTAGTAGCAGTGAGAGAAGAGATTTCTTTGTTAACTGACCCAGAACATTAAATTGATTATGTAATTTAACATCACTGTTCTCTTTGATAGCTGCCTATTAATACTGCACTCTCCTACATTATAGTCAATTGCAAACCCTAGAAATGGAAGAACATATTTATTTTGCTTGGAATCTGCAATTTTTTGCTATACGAACTATTAGTAATTTGCTATTTCTTTCTCCAAGGGGAGCCTATTACCCCAGGAGGAATGATGATCACCCTTATTTGAAACGCTCTGTCCTAGGCTTCTTCTTTTCTCATTCCGTGCTGCAAGTGGATGTGGGATTCAGGAGCTCAAAAATGCACCTATATTTGGAGGTGTGCTTTCTAACTTTGGGTAAATTGGACCCTACACAGACTCCCTGCCCTCCATCTCAGAGACAGCCAGGAGGCAAAAGAAGAGGAGCTCATAACAGAGCCACCATCGCTGTCAAGCAGAGGCAATGAGCTGCAAAGAGGGTTTAAATTCACCTGCAACGCTGGTTAAAACTGTACATTCCTGGGCCCCATTCTTGATCAGCTGAGTCAGAATATCTAATCCAGACTATTCTCACACACGGTAAGTTTGAGAAGATGCAATGCCTAGAGAAGGACTTGGAGAGCAGGGAATACAAATATTTTAGTCAACGAGGAGAATTTTCAGGTAAACCAACCCTAATGATATATGTCATTCTCAGTAGAGCCCCACTTCAGATAATCCAACTCCCCCTATGGCTTTTCATTCAATTATCCAAGATGCTGTGTGATTCTGTATGCTGCCACACTTTAGTTTCCTTCAAGATTCCTCTAAATTCAACTCAAAATTCAAATAATGTACAAATCTTTCCAAGGATGATCTTTCTCTAGATGATTGTGTGCTGTGTGGGCTGAGTCCATGAAGATACTATTTTTTGCTTTTACTTATTCTTAAAGAAAAAATAAAAAGACTGAAAACTGTCATGACAAACCCTGTTGGTATTTTCCGCTGTGTTATTATCCTTCCATATTCTGTTTCAGCCAGTGACGACGGCTGGGACCTGACCCCAGGCAGAGCTCTCCAAAGAACATCCCAGCCAAACTGTGCTTCCAAAATTCCCAATAACAGTTGAATAGAGCCAAGGAGGCCAGGTGCTGGGCAGGAGGATATTTTAGGCTCGACTGATGGTCCAAATTGGACATTTCCTCTGCCTACCAGAACCATCCATTAAGAAAGAGAGTCTTGTATCTTTTCCCCTGTCCTCCCATCTCCCCTTCCCCACACTGCACTCTGTATTCCTCTCATTTCTATGTGAGTTGTGTGAAATTATTTTTGTACCAGGTAAAACAATGCACATATATAAACATTTAACTGACAATGTGAAGAATCTGAGTGTCAGAAAGGAAGGACTGGTGGCTTGTTCCTCTAATAATGCTTCCTTTCCCTGGTAAAGACTAGGGAGCATTGGGTGAACAATGGGAACAAGAGGCATTGATGAGTTGTACATAAATCTAGGAACTGAAAGTAGCTCTAAGATAATTAGCAAGCTCAGAGGTTAGGGACACAGCCTCAGTGGTTAATGCAGGCTCATCCAGTATACGGAAGGCCAGTCTCCATTCTCTCAGTACTGAGGGCTTCTCTAGAGAGCACAAGAATCCTCCTTTTTCTTCTATATTCCACCACATCCTTGAGACCAGTCGGTTTATTACAACATGCTTTCAATTGTCCCCTTTCTCTCCATCTCCACTACCACAATTTCAGCTCAGGTCCTCACTCAATCTTGCATTCTTTTTCTATTTCTTACCTGCTGCATGGAATAGCCTCTGGTGCAATCTGCTCCAGCCCACACTGCTGCCAGTGTGACTTCTTGTAACACAGTTCTTATCATTTCAGCCTGAACACCTTGGATGACTCTCTCATTGCTCAAAGGAAAAAGCCAAAACTTCTTAGGCCTTCATCAAGTTCCAAAATACCTTTTCAAACTTATCTCCTAAGATCCTTCTGCCTGCTCTCTGTTTCTCAGACCTTGGAAAAATGCTTTTCTCTTTCATACTTTCATAGTTCTTTCTCTCTTGAATGCCCCTCTCACCCCTGTAGGCAATTGGAAAGTTACTTTAAAGTCCAGCTAAAACATCACTTCTTCTGCTAAGTTTCCCTGACTTCCTTGGTAAGAATTACTCCCTACTATGTATTATAGTACACACGACTATAGAATGTATTTTCCCAACCGCTTCAATACATCTTATATTATAGTTGTTTGGTTATCTGACTATCCACTAGACTGTAAGCTCCTGCAGGTTAGGGGTGAGTTGATTCATCCTTGTATAAGTAACAGTGTCCAGCATAGCACCTTGTCCATAGAACAGGTCAGTATATGTTGGTTTGTAATAAATGAATGATTCACGCTCATAGCAGGCAGCTAATCTCCACTGCCTGCATAATTAAGTTGTAATATTCACTTCGGCAGAAAGCCTGTAGCATAGAAAAGAAAAAGCAAGCCCATGGTGGAAGGCAGTGGAAATTTTTGAAAGACACCTGCCCTTTAAGGCCTATCTTCATTACTCCCCACAAGACCTATACAAAGACCCTTTTCTGCTGTCCCTCTTACCTCCTTCCAGCTTCTAGACTTCTTTCATATTCTTATCTCAGTTGCCCATAGCTTCTTGGAAGTAGTTTTATTAAAATGTATTTGAGGCAGTCACTGGTCCATTAGCACTTTCTCGTATCCAGCTGTGTCAGATAAGCACTGAGACTTTTATTTTTCTCAATTAAGAAAAGTTGTAGCTTCAGGGAGAGGCTTCTGGGTTTACCCAGGATGCAGTAACACCACGACAAAAATGACACAGTTGCTATGCCTTGGTGGCTAGTATTCATATGGTTATACCAAGACCCTGAGCCCAAGCCAGAAACACTTCTCCTACAGCTACCAAATCCCCCTGACAGAGTCCACAGCAGGTTCTAGATCCTAAAGATCAATTAGAGGATTCACCTTCAAAGCTGAAGTAAAAGAGCAAGAAATTGAAGATCCAGGAGCAAAATAACTGCAATAGACAAATATTTCTAGTGCTAACCCTGATTGCCTTTGAAGGAGGATGGGTAACATTAAGTTCAAGACCCCTGCTTTTGCTGGGGATCTTGAGGGATTGGGTACCCGAGTTCAGGCCAGAAACTGGGGCAAACACAAATACTTTTCATAATAGAAAGGAAAGAATTGAGAGTTCCCAGACAGCAATTCGTATAGGAAGAAAAGAGGAAAAATAGGAGGATTAGAAGGAGGTTGAAGACCATGTTCTCTGTCATATGAAAACATTTCTTGTGGAAACTCATGGATGTTCTAAATTTCTCACCCCAGGTTGAAAACAAAAGAATTAGAGTTAATATGTACAGATACCAGAGCCCAAGACAGAAGCCAAGGGCCTGGACAATCTTGCATCAAAGGCCAAGAACCTTGGACCTCAGCCATATGAAAACCCTTCCTTAATCTGAAAAAATGAGGGACTTGATAAATCCTTGCTAGTTTTCTTGAAGCACAGAAAAATGTGAATATTTGTATACCTTATAACAAGGGAATAGAAAGAAAAAACATAAGAAATTCTACAAGTTTATTTTTTAAAATCTTCTCTTAGTCCCAAAATACTATTTATGTTTACCATCTTATGATATTTCTCTTAGAAAACAGGAAGTCCTTGCCTCAGAGACTCAGAGAGAAAGGAAGAATTGTAATTGGACATCATTCCTGTCAATCATCTCAATTTAAAAATGAAGTCAATCACCTTTGTTCTTTGGAATCACTGATCATATATAGCTCATGGCTTTGCTGTCACTGAAATCTTTTTGTCTGCTTCTCCTAGTACAGGGGAGATAAGCCTCAGCTGTTTGAATATTCGAAACAAAGAAACCTCTCTAACAGAGACCTGACAAATCAGGATGGGAAATATCTTATTATTACTTGATAGTCTCTTGAGTCAAAAATAAAAGGAACTTGGTTGGAAAAACCCTTTGATTGAGTCTGTCTCAGAGATCTAAAACATTTGTTCACACCTTTAAGAAAAGAGCCAAGTAATTGATTTAAGGTCTGGCAAGAAGGGAGTTTCTTTTGATCCTTCATCACAAATGCTCTTCAGCAGGCCACAGGGCATTAGCCCTGGGGACTCACCAGACACTTCAGGGAGGGCTTTAGGAGTCTATCATTCCTGGTACTGAATTAAACATTCTGGAAATCTAGGAGAGAAAGGGCCCCAGCTGACATCAAGGTTACATGAAGAAGATTAAGGGGGCATGAAGGAGAGGCAATCACAGCAGAATCAGAGAAAATTGGGCAAATTGCGATCATTAGCCCGCAATACAGACAATTTAATGTAAAGGAGAATCTGATGGATAAAGGGACATTTCAGAGATAGAAGATAATAAGATTTGGGAAGGGATTTGAAGGTCAAGAGTAAGATTCTGACATGTGCCCCTTGTTTCTCCAGACCTCTCTGCCCTTTGGGACATTTGAGTAATTGTGTGCTAAGCTCCTTCTCAATTTGGCCATTGGTACGGCAGGGCCCTGCATCCGCCCTCTTTGCCCTGTGAGCCTGAGACCCCTGAGGCCTCCTGGCAGGTTGTACTCAGCCTTCCTCCAAAAGGAGTCTTTCTCTCTCCTCTGATCAAGTTTGCAGAGGATGGCTTCACAGCAACTGCAGATTTTTAGATCCCCATTTGCACCTGGGCTCTGAGAGCGAGGACACTGAGGTGGGGGCTGTGTGTGTGCTCTGGCTGCAAATCCCTCACTTCCTCCTTCCCTACCTCCGCCCTGGCAGCAGAAGCCATGCCCTGTCCAGTTGCTGACATCATTCTGAAAAGCTTGCCCGTATCACATTTTTTTTTGGTTTGAAGCTGAATTTAAGATGGTTACTGTTTGTTCATCCTAAACCTGTGCCTATACACTGACACCTGTGTGTGTGTACACACATGCATACACACACGTGCACACACACACATCTCACGACTGATGCAAAAGCAAAAGGGGTCTGTATTCTATGTCAGGCGATTGTTCTGGATCCTCCCTGCTCATGCTCTCCATATATTATTCTATTTCATCTGCATCCAGCAGTTCTTTCCCTTCATCTCTTGGTTCTGGACAACTTCCTTTACCACCTTCCTTTCTTCTCCTGGGATTGATGATGGCTTTGCCTCCTGGGTATGAGTCCCAGTACTCCCAGGATATATCTGATCTTTTTCCTCTGACTCCTCACAATCCTAGCCACCTGGACAAGTATCCTGTCCAAACTTCAGCCGGGACGCCCTGGGCAGCACTCCTGCTGGGGCTCCAGGCCAGAAAGTTAGGGACCCCGAAGGGTGTTAGGTGACTGCACGGACTTTGCAAAATTTTGTACTTTGAAGGGTGGTATTACCACTATAAATAAAAAGGATACTACCCAAAAAACATTCACAAAATTGAATCTCAACAAAGAAAAAAAAAAAGGAAAGAAAGCGTCAACGTATTTGTCAACTACAGGTTGCACAGATGCTACTGTCAGTTACTTATGACCAAGCTCAGAAGACGTGATCTTTTTTAAGGCAACACTCAGGGACTTTTGAATTTCTCTTTCCAAATAGAAAATGGCACTTCAAAACCACTTCAGGAACCACCAAATACATTAGAACCCCACAGACTGCTGAGATCCAGTGACAGGAACGATCCCGGACAAAGAATCTGTGTGTGAAGAAGAGAGAAAATGGGATTGGGGGAAATAATGTCTTTTGAGCAGAACACTGGGGGAATATTGAGAATTCAAAAGCATTGCAAAAGAGCTGGATTCCTTGGCCTCAGAAAACCCACCAATCACGAGAGGCAGTATTGTGAGCCTGGGGAGGGCTCGGCTCAAGAGGCAGGCTCTGTCCAGGAGCCCAGCTCTGCTACTGGCCAGCTGTGTGGCCTGCAGCAAGTTCCTTAGCCTCTGTCTACCTCGTCGGCTTCACCTGTAAAATGGGGATCCTAAAAATGAGGGCTACCTCCCAGGGCCGAGATGAGGATCAGGTGAGTTGATGTATGTAACGTGCCTAGCACCCTGCTTGGCACCAGGTAAATGCCACATCCGTGCTGGTGAGGAAGGCGGGACAAATGAGGGAAGGGGTGAAGGGTGGAGCGGGAACAGAGACCCCTCAGTGGTGGCTGGACAGGGAAACAGGAAGTGCCCCAGAGCCTCAGGATTTCACTTGCCTCTTTTTCACTCCCTAACCCTCTTTCTATCCAGTCCCAGCTACTATACTCCAACCATCCCCGAAGAGGCTCGTCACCAGAGACAGGCTTAAGCAGCTGGCAGCTCTCACTTAGAAACTCCAGGTAACTCTGGGAAATGTGTCTTGTCTTCCCAAACACCGCCCTGCTCTTCAATTCCATCCTGTGAAGGGAGGTTATAAATCTTAGGTGTTAGAAAGAGTGCATGCCACACAGAATTAAAGAATGCTTAGGTTGCCCAGTACCTCCAGGGGATGGAAACCACTGATAAACTCTCACTAGGGAGCAAATGACTGACAGCAAGCCCATTCAGATAGGAGTCTCAGATGAGACACCCAAGGAATTGGCCCCTGGGCTTTGAGATAGAAAGATAAAGAGAACTTTAGGGTTCAGAAAGGGGAGGTGCTAATGTAGAAGAGCAGAAAGCTTCAGATGAGTGCTTGAGGCTGCCCTGCCCACAGTGGAGAACAAGGATCCACTTGGGCTTCCAGGCCAGTCAAACCTGCCCTGGCATTCCTGCTCTGTTTCTTCCTGTGCCCTGAGAAAAGTTCCTCTGCATCTTAGAAGGTATCAGTTTCCTCATAAAACAGGCATAATAGCAGTATCTACCACAGAGAGTTAGCTGATACAAGGATTAAAAGAAGTCACATCAGAACAAACCCTAGTTCTGCATCTGGTATTTAGTTTTGTCATTTCCCTCCATCTCCAAAATTCGATGCTGCCTCCTTCAAATCCCTACCCATCCAAGCCCCCTTCATCTCCCATCCTTGCCTTGGCTCAATCACTTCTAATTTGGTTTGCAAATTCACCAATTCTTTTCAGGCTCTGCTTAGAGCCCCAGAATAAACTGGGTTTTGGCTTTTGAGAGTCAGTTCCCAGCAAACTCATCCACCCAGACTTGGTTGAGCCCTGGCTAAACAAGAATGAGACTTTAACTGCCTGCCTCTTTATAGACCCTTAGACAGTGTTGTCGTAGTAAAATTGTCACTCCAGGCCTCGTGCTACAGGGTTTGTGACAGCTATTTACATGGTGAAGTGGGCCCATTTCTATTTCCATGTATTAAATACCCACAGGCAATAATCCTCATTATGGGCCAATAGCTTGGAAAATGTTATTACTAAATCAACACCATTTGCAATAAGGGGAAAAATTCATCTGCAACTATAAACTCTGTTGCTTATAGCTGGGCATTGAGAAAACAAATAGTGGCCAAGTCCCCTCAAGCCCAGCACTGCCCAGCTTAATCCCATGGCAGGTCGTCGTGGGCCACACTGGAAGGGGGAGATCGCTGCACTAGGAGGAAGATTCCCAGAATGCGGATGGTTTCTTGTGGGAGACATGACTGGACCCTGAGTCTCAGGGGCAGTGGCGCTGGCATGGGAGCATGATGGCCTGGCTGTGACTCAGAACGTTCTATTACCTAGTCAGTTTGTTTTCTGAAAAGATACTAGGAAGGTTTAACTTGTATGGGACTTCCATACCCTTTTATAAAAGTCTGAGCATGGACCTTGGGATCAGACACACCTGGCTGGTGATTCCAGGGGTACCACTTCCTGCAATAAATTTGGGCAAGAGACTCAAAGCCTCCATTTCTACCCCTCAGGGTTGGGATGAGGTTAGAGAGATGATTATATCAGAATATGTCTCATCAGAGTTGCAGCCATGCCTCAGGTTATGGATCTTGAGTCTAAGAAAGAGTCTGTGCCTTGTCCTGCTGGGCCCATTATTCTAGTGTGTGCTCATGGGGTCTGTGCTGTGGTGGAGGCTGATAAGACTCACTTGACACGCTCTGCCCCCTCTGTTCCCCAGTGACCCAGACACTGCCGCCAAGATTGATCTCTGCTGAGTCCTGAGGGTCCCAACCATGGCTGCTAATTAGAATCTGGTGACTTAACAGAAATATGTGGCCCTTACTTAACCAATTAATTTAGGATCTATGGAAGTGGAGACCAGACATCTATGTTTTTTAAAACTCTCCTTACTTATCCTTTGGGATTCTTCCAGAGGATTTGGGATCTGAACCCCACAGTCAATGGTCTGATAAAGCCTGTACACTTACCTATGAAAGGTTAATCAAGTAATCGATTTAATGTCCTTCTAGTGTGGAAACCTTTTAAAATACTAGAATAATTTTTATGTTTTAAAATACTAGAATAATTTTTATTACCTAGGTTTTGGGTCTTCATCAATTTTACTTTGGTGATATTACCAATGGTCTAGGGTCTGGCTTTCCAGTTCCCACTTAGAAACTGATTCTTGATTTAGGAATGCTGACTCACACTAAGTCACTCACAGGTCTGGAATATATAAATCACAATGTCATTTTTTCCCCCATTTATTATCAGAAACGGAACTGTCAAGCTGTTAAAGTGGGTCCCTGGTTTGGTTATAGAGAAATTAAGGACAGGGAAAACATAGTCTATTTGGATTAAGATCTTTCCAGGCCATAAACTCTAAAAAGAGTATGATACTCCATCCATAAGTAATTCATCCATTTTAAACATTAAAACAAATGTTTAACTTTTCCCCCAAAGATGATGATGATGATTCTTTTTTTTCATTAAATTTCAAATTATTTCCAAAAATCTTTTTCTTGTTGTTCCTACAATACTGGTGGCTATACTGACTTTGGGGGAATTTAGTAGTAAATAATTCTCATCTCAGTCATCCTAAACCCACACACAGAAATCAGTGTAAATGAAAAATACATATGTACTTGGGTTCACTGAACAAAAAGAGAAGGAATGGTACGTAATGTCCATGTCTCCTTAACTCCCTACTTTAGGTATAGAATAAAAGAATCTGTTGGGTCAGGCAATCTGTTTCAGGGTATTGGTGACTGATGTGTTACTAGTATCCTGCTCTACTCCCATTTAAATTGCTTATGCAAGGGGAGCTATAGGACCAAATAGGGTCTTAGCATATCATTCTGTGGAACGGGATGCAGACCAGAGCAGTGACACCACTTAACTAGAGTCCCGCTCCATTCATATCGTTAGGACTAAGACTATGCCTCACTGGGGCATTCCTCCAACACTACTACAGTACACATTAAATCTTATTTTTTATTTAATTATATACTTTGGTATTTGAAGGACTCAATAAGTATCAGTTCCTTCTGACTCCAAATTAAATGATAAATAAGACGGAAGAAAGCAACAGATGGAGATCAAAATATCAAATTTTAGTATTGAGAAGCTGATTGGAGACCATGGCTGTAAATCTGTGACCAGAAGAGTTTGTTACTATCCTCTGTCCCACTCTCCATCTCAGTCAAGTCCAAGGGACAGCTTACCTGAAAGTTTGATTCTACAAAACAGTCAGAGCAAGGATTGCTGTCTCACATTGGTTCAGGATGTTTAGTATTCTCAGCTTTTCCATGGCAATATTTCTAGGGAATATACCTTATCTATTAATAAATTTTGTTTTTCTTTTCCTCATTTTTTTGTATATAGTATCTTGTGTATGTGTATGTTTAGAGAGATGATTTATATATACATGTCTACATACATATATATCATTATATATGTAATTCGATTGGATACATATATATTTGTCTTTGAATGAGTTGGCTTTCCCAGACCAGTAACTTATAAGAGTGTGAAAGAACCAAGGCAGCTTTCTTCCACGCTAGCGTATTTTTACAACAAAAAGCTCTCAATTACCACAAAGATATTCTGATTCCTTCAAATATAATTTTTCTGTGATACTTCAGGTAGCCCTAGCTCCTCTGCTTCTCAAAAATGTGGGTTAAGGAGGGTCTTCTGTCTCACCTCGCTCTTCCCAATCTCTAAACCCTCTAGAGATCAAGGAGCAGTTTTGGCTCCCTTAGCACTCTGGACAGGGACTGTTGTCTGCCATTGAGGTAAACAAAGAATGTTGCCCGCCATCCCAGTTCTACGAGGATCAAGCCATTAGCCACTGCAGTTGCCCACCAATGGTTTGCCCTGAGGGGAATTCAGGATGGAGAAAAATGGGAAGCATTCTGTGCTTTAGATACTGTCCCTAGATAGTTAAGATGTGTATCTAAGGAATACTTCAATGAACCCGGATCCTTGCATCTTCCCATACATAGAAAAGCACTCACATCATTAACCTGAGATGTCTGTTCTTTGTGGCTAGCAGTCATCTTCTGATGTTCAACTACATGTTTTTCCAGGAAAAACCTCCTCTATATCCTGGCTCGTCCCTGACCTCTTTGGTGCATTTCCTCATGGCTATCTGAGAGGCTGTCTCCTGGGCTATAGTTAAGTCTGAATAAAACTTAGCTTCCAACTTTTAGGTTGTATGTTCTCCTTCAGTCGACAGATCGTTCTGCCCACCATCAGGAAATAGTATATATATATATTTTTTGTGGGCAGTTTCTGAGACCTGTTTTGGTGGTTTTTCTTTCCACTGAAATTTCTCCTCAGCTTGTTTCTACTTACCCTTGGTGGGGGGGGCTTTAGTGCAAAATAAGCTATTTTTGGCTTCCTTTGAAAATATTTTGGAGTCTGTCTACTAATTTTACCAAAAGTGGAGTTTTCAATATTTTCCATTCTTTTTGCTTCTTTTGGATGATTTCCAGAAGAAAGGAAAAATGCTAAAACTGTTCAGCCATTCTTTACTCTTAATATGAATAAATAGCCAAGTTTCACCAGACATTTGAAAGAAATGCTTAACACTAAAGAGAAAGCTGAAAGCAGAGAGAAAAATGGAAGTAGCCTTGAGGAAACAGAGAAAAAGAATAAAATAAAACTTAAAAACAAATCCTTATAAAGGTAAGGGAAAATGCCACATCTATGAAATACTACCAGGATGTTATATGTAGAAATAACTGGAGTACTATAGAAACATACTGAAAATTAAAAATTAATATTGGAAACTTAAAAATCAAATACAAGAGGGCATTTACTGTAAAAATCTTTCAACTTTGCTGTAAAACTGAAATGTTTTACTTAAAAAGATGAGAAAAATTCAGCTCAAGAGCTGAAATGTAAAGTTGGGAAAATTTCCCAAAAGGAAAACAAAGCAAGAAGGGAAAAAAGAGGAAATACAAGAAGGAATTTAGAGAATCAATTAAGGCAGTCCAATGGCTGACTAACAGGCATTCTAGAAAAAGAAGCAGATGAAAGGAAGGAGGAAATGATCATAAAATGATACAGGGGAAGTGTTATAGAATCAAAGGACATGAACTTCAGATTTTGAGTGCCTAGAACCTGATGAAGACCTATGTCTTCACCAACGCACCTGTTCCAAGATTGCAGAAGTGGCCATCAAGAAACCAGTCTAAAACTCTGAGAAAAGGGAAAAAAAATCACAGTTTACACGGAACGGATTAAAAATTCAAGATGCGCTTTGACTTTTTCAAGCGCAACATTGGAAGCTGGAAGATAACAGAGTAATGTCTTCAATATTCTAAAGGAGAATATTTTTCAATTTAAGATACTCTACCTACACAAATTAACACTCAGTTGTGAGGACAGAATAAAGATGTTTTCAAGCAAAGTTTCATAAAGAATGTACCTTGGATGCACTTTTTCCTAGGAAACTGCTGGAGATGTATCCCATCAAAAGGAGAAAGAAGAAGACATGGACCAAGTAAGAGGGGATCTGACACCTGAGAGAGGCAAAGGGATTTCTCAGGATGATGGTGAAGAAGAGCTGCCAGAGGACAGCCATGGAGGAAGCAGAACATGGAAAGTGTGGGCAAGCTGTGGAACTGGGTAGATTTCTTGCCTTGTTTGAGCCTTGTAAGACTCATTTTACAAACTGAAAGAGACTCTGACAATAATTTAGTGATAGAAAGAGAGGCAAACCAACACTGCACCCAATCCTCTTGCCAAAGCAATGATTAATTCCAGAGAAAACAGAAATTTTCCAAGAAATGAAATGTAATTATAATACATATGGCTGTGTAAAATAAATCTACATAGTCAGAATAAGGTAAATGCTGAATTTTGATTTAAACAAAATAAAATAATCTTATTGAAACCACCACTTCTGGTCCTTCATTCTCTAACCCTTTACCCTACTCCCCCCACCCCAAGCTATTATCTACCTGATGGTGCATATCAATATTTGCTTGCTTTTGTCTCTCTTATGAGAACATAAGCCCAGTGAGGGCAAAGACTTGGTTTATTTTGGCCACCACTGTATCATCACATTGCCTAGAACAGAGCTGAGTACCTAGGATACCTCAGTAATTTCTCCGAAATAAGTTAATACAAATTTAGGAGGAGTGGAAGTGTATGTGTGTGTGCATATGTGTGTTAGAAACCTAGATATTCACATCATGCTGAATAGACAATGTCTAAAATAAAACAATCAAAAAACAGAGCAGTAAACCACACTATATAGCAACATGAAAGTGAATAGCAGAAGAGCCAAAAGAGTTTAGAAGTGGCTCTTCTGGAGAGCAGAAGTGGCTGGGACGGGGGCTTTGATATAACACTTGTAGCGCTGCTTGACATTGAAACCTGGCACGTGGATTACTGTGATAAAAACAAATTAAAAAAAAACAACTAGGGAAGGTTTAACACTCTCATCTTTTGTACATATCACTGTATAAGATCTATGGTTCTTTTCAAAGTAAAGAGCCTAATAGATTTTAGGTTTGCTTGGTGGAGTAGGATTAATTTCTAGGTATCAAGTCAAATTTCTAGCTCCGCTGAGAACAGTGGCTTCTTGCGAAACATTTTCTAAAGTAATGCAAATATCTGTTTACATTAAATACCTTCAAAGTGCTTCTTCATACCTAGTTAGATTCCTTTGAAAATCAAGTAGAAGAACATTGACAAGACAGGACTGTGTATATCTCTGACTCTTAGCACCCTCAGTTTTCTGAGGTGTGAGCTTTAACAAGCCATTTAAACTCCTTGAGCCCTCTCAGTTCTTTCTTTTATAAAATGGGGGTGATAATATGCAACTTATTGGATTACAGTATTTATCAAATAAGATACCTCTGTGAAATCCCAGTACAAGATAGATATTTGATATCTGCTTAGTTTTCTTCCCTCCCTTCCTTCTTCCCAGGACTGACTGGGACCATGGCTGAATTAGATAATCAAAAAAAAAAAAAGAGGGAGGAGATATGGAGATATATGTATATATATAGCTGATTCAGTTTGTTATAAAGCAGAAACTAACGCACCATTGTAAAGCAATTATACTCCAATAAAGATGTTAAAAAAAAAAAAAAAAGAATTTGTCTGCCATGCCAGAGACAGGATTTAAGCTTTTCTAAGTCTGTAAAGAGCTTTAGGAAAGTTTGTACTTCTTTCCACATTATTGGATATTTGCATGGGAATGCATGGCCCACATATGTCAGTGTCTGGGAGGGACAGTTCATTCACAGTATTATTATTTATTATGAAGGTTGTCATGGAAGAAAGCGGACACTTCTGCCAGGTATCACTCATCTGTGCATTCCCCACGACACTTAGTGTTAAGTGTCTAACTAACTAAGCACTCATTTGGTGCCCCTGAACTTGGCTTGTACATTGAGACTGGTCAATGTGGACCAGTTTGGAGACCCTCTAGTATTCTGTCCAGGTGTCATTTGGGATATGATATAGTCAATTCAATTAGAAATGTGAGAAAATATGTTATCACTTCAAATATTGAATTAACCAACTTGTTTATCAGAGAGATTGTAGAGAGTCCCTCACCGGCCAGACCGTGCATAATGAATTCTCTAATGAACCTGCTAGTTTCTCTACAAAAGGTTAATTTTTTCCTCCATTACCAAGCCTTTTGAATGGCCCCCAGGGCAGTCCTTGGTAAAGGAAGAGAAGGTCTTGTTTAGTATTAATGATCAAAGTGGCAGGTTCACAATATCAACTCCTCCCTGGGAAGAAAAAGATCACTTCATTAACATTTAGCAAGGGTGCTTCCACTGGGGACCAAGAGCACAGCCATCATTATTCTCCACTATGGGCACAGTGGAAAATGGCAGATTCTCTCTTATCTGCCTTTTGCCACAAAAACCCAGAAACAAATGAAGCTACAGACACAACAGAGATGGACCAGGGGTGGGGGGTGGGGGTGGGGAATCAGAATTTTAATTTAAAGAGAGATTATGCTAATTCTACCCTTATAATTTAAGAAAGATATTTGCTGATATGACTTGTGCTACTTTTTCTTATTTCCCATCTCTTTGCATGTAAAAGCTTCTTTGAAATCCAAGAAAGATAGATAAGTCAATCTCACATCAGTTTGGCATTTCCCAATCAGGACAAATAGGCAATTGAGTCTCTTCTACATGGAGCACTAGATAAGACAGGTTTCATAAGAATGTGGCAGAATAAACGGAGGAGTATTGGCTGAAACAGTCCTACCCATCCCTACCCATCAGAAAATAAATTAGAAATTTCAAAAAAATGTATAAGATTTATTTGGTGAGGGTCATCATTGGCAAGAAGTTTTTCCCTTAAATGATGTATGAGGCATTCCTTTTGACCCCTTAAAGAAGATCTTCCTTTACATGCTTAAAAAGGAAAGTATTACTTCCTCTGCTGTGCCCAGCCTCTCCAGACCCTCCCTTCTCTCCTCTCCCAGCCTGCCACTAAAGAAGAATCAGGGGATGGGACTGGCCTTGGGGGAGGCTCTTCTCCTCGCCTCCCCAGATGACAGAAGGACTTCTCACAATTCTTCTCACGTCTTCTCTAGTTTCTCCTCCTCTAACCACCCAGTATGCAGGGAAGGGGCTTCTGATCACTGTGGGTTCCAAGCTGCCCTTTATCTCCTTGCCTTTCTGTAGTGAAAGCCTGACTCAGGTGAATAACTGAGGGCCTAGAAGGGCACCAGAATCACATTACTTCTACTGGCATCCATACATACAGCTGTTTCGTCAGCTACTCTCTAGCTGGATTACTTGGGGGCACATCATAGTTTGAGCATCACTTTTATAATCTGAGTTGTTGAAAGATTAATTAGGCTTGCACACATAAAATGTTCAGCCTAGTCTGGCACAAAATAAGCACCAAATAAAAAGGAGTATTAACTTCTTCTTTCACTGTCACAATAGACAAGCAAATATTTACTGATCCCTTAAAAACTGAGTATATGCTTTTGAAATTTTGGAAAACATATTAAAGTTTCTCTCTCTCTCTCTCTATGTTTGGAGTATGGCGTGTATTATAATTTTTGGTTTTCTAATTGAGACCCGACAATCCATAACATATGAGTAATGTCCATTGTTTTAAATACTGTTTGCCAAAACACACTGATAGAGTGAATATTTTCATGGATCTCCATGAAGGAAACACTTGCAATAGTTACAGAGTAAGAAGACTAAGAAGTTATCAAACATAAGACATTTAAAAATTAGACATTTCTAGGATAACATCAGTGAATAAGTGCTTGCAGAGGACAAGCAGTGCTAGGAAGCCTTTCTTTTATCCCCAAAAGCCCTTTCCCCTGCATCTTATATTTCTGTGATTATCTTAAGTCTATTACCCTGAATAAGCAAGTAGACTGAGAATACTGGAAGCAGTTTTATTTCTTAAAATTTTATCCCAAGATTACTGGTATCCCAGTGCTTACATTGTGCTTGGCACATAGTAGGCATACATTCATTAACACAACCATTTAAAAATTGATTTGATTCATTGAGTACTGGGGGATGGTGGAAGAAGAAAGGAAAAAAGAGTAGCTATGCACTGACGTTAGCACCCACTAGGTAGCATGTGGCTTTCTTTCTCATAGCTGTAACAGCCAACAGTCTACCTGCACTAAGAACACTCATGATTCCCAGAACTCCAAGAACACGTTCCCCAGTTATACATAAGCTCTCCTATCTGTACTCTTTTTTTTTTATACTACATAGTCTCTAACACATAGTAGGTGTTCAGTTTTTTCTAGGTTGTTTAACACAACATGCCTTCCGTCTTCTCATCCCTACTTTTCAACATTGTACCCATTCCCAAAGCACAGCTCAAATGTCAACTTCTCCATGATCACTTCTTTGATTTTCCTACCTCAATTCTCACCAAATACTAGGTTTGAACCATTACTCTTAAACTTATCACATACTCTCTTAATTGTTGTTTGTTTTTATATGTAATTTCCCCCCTTGCCCTTTTAAGTAATGTGGCTAGAGGAAAGTGAGTGTGGGAGGAGGAATGTTAGGAGATGTGGTCTGAAAAGACCAAAAGCCACATCATCTAAGGCTTGCCCTCGAGGGTAAGGACTTTCATAGTTATTCTAAACATGATAAGAATTTCAAGTAGTGATAAAGTCGTATTTCTAAAGGACCACTCTCATTGCTGTATGAAAAATAGACTGTAGGATTACAAAGATGGGAGCAGAAAGGTAAGTTAAGAGGCTATTGTACTAATCAATGTAAACAGTGATGGTGTCTTTGACATTGTGGTAGCAATGAAGTTGATGAGAAAAGGCTGAATTCTAAATGTCTATTGATATCTATAAATAAATAGTGATGTAGAATCAATGGGTATTCCTAATGGATTGGATATAGGGTATGAAGAAAAAAGAGGAATCAAAAATGATTCCAAAATTTTCGACCTAAGCAGTTGGTTGAAGTTTTTAAGATGCAGAAAGAAGAAGTATAGAAGGTAGAAATCAAAAGGTTGTTTGTTTGTTTTTTTCCTGGTCATGTACATTTGAATACATATTATACTTCTAAGAGAGATGTCATGTGATTGTTGTAATATGACTCTGGCAAAAAGAAAATTCTGGAGCTATAAATTTAGGAGTCTTCAATGTGCAGATGATATTTACATAAATTCATCCTATAAGCCTATGTAAGAGAGTGTGTGCACAGAAAAGAGAAGAAACACTAAGGATTCCAATGGTTAGACATTAGGGTATTAAAAATACTGAAAAAGAAAAGGAGACTGAAAATGTGACCTTAGGTAGGAAAAAAACAGAAAAATATGATGAACTGAAAGCCAAATTAATACGCTAATGAGAAGAGAATGATCTGTAGTTTAGGTATAAAGAGGAATGGGAATTGGCCATCAGTTGGATTTAGCGATGGGAGTAGAGTGGTGGAGGCCACAGTATAACTGGAGTGAGTTAAAGAGAGAATGAACAAAATGAATGGGCAACCACAAATATGAATAGCTCTATCTGGTAGTTTGCTGCAAAACGTATCAGAATGGGGCTGTAGCTTGAGGGCAGTAACTGGAAAGAGAAGAGGTGGATGGGATAGAAAGGTATTTGTGTGTTTTTAAGATGAGAGAAATAACAGTATGTTTATATTCTGTTGAAAATAATCAGGTAGAAAGAATAATATTTCTAATGTGTTTTTGGAGCAATGCTCTTGAGGTGAGAGAGGATGGACGTGGTACACAAGGAGAGGAATTGGCCTTGGATCGAAGCGTGGAGAATTTCTTCCTTGTTTGAATTAATTAACTGGTTGATTTAACTATTTTAAACTAAAAACCATTATATACACATCAGATTGTATTTATAGGGGTCGTTTGTTATGTTTTCCTGCCTTCCAGCATCTTTCTAAAGCTTTACACTCTTGAGGTTTTGGGTTTTTTCTTTGTTGTTTTTCTTTGTTTGTTTTTTGTTTGTTTGCCTTTGAGTCCTGCCACCTCCTGGTAAAAGTCAGGCAACTAACTCATTTCCCAGCCTCCCTTCCCAGTTAGGGTGCAGTAAAATGATCCAGCTCCTCCTCCAATTAGAGACACTCCCATGAGACTTAAAATAAGAAGTGATTAGCATGATGAGCCGGATCCATTTCCTGGTAAAGGTGGCATCAGCTGCGACTACCTTGATTAAAAAGCTGCATCCCTCGTGTAGAAATGTGGCATTGGAGTGGAAGAGAGAGGTGGCGGCAGTAAAGCTGAGTTCCTGGTGCTCAAGGGGCAGAGATACAAAATAGGGCATCTGGAACATGAGGGAGGCAGGTTTTGTTTTTGTTTTTGTCTTTGCTTTTTTAAATACACCGATTCTGCGGAGTGATTTAGGGTTTTGTTCCTGCAAGTTTAGGACTGAGCCTGATTTTCTACCCTTCCTGTGAGTCTGAGAGAGCTCCTCATATTTTTAATGAAGCCCTTTTTCTCCTTAATCTGCCAGACTCAGGTTTTTTTTTGCTTTCAGTTAAGGACTCTGCCTAGTGCAGTGCTTAAGGAACGTAGCAAAATGTTAAACTGTTAAACTACTCTCCCTCAGGTTCCTTTTGGGGATTATTTTGTAGTTTAAAGAGGTAACTCTTTAAGAATAAGGAAATAAATCATAATATTGAAAAACAAATTTTCAACAGCGGCAAAAATCTGTTAATTCTCAGAACATTTGAGGATAGTGGCCCTAACTTATCTGTGATATCCTTTTTGTGATATATATGAAATTATAACTGCTAAAAAGAAAATCATGATAAATAATCTAACCGTAAGCAGAATGAATGGAGACAGAATATTTGAAGTGGGTACTTTTCCAGAAAACCTAGGACTTAAATATACAAGCACTTGTGTGCATGCATATGTAGATGTACACCATGTGCACATGCGAAGAGTCTAAAAAACAAAGATCACTTGTAAACAACTACCCCCTATCCTAGCTGTAACCATAGCAACTGAAACTATTCATTTTCTGTCTCAAATAATGTGTGCAAGTCTGTCTCAATAACAATTCAGAAGGGACATTGACAAATGATCGCTATATTCACCCAGCCATTTTAAATAGGAAGCCATTTGGATGAATTCTAATTTGACCAATGAATATTTAACTGATAATCCTGCCAGATAAGATATTGGCCAAAAGAGAAAGAAGAGAAATGAAGCTGGAGTTGCTATCATGCAAAAATCCTTTAATGAAGGACATAAAAGGAATGCTGTGAATTCTGGGCTGAAAATCTGTTCTGTATTGGGAGATGGAAGAGCAGCTGGCCCACGATTTAGAAACTTTGAAGGTTCAGTGACCTCTAGAATGTCTAAGTCATGAGGGCGTTTTTTTCCTCCTTTGTTTAATGTTTTGTATTTTCAAAAGAGTATGAAAGAAAATGCCTTAAAATGTTTTAACTTCAAAGCAATAGAAACAAGGTGATACTGGAATATTGGAAAATTCAAAAACTGTACAGGTCCTTAAGTTGTCAGACTTTTCCTCTTCATAGATTGCACTGCATCTTAACATCTTGGACAAACCTGTTGATTTACTTTGAACCTCCACTGGTCCCAGGAATGTTCAGTGGCAAGGCTCAAGGAGATGCAAACTCAGGTTAAATTTTCAAGCAGATTTCATAATAATTAACATTTATTGAATATTCATTACTTGTCAGGCCCTCTTCTTAGTATACTGGATCTTTTAATTTTTACAAGAATTCTCTGAAATGGGTACTATTTTTAGCTCCATTTTGTGGATAATGAAACCAAAGTTCAGATGCATTAAAACTTGTCCAAGGTTGTACTAAGCTTTAAAGGAGATCTAGGAGTATAACCCCGTAATCTCTCTCTAGAAATCTAGGGCAAAGCCACTCTACTGCACTGTCTTCTGTTTTTCTATTTCTCTAATCTTTATCTCTGCCCTTTCTTCTCTTTTCGCCTTTGTCAATTGTTTTCATAAAGCTCAAAGGCATACATACTCCAAAGAAAAAGAAAGTGAATAAAATGTATAGTCGTGCCTGACATATAGTAGCCATTCAATAAATTTTATGGAGAGTAATTATTTATATGCACACACATTTGTTATTTGCAGTATTGGACTTGATTGATCAGCACATTTTCTTTGTGTAGGAAAGTCTTTGAGTGGTCAAGTTACAACCAGAAGGTTATTTGGAAAACATTACACAGGAGCAATTTAATACAGTAGAAAATCATAATGGCTAGAGTCATCAAGCTAAAAGAAACCAGGGCACCCATCCAGGGCCATTCTGTCTATTGCATCTGCAGACATAATGCCTGGGGCTACGACCTTCTCAAGGTTGTACTAAAATGGTTAAATCCTGGGGAAAAAAAAGTTGGCTCTAAATACAAAAACAAAATTGCACAATTAAAATTCTTAGATGTTTATTTCCATGTCTACAAAATGAAACATTATGTCAGCTTAACTCATTATTATGTTTTCATGTGGTTGAATACAATTTGCAGTATCCTAGAGAATGTATGATGATTTCTGAGAAGTTATAGTCAATGATAAATTAAATGAGTGACCTGTAGTCACATATTTTTGAAAGCAAATTAATTTCTTTTCCAAAATCTTTACCCCAAAAGTATATGTTTAACGAGAATGTGGCTACATTTAAATATGTTTCAGATGGTGGTGGGTAGGACTTATGAAGTCTGAAAATGGCCCTGCATCCATCTTTCATAGGGGGATATTCCTGCTGCTTTATTGAAAAGAAGTCTGGAATCAGCTGGCCAGAAATCCCTTTTACTTGGATAGTTAAGGAGACCTGCCTGACCATATAATTTTCTTGAAGAGTTAATTTCCTTACATGATTGGTGGGTAACTACTGATGCTCAAATGTCTCATTTTTTCCCCCCAAGTTCTACCTCCCACTATTCATCTTTCCTTAGTCCATGATGCATTTAACATTGCTTAGTTGCCAAATAGATTGATGATTTCTCCACTCCAGAAAATACTATTAATTGGTTTATAGAATGCTGCTCCCACACATCTTGGCATTCTATAAAGTCACCTCAGTATTAACAGAGGCTACATTAGCATAACAATAACAGGCCGCATTAAACAGCCCAGGAAAAGAAACTGTCAATTTAGTTTCAGAGGCAGAGATTTCTCTGTAAAAAGTCTTTATAGGCAGACTTACTGTGGGACATTCAGGCAAAATGTTGGTCAGTGGCTCACTGAAAAGCAATTCATGGGTAATTAAGACTCTGTTATCTCTGAAAGCAGTGATCTAAATGGGGCCTTTGTTGCCTTTGGTTATTTAGTGCTTTCCACATATGTGGTCTGATCTTTTGCCCCTAAAACTCCTCAAGAAACAATTCTCTTACAGGTTCCCCAGTGCCCTGGATTCAGACCTGCCCACTCTTCAGCTCCAAGGGACTTGTGGCCCCAGGGGCTATGAGTTCCTATTTGAAGGCCCAAGGAGAATTGAGCCAGGGGTACCCCAGGACTGACAAACATAGCTTGAAAGAGGTTTCTAAATGAGGGAGTGTACAGTCAAAAATGCTAGAAGACAGGTGGAAGGAGATGGGAAAGGAGGCCAGTCGTCAAAGTTAAGAACCGTAAAAGAAATATGTCTAATTATAATAAAGAAGAAGAAGAGGAAACATTAGGGTTCTCACAGTGAGGCTGAAATAGCAAGTAGGCTTACCCAAATTAGTCATAGTCACTCCTGTTAAAAGTTGCCCACCTGTTCAGATACAGAGACCTAGCGAACTTTTACATTCCTTTGAGTGATTACTTGCTGAGTATCTATCTCCCCAAAAGGACTATAAGCTCCATGAGGGCAGGGACCAATTCTACTTTTGCTCATTATTTGTAGTGGGCTGAATATTCCTCCACCCCCAATCACTTCCACCCAGAATCTCAGGATGTGATCTGATTTTGGGAAATAGGGTCTTTGCAGATATATTTATGGTAAAGCTGAAGAGGAGATCATACCGGATTAGGGAGGTCCTCAATCTAAGGAGAGTATCTTTGTAAGAGACAGAAAAGGACACACAGAGACACAGAAAAGAAGGTGTGAAGATGAAGGCAGAGACTGGAGTAATGTATCTACAAGCCAAGGAACACCAAGGATTGTCAGGAAACCACTAGAAGTCAGGAGAGAGGCATGGGACAGATTCTCACTCAGAGCCTCCCAAAGGAACTGACCCTGTTCACACCTTGATTTTGGATTTCTGGACTCCAAAACTGGGAGAGAATGAATTTCTGTTGTTTTAAGGTGCCCAATTTGTGATAACTTGTTATATCAGCCCTAGAAAACAAATATACCATTATATCCCTATTACATAGCAAAGTGCCGGGTCCATAGCAAGAGTTCAACAATTATCTGTGGGAGGAAGAAAGGTAGGTTAATTCGTCCCCTTCCTCTACATCTTTTTCTTTTTTTTTTTTTTAATTTTAATTTTATTTCATTTTTTAAATTTATTTTTGGTTGCATTGGGTCTTCGTTGCTGTGCGTGGACTTTCTCTAGTTGCGTCATGTGGGGACTACTCTTTCATTGTAGTGTGGTGGCTTCTCTTGTTGTGGAGCATGAGCTCTAGGTACGCGGGCTTCAGTATTTGTGGCACCCAGGCTCCGTAGTTGTGGCTCGCAGACTCTAGAGTGCAGGCTCAGTAGTTGTGGCACACGGGCTTAGTTGCTCCGTGGCATGTGGGATCTTCCCGGACTAGGGCTCGAACCCATGTCCCCTGCATTGGCAGGCGGATTCTTAACCACTGCGCCACCAGGGAAGTCCCCCTCTACATCTTTTTCTAATTCAATGTTTATCCAAGTGTAATTCTTGGACTTACTCTTTCAGAATCCTCTTAGTGCTTATTTAAAAATGTAGATTCCCAGGACCACTCCAAACCAGTTGCATCAAAATCTCAGGGGCTGAACATATGCTTCTATAATACACTCCCATGGCAGGTCTTAGATTCATGAAAATTTTTGAACTGCTGATTTTTATTTTATTATAATTCTTCAGGCTCTTTGAATTTTATCAAAGACATCTCTCCAGCCTTTATAGACAAAACACCTGATGGGAAGAAGCTTGCCTCCTTGCAGGAGGTGTGAAGCTGACCTCCTCATTAACGCTGCTGGGAATTTCTGAGGCATAATTCTCCAGCTGTCAGTTCCTTTTTTCCTTGAAGGTACACCTGACTGCTTGACACGACCCCAAATTCTGTCTAGAGGTGAGGTTTTCGCGTGATAGCAGTTTTTCAAGAAAAGAATCAAAGTCAGAATAAGACAGATGTAGAATCCCTCCATTCTTAGGACTATTTTTCCCAAACAGTAATGTCCCTGTAGCATCACATGCAAACTTTTGCAGATTTCTAACTTCCAAATTCAGCCACATTTCTCCTCTTAAAAAACTTGCCTTTCCAAAGATAGGTGACAGTTTATTACAAACAGGCTGTTTTGTTTCTCATATTCATCGCCCATTTATGACTACCTCATCCAATTTGCTGAGTCCTCAAATCAAAACACATACTAGGCTGCAAGCTCAAATTGGCAACTACAAATCAAGCAGTGAGATTTCTGCTGTGAGCCTCTCCCCAGGAACTCTCAGAGACCTGCAGCTGTCATTCGCGTGGGTGTGAACAGCTCTCAGGGCCCGGAGGCAGGGCCAGCTACCCTTCCAGGCATCTTTCTCCATGATTTTTAACCCTGTTGCTCAGGAAGCCTCCTTCCTACACACCTGAAAGAACAACCCCAAAGTCAAAACAAAAACTGGGAGGTTAGTTCAGCTCCATGACTTTGCACTAAGTCTGGGAAGATTTGTGGGATTGTCGGGAGGGATTTGTCGCAAAACCCAAGTGAATCATGGAGTGGAGGTGGATATTAAGTCAAAGAGGCAGAGGAGGTGAAAGGGAAGTGTCGCGGAACATGTAGTAGCACTTTGAGCTAGCTGGGGTGTCCTGACTTCAAATAATCACCTGTATGCAACATTAAACTCTGGCTTTGAATAATAAACTACAGCATAAACCCTTCTATACCAGTTTGAAGTGGGTTTGAAGTAACATTTCCACCACTAGAAAAATAAAGTTTATCCAACTCCTACTAAATTTTTTTTTCCCTGCAAACCAAACACCGTCCATTCTTGTCACACTGCCTGGAAATCTCAAGGTTACTTTCAGCTTGCCCGTATGCTCCCCTCAATCCCATATCATGTCTATCACAAATTACTATCATATTTTTTTCTATGAAACATTGTCCCCATATGTCCCTTTCCTAAGGCTGGCCCAAATGCTCTGGGTCGGCCACATGGCTTTGCTAACTTGTTGACCCTTTGTAACATTTGTTGCCTGCACCATTCCTTTGAAAATTTAATCATCCCCTGCTTGTTACTCAGCCAGGCTCAAGAATTTGGAGATGCCTCACTCATTGTTTATTCTTCCTCTTTTGCACTCGCGTTACCAAGACTCCTCCTTTCTCCCCTGTATCCTCATTGCCACCCTCATTGGAGCCCTCACACCTAATTTCTGCTACAGCTACCTTCACATTGCCTTTGTAGACAGGAAAAGTCCTGCCATGAGTTTTCTTCTTATTCCTTTCTTTTTTAAAAGATATGTTTAATAGTTTTACCTACTAAAAGTAAAAATAGCTACTATTTAATGAAGCACCTAATATGGCCAGACGCTTTGATAACAATTCAGCAGATCTCATGTAGAGACTTAGGAATTTGCATTTTTAACAAGCACCCCAGTGTGAATCACTCATTTAGAAAAACTGCTATATACTGTGAGTAACTGTGGTATATGTGATTTTACCTATTTGCTGGGGTCAAGGAATTGTTGGGGTTTTTGGCCATTATTTATATTGTTCTGGCTTAGTTTGTTCTAACTTAAAAATATTTTTTTCTTTGGTTTTTAAAACGTTTCGGCTTTATAACCCAGCATTGTTTGTTCAGTATACCTTCTTCTCTATCCACCATTATTAAAAATTGGGAGTTGACTCTAATGGTCATTCTGCAGATAAATGAGGGGGTACATTATGGCCTAAAGTACACAGCGGAAAGATTTATAATCATACTACTTTAGGCCTGGAAAAGCTTTTAGAGATCTCATGGTCTTAGAAGTTTAAAGTTAGAAGGGATATTATTCATGAAATCTTCTAATCTTAGAAAAATTGGTCAAAAGTAATGCATGATACGAATGGGATGGGCAGCCAAGTGAAGAGCAATATAGGTACTAAGCTGTCAACAGGTAGTAAGAAAACAAGGAAGGGAAGTATACCTGGCAAGGATTGAAGTTAAGTGACCTACTTTGGCCAGTGAAATGGGAACTGAAGGAACTTAGGTCACTTTTGGTTAGAAGCTTTCATTACTCTGTGTGATTCTACATGTTCTCTTTTCCTGGGTCAACAATCATGGAAACGTGACAAAATAGAGCCTCCACAAGCTGAGCCCTTGAGTGACTCGGATGAATACACTTCTCCTGGTGGTGCAGATTTAAATCACTGGAATTAGGATGTTGTCACCATAGGGAAATTCTGGTCTATCCTGATCAATATATTATTCTTCTCTGATTTTTTTAAAACTGGTTCAGTTCACTGATAGTAATGAGGATGATGATAATGATGATGATGATGGTAACTAATATTTATCGAGAATTTACCATGGTCCCAGCACTGTGCTAAGTGTTTTATAGGTTTTATGCCTGTAACCTTTATAACAACATTAGGAGAAAAATGCTATTCCGAGCCTCATTTTATAGATAAGAAAACAGAGGTACAGAATGTTTAAATTAGAAGTCCAAGATCACATTAGAATTAAGTTTGAGAGCAGGCTCAAATTCAGACATTCTGATTCCAGAGCTTGCCTTCTTAGCTCTTAAATTGCTTCTGCTAATTCATAAGCCAAAAATGCTAATTTCCCAAAGTGTATCTTACATATATTAGTTTTATGCAATATTAACTGGCATTACTTAAGAAACATATCTAAACCTTATTTAAATGTTTACAAAACATTGAGTTAAACAAAATAAAGCAGATTTTTAAAATCTCAGAACTTCTAGATGTTTTTAGGATCTGCTTGATCCTTTAAAATCTCTCCTTAAACTTGTTTTAATTCTCATTTTTTTGGCCCCAGGTTTCTTGTTCCACATCTACATACCTGTTTATAGCCCTATAAGGAGCAGTAAACCTCTTCATTCCCTTGCTATTGACTTGAACCTCAATATTTCTATATGATTTTCCATTTTGCTGGATCCTTGGACATGGGAATCTCCTGTTAAGTGTGAGAATTCTCAAGGAGAATCTTCTGCTTCACAATTTCCAGGCCCCTTTGTTTATTACTTGCCCCGCTCACAGATATGTAGACAGATATATAATGCAATAAGAAACTTTCCTGATCTTCTTTTTAATTATTTTTCTTTCTATAGTCCCAGAAGCTTCTCTCATTGCTGTTCTTTCCATTGAGATCATTCAAAGTTTCCAATGTTTTATCGTTTCCTTCTCCAAATTCCATTTGAAACTCTCTAAAACATGCCAGCTAATCTTTAATCAAATATGGTTTCCCTATTTTTGTGAGTTAGAAGTGATAAAAAAATCTGATGGCAGCTGTTGGAATTTTATGAGTGGATTTTATATACTTTGGGATCATTCAGTAATTTTCCAGTAAGAAAAACTAAATGTTTCTTTAATCTTTAGAAAGTCAATATTTTTTAGAAAGACCAATTTTGCCTATAGTGCTACATCAGGGGGCTATGGGATAGCCCAGGAGGAAGATATAATTTTTAAAGGTTTTGGATGTAGAACTCAGAGAAATAGAAAGACTCTGACTGAAAAAAAAAAAAAAAACAAAACCTTATTGAGGTCTGGGATCTGTAGGACAATTCAGGTTTTTATATCACTTTGAGAATTTGGTGAATGCTATCATAAAAATGCCATCATCTTTCTCCATAAAACTACTCTTATCTCCATCCATGCTGAATGCTTGCTCCTCTCAAATCCTCGAGGTTCATCCATCTGTTGTTTAGGTGAAGAATGTCTGATGAAGGAGGTAGTGATGATGTAAACTGTTTTATAAATGAATGGGAACAACATGAGTACACTGTTCTCCTGCAATGGTGAAATGAGGCCAGACTGTACCACCCTATACTGACGGAGACGGAAAGTCTTACGCTCCTTCCAATCTGTGTCTGGCAAGAAACATGTTTTCAGCCATACTGAGTAATATGGAATGGCCAAATCAACATTTGAGGACTGTCTCATTCTTTTTTTTTTTTTTTTATGGGCCATCCATTTTAATGAAGGGAAGAAGTGATTTAACAAATACAGAGCAAACAGAATATTAAGTTTTGTCCTCCATTAATATTAGTAACAGATAGAGTGGGCTCCAACACCTTCGAGGTAGCTTGAGACCATCATCTCTGTGTCATGGGCAGGCGGATGTTCAGCCAGGATGTCTTTCTCTGTCACTGAGAAAAATTTCCATAATATATAATGATACTTACTGAAACAGATATGGGGCATTTGGGTAATTAGGAATCCGTTAGCATATTTCTCCGGAAGCCTTGACTACAAAATGAAGACAGTAGATTTGGATACTTTCAGCTATGAAGAAGTTGTTTGGATATTCACCTTTATGCCGAATGAAATAAGCTTATTTCATCTCTGCAGCTTCCCATATACTATTTTCCAACCTCTGTTTTGTGTTTGGAAAGACTTTTAGAAATTAAAAATCAAGTTAAAAAGTGGGTGACAACTTAAATGATATATGGAATATTTTGCTGACTTACAAGAGCATGCAGAATTAAATATGACCCAGTTCAAATGTTAATTTTATTTTAATGTGTATGTTGGGGTGGAGTCTTCAAGGTGCCAGAAAACAAGAATTCACCCATCCTGTTTGGAACTGCAGCACACACACACCTTCAGTTACCAGTTCTGTTCATTCCACAGACTCATCCTCAGAAAACATACTGTTTTCTATGTACCTGGTATATGTCTCAATTAGTTTGAAGAATTTCCCAGATACCTCTTAATATGTAGTGCTTCAGTTCCAATCTTGCCAAGTCCTGTACCTGTGACATAGCACATAGGAGTTTTATTTCTCTTTCTTTCTCTGGGTTGTTCAGAGTCCAATGAAAGAACAATGGACTGGGATCAAAGAGATCAGGGTTCTTGTCCCAGATTTACCATAAAATAATTGTGTCCTCCTGGGAAAACTATAGTTATTCTAGGCCCCTTTCCTTTTCTTTACTTTGACAGAGCTGCACTAGATGACCCCAAATAACATTGCACTCTTTTCAGTAGTAGCTTAGATGTTATTGGTATTCTGAAACAAATGAAGACAATGACACATGAAACTGTGCAACATCTCTGTAACTATGTTTTCTTAGAGTTGCCTCCATTTTATAGATAATAAGATGGCTGAGCACAGAAGTAGATGTTTGGAACCAGAGGTTCCGAAGTAAATGGAACTAAACCATAAGTTTCCTTCTTTCCTGACGCTCACTTAGCCAAAACATAGGCTGCTGAATATGAAGCTGTAAAGCATATTATCAGTACATTTTTAAAAGAAGCTATTCTTCTAGGAATTCCAATTAATAGCAGGAGGTTTTGAAGTTCTTAAAAGGTCATCTAATTTTGTGAGATTTACAGCTCTATTTTCCTGTCAAGCAACTTGTATTAGTGCCGGATAATCATCTGAGCTTCGGGATGCTTCTCTGAACCTCTTGAATTTTTCTTCTTGCTATCTGAAATTCATGCCAGATAAGCCTTTTTCTAGAGCGTATGTACAGACTTGTGTATTTTTATATAGAAAAGCGATGCAGTGAGTCAGGATGGGGGTTAAGCCATCATTCTCAGAGTGGTAGTGAGCTCCTGGTGAATTTTTTTTTTTTTTTTTTTTTTTTACAAGTAGTGTTACTATTCTTGGTTTCGACTTCTCTCCCTCACTTCCACCAAGGCTTTGTAATGTTCTTTTTTTTTTTTTTTTTTTTTTACAGTTACTTAAGTAGTTTTATTTATTTTTTGAATTTTATTTTATTTATTTTTTTATACAGCAGGTTCTTATTAGTCATCAGTTTTATACACATCAGTGTATACATGTCAATCCCAATCTCCCAATTCAGCACACCACCATCCACATCCTCCCGTGGCTTTCCCCCCTTGGTGTCCATACGTTTGTTCTCTACATCTGTGTCTCAACTTCTGCCCTGCAAACCAGTTCATCTGTACCATTTTTCTAGATTCCACATACATGCATTAATATACGATATATGTTTTTATCTTTCTGACTTACTTCACTCTGTATGACAGTCTCTAGATCCATCCATGTCTCAACAAATGACCCAATTTCGTTCCTTTTTATGGCTGAGTAATATCCCACTGTATGTATGCACCACATCTTCTTTATCCATTCACCTGCTGACGGGCATTTAGGTTGCTTCCATGACCTGGCTATTGTAAATAGTGCCGCAATGAACATTGGGGTGCATGTGTCTTTTTGAATTATGGTTTTCTCTGGGTATATGCCCAGTAGTGGGATTGCTGGATCATATGGTAATTCTATTTTTAGTTTTTTAAGGAACCTCCATACTGTTCTCCATAGTGGCTGTATCAATTTACATTCCTACCAACAGTGCAAGAGGGTTCCCTTTTCTCCACACCCTCGCCAGCATTTATTGTTTGTAGATTTTCTGATGATGCCCATTCTAACTGGTGTGAGGTGATACCTCATTGTAGTTTTGATTTGCATTTCTCTAATAATTAGTGATGTTGAGCAGCTTTTCATGGGCTTCGTGGCCATCTGTATGGCTTCTTTGGAGAAATGTCTATTTAGGTCTTCTGCCCATTTTTGGATTGGGTTGTTTGTTTCTTTAATATTGAGCTGCATGAGCTGTTTATATATTTTGGAGATTAATCCTTTGTCCATTGATTCATTTGCAAATATTTCCTCCCATTCTGAGGATTGTCTTTTCCTCTTGTTTATGGTTTCCTTTGCTGTGCAAAAGCTTTGAAGTTTCATTAGGTCCCATTTGTTTACTTTTGTTTTTATTTCCATTACTCTAGGAGGTGGATCAAAAAAGATCTTGCTATGATTTATGTCAAAGAGTGTTCTTCTATGTTTTCCTCTAAGAGTTTTATCGTGTCCGGTCTTAAATTTAGGTCTCAAATCCATTTTGAGTTTATTTTTGTGTATGGTGTTAGGGAGTGTTCTAATTTCATTCTTTTACATGTAGCTGTCCAGTTTTCCCAGTACCACTTATTGAAGAGACTGACTTTGCTCTATTGCATATCTTTGCCTCCTTTGTCATAGATTAGTTGACCATAGGTGCGTTGGTTTATCTCTGGAGTTTCTATCTTGTTCCATTGATCTATGTTTCTGTTTTTGTGCCAGTACCATATTGTCTTGATTACTGTAGCTTTGTAGTATAGTCTGAAGTCAGGGAGTCTGATTCCTCCAGCTCCGTTTTTTCCCCTCAAGACTGCTTTGGCTATTTGGGGTCTTTTGTGTCTCCATACGAATCTTAAGATTTTTTTTATTCTAGTTCTGTAAAAAATGCCATTGGTAATTTGATAGGGATTGCTTGAATCTGTAGATTGCTTTGTGTAGTATAGTCATTTTCACAATGTTGATTCTTCCAATCCAAGAACATGGTATATCTCTCCATCTGTTTGTATCATCTTTAATTTCTTTCATCAGTGTCTTATAGTTTTCTGCATTTCTCCTTAGGTAGGTTTATTCCTAGGTATTTTATTCTTTTTGTTGCAATGGTAAATGGGAGTGTTTCCTTAATTTCTCTTTCAGATTTTTCATCATTAGTGTATAGGAATGCAAGAGATTTCTGTGCATTAATTTTGTATCCTGCAACTTTACCAAATTCATTGATTAGCTCTAGTAGTTTTCTGATGGCATCTTTAGGATTCTCTATGTATAGTGACAAACAGTGACATCTGCAAACAGTGACAATTTTACTTCTTCTTTTCCAATTTGTATTCCTTTTATTTCTCCTTCTTCTCTGATTGCCATGGGTAGGACTTCCAAAACTATGTTGAATAATAGTGACGAGAGTGGACATCCTTGTCATGTTCCTGATCTTACTGTAGGAAATGCTTTCAGTTTTTCACCATTAGAATGATGTTTTCTGTGGGTTTGTCATATATGGTCTTTATTATGTTGAGCTAGGTTCCCTCTATGCCCACTTTCTGGAGAGTTTTTAATCATAAATTGGTGTTGAATTTTGTCAAAAGCTTTTTCTGCATCTATTGAGATGATCATATGGTTTTTTATTCTTCAATTTGTTAATATGGTGTATCACATTGATTGATTTTGTATATTGAAGAACCCTTGCATCCCTGGAATAAATCCCACTTGATCATGGTGTATGATCCTTTTCATGTGTTGTTGGACTCTGCTAGTATTCTGTTGAGGACTTTTGCATCTATATTCATCAGTGATATTGATCTGTAATTTTCTTTTTTGTAGTATCTTTGTCTGATTTTGGTATCAGGGCAATGGTGGCCTCATAGAATGAGTTTGGGAGTGTTCCTTCCTCTGCAATTTTTTGGAAGAGTTTGAGAAGGATGGGTGTTAGCTCTTCTCTAAATGTTTGATAGAATTCACCTGTGAAGCCATCTGGTCCTGGACTTTTGTTTGTTGGAAGATTATTAATCACAGTTTCAATTTCATTACTTGTGATTTGTCTATTCATATTTTCTATTTCTTCCTGGTTCAGTCTTGGAAGGTTATACCTTTCTAAGAATTTGTCCATTTCTTCCAGGTTGTCCATTTTATTGGCATAGAGTTGCTTGTAGTAGTCTCTTAGGATGCTTTGTATTTCTGCAGTGTCTGTTGTAACTTCTCCTTTTTCATTTCTAATTTTATTGATTTGAGTCCTCTCCCTCTTTTTCTTGTTGAGTCTGGCTAATGGTTTATCAATTTTGTTTATCTTCTCAAAGAACCAGCTTTTAGTTTTATTGATCTTTGGTATTGTTTTCTTTGTTTCTATTTCATTTATTTCTGCTCTGATCTTTATGGTTTCTTTCCTTCTGCTAACTTTGGGTTTTGTTTGTTCTTCTTTCTCTAGTTCCTTTAGGTGTAAGGTTAGATTGTTTACTTGAGATTTTTCTTGTTTCTTGAGGTAGGCTTGTATAGCTATAAACTTCCTTCTTAGAACTGCTTTTGCTGCAACCCATAGGTTTTGGATCATCATGTTTTCATTGTCATTTGTCTCTAGGTATTTTTTGATTTCCTCTTTGATTTTTTCAGTGATCTCTTGGTTATTTAGTAATGTATTGTTTAGCCTCCGTGTGTTTGTGTTTTTTACGGTTTTTTCCCTGTAATTCATTTCTAATCTCATAGCATTGTGGTCAGAAAAGATGCTTGATATGATTTCAATTTTCTTAAATTTACTGAGGCTTGAGTTGCGACCCAAGATGTGATCTATCCTGGAGAATGTTCCGTGTGCACTTGAGAAGAAAGTGTATTCTGCTGTTTTTGGATGGAATGTCCTATAAATATCAATTAAATCTATCTGATCTATTGTGTCATTTAAAGCTTCTGTTTCCTTATTTATTTTCATTTTGGATGATCTGTCTATTGGTGTAAGTGAGGTGTTAAAGTCCCCCACTATTATTGTGTTACTGTCGATTTCCTCTTTTATAGCTGTTAGCAGTTGCCTTATGTATTGAGGTGCTCCTATGTTGGGTGCATATATATTTATAATTGTTATATCTTCTTCTCGATTGATCCCTTGATCATTATGTAGTGTCCTTCCTTGTCTCTTGTAACATACTTTATTTTAAAGTCTATTTTATCTGATATGAGTATTGCTAACTCCAGCTTTCTTTTGATTTCCTTTTGCATGGAATATCTTTTTCCATCCCCTCACTTTCAGTCTGTATGTGTCCCTAGGTCTAAAGTGGGTCTCTTGTAGACAGCATATATATGGGTCTTGCTTTTTATCCATTCAGCAAGCCTGTGTCTTTTGGTTGGAGCATTTAATCCATTCACATTTAAGGTAATTATCAATATGTATGTTCCTATGCCCATTTTCTTAATTGTTTTGGGTTTGTTTTTGTAGGTTCTTTTCTTCTCTCGTGTTTCCCACTTAGAGAAGTTCCTTTAGCATTTGTTGTAGAGCTGGTTTGGTGGTGCTGAATTCTCTTAGCTTTTGCTTGTCTGTAAAGCTTTTGATTTCTCCATCAAATCTAAATGAGATTCTTGCCGGGTAGAGTAATCTTGGTTGTAGGTTCTTCCCTTTCATCTCTTTAAGTATATCATGCCACTCCCTTCTGGCTTATAGAGTTTCTGCTGAGAAATCAGCTGTTAATGTTATGGGAGTTCCCTTGTATGTTATTTGTCATTTTTCCCTTGCTGGTTTTAATAATTTTTCTTTGTCTTTAATTTTTGCCAATTTGATTACTATGTGTCTCGGCATGTTTCTTCCTTGGGTTTATCCTGTATGGGACTCGCTGTGCTTCCTGGACTTGGGTGGCTATTTCCTTTCCCATGTTAGGGAAGTTTTCGACTATAATCTCTTCAAATATTTTCTCATGTCCTTTCTCTCTCTCTTCTCCTTCTGGGACCCCTATAATGCGAATGTTGTTGCGTTTAATGTTGTCCCAGAGGTCTCTTAGGCTGTCTTCATTTCTTTTCATTCTTTTTTCTTTATTCTGTTCCGCAGCAGTGAATCCCATTCTGAATGGAATGGAAGCCCATTCTGTCTTCCAGGTCACTTATCCGTTCTTCTGCCTCAGTTATTCTGCTATTGATTCCTTCTAGTGTAGTTTTCATTTCAGTTATTGTATTGTTCATCTCTGTTTGTTTGTTTTTTAATTCTTCTAAGTCTTTGTTAAACATTTCTTGCATCTTCTTGATCTTTGCCTCCATTCTTTTTCCGAGGCCCTGGATCATCTTCACTATCAGTATTCTGAATTCTTTTTCTGGTAGGTTGCCTATCTCCACTTCATGTAGTTGTTTTTCTGGGGTTTTATCTTGTTCCTTCATCTGGTACATAGCCCTCTGCCTTTTCATCTTGTCTATCTTTCTGTGAATATGGTTTTTGTTCCACAGGCTGCAGGACTGTAGTTCTTCTTGCTTCTGCTGTCTGCCCTCTGGTGTATGAGGCTATCTAAGAGGCTTGTGCAAGTTTCCCGATGGGAGGGTCTGGTGGTGGGTGGAGCTGCCTGTTGCTCTCGCTCCTTGAATTCTCTGTCCAGAGAAACTGTGCTTCAAAAATACAGGAGAAATAAAGACTTTCTCACACAAATACCTTGAGGGTATACATCACCAGCAGACTTGCCCTGGTCATACAGAAATCCACGGGTCAGTGAGGACAGGTGAAACTTGAGGCTGGTTTCAACTCAAACTTGAACTCCAGAGATAACTTGTCACGTGAATCCAGCCCCCCACGAAGAAAACTTTACACCCATGGCGGTGAGCCACCCCGCGACTCCTTCCTCAGCACTGCCCAGTGCTTCCGGTTCTGCTTCCGGTCTTGGGCTGTAGCCGACGGCTTCAGTTTCCGGTGAGTAGCCGCAGCGCACCTGTCTTATTCTTAAGGTAATGTTTTTAAAAAGGAATTTGATAAAACCAAGCAAGTAGTAATGCATTTTTACAATTCTGAACAAAATGCTCAACTAAATTGTAATATTAAAAACAACCCTTGTTTTCTTCCCTCCCATTGAAATCTTGCTCCTTATAAAAACCATCAAAAGAGACTATATCTGGGTTAAACATAAACATCAAAATGCTTTTCTAGTGTTGCAATTGAGATAGCCACTTCTGCCATTGAAAATCACTGATTATTCAGAGCTAGTTATAGAGAGCAAAATATCTATGTGATTGCATGGTTTCGATTACCATCATTAATGCTGTGCACAAAGGCTGATTACCTTCCATTTTGCACTTCTTGTTAAAAACTGGGTTAATAAGAGACTTCACAAAATGTTCTCCTCCTCACATGAAATTTCTCACAGAAATGCAATAATTAAAATTGTTTTATCGTTAAAGAAAGAATTAGCTTATTGTACAATTTTTGTGGTGGCTGACACTATCTCATCATTAATGTATTTATTGATTAAAATACTTGCTTTACATGAAGCAAGTTTTGGTTTCTTATATATGTCTAATGTTGACATTAGACATGGGTGCAACAATTTAGAGTTATGTTCAACTTAAAAGGATAGATTTAAGGCTATAATTTTCTACCTGTGTATACTATCAGTGGTAATAAATTAGAACTATTTCATTTCAAGTGTAGCTTTGTAGGGAACATAAGTTATATAGGGTAGCTTTTTTGGGAATTAGTGACTTCTTCATTTTAAAAAGTCTGTATGATTATTTCCTTTTTCATAAGTACTCAATAGGCAGAAGAATGTTGGGAGGAGCAAGAAACATAGTTGGTATAAGTAATATATTTCTTGATGGATAGTGGGGGGTGGGATGGGGAGTGGGCTGTCAAGTCAAAGGTAGGTTTTTCACTTCTAATCATGAATTAATTAAGTCTCTTTCTTTAGCCAGGCCACAATCTCCCTATAGGTAAAATGAGTGATTAAGACTGGTTACTAAGAAAACTCCCCGGCTCTATGACACTCTTCAAAGTAGCAAGACCCCCAGAATGGTAAAAGTACAGAAATGGGGAAGAGAAAAGAGGAAATTTTCTTGCTTAATTACTCTCTCATAATAGATAAGCAATATTATTACAGGCTATTGACTTTGAAGGATATGCTTAGACTACTTACTAGTAGGAAGTGATGTGAGGTAATTGAGAGTTAGTAAAAGGAGCAAGAAGCCTGTTTGTATTTCTTTTGAAAAATACTCCTTATTGTGATTTGACTTGTGACACTAGTGTTATAACTGGAAGCAAATTAAATCTTTGGGCAGCTAAGAAAGTTTTGAGAGTTAGAAGTGGATCAATATGGTCTGTTGTCTTTGTTTGAACTGCTGTCAGAAAATACCATAGATTGGGTGGTTTAAGCAACAAATATTTACTTCTCACAGTTTTAGAGGCTTGGAAGTCCAAGATCAAGGTGCCAGTAGATTTGGCATCTGGTGACAACCCTCTGTCTGGTTTGTAGATGGCGGCCTTCTTGCTGTGTACTTACACGGAAGAAAAAGAGCAAGAGCTCTGGTCTCTTCCTCTACTTATAAGGGCATAATCTTGTAACGGGGGCTCCACCGTCATGACCTCATCTAAACCCAATTACCCACCACTTCCACACACAATCACATTGGGGGTTAGGGCTTCAACATACATATTGGGGCACAAGCACTCAGTCAATAACATCTGTTAATTCAGCTTTTCTGTTATGCATAGAATGCTTACCTATGGGTACTTGCAAAGCACTGCTATTCACTTGGTGGCAGCTACTTGCAGGTGTAGCATTGGTCTTGTTAGAGCTCTCTTACATGCATTTCAGTGGCACATTCGACATCAACCATTCAGTCCTGCACTACTGAATAACAGTCCTACTGAAAGTGCGCCTATTGGGACTGGGGGCAGAAAAGTCGTTACTCCTGCAAAAGCTTAATAGTTTTAGATGCATACTCAAGTGATACAGACTGCAATCTATATTCCTATTTTATTTTTTTAGGGGTAAAGAGACCTAGAACTCTTATGCTATTCTACACCATGCTAGGAAGAAGTACGGGGGTGAGGGGTGATGTGTTCTTGTAAGGATAATGAATGAAGAAAATATTTTACCTGTAAAGGTATGTAGAGGTTTTTCAGAATTAAATATCCATTTAATGTGTCAATAGACAAAAATATGTTTGCCTATTCACTCAATCAATGTATTTGTAGGACTAGCCTAAGGAAATAATCTGAAACAGCAAATAAACTTGACATTTAGGTGTACATGGTAGCATTATTTATAACAAAACACTAGAAACAGCATAAATATATAACTATAGGTAAATGGTTGTGTTAGGAACTGCACATATTTGATGTCATATTATGCATAATTATAATAATACAAATCACAATATGCAAAAACAGGGAAATGATTCCAAAATAACATTAGGCGAAAACAATAGAATTGCAAAGTTGTACAAATAGCATCGTTATGATTATGTAATGCAAATGCTGGCATAGAAAAGCAAAGGAAGGGCATACGCCTTAATGACGGCACAGGTTATGTTTGGGAGGTGGGATGACAGAGGACTGGCTAATGAGACTACTGTTTTCTTCTTTCTAATTTTCTGCATTTCCCACATTTTCTGTAACAAGCCTTCATTTCAATTAAGTTGCAAAATAGAAGCATTCCATTTAGACTTTTATTTTCATCTCTCCAGTTCTCAGGTAGCAAAAGGAGCCAATTTTAAGCTCAAGCCCCTCTGCACAGGCTCCCTCCCAGAGTCAGAATCCTCGCTAACATCCTCCGTAAGCAGCTTAGCCAGAAAGCTGGCTCTGCTTTCTTCCCACCCCCAGCCTTTCTGCTCAGCAGGGCCTGCCTCCCCTCATCTCGGAGCTGGAGCTGGAATCACGTTAGAACCCCTTCTCCCTGAGCCTGTGCCCTCCTCCCCAGAACCCCAGCAGTGCCTTTCTTCTCTTCTTTCTTGATTTCCCTTCTGAATCTTCCCTGCATTCTCATTCCAAGGCCAGATGGCTGATTTTGTGAAGCATTCACATTTCTCCTCTGCTGACTTATAACTGTTTAAAACCCATCACCCACACCCCCCTGGTAACCAGGTTTCCCCCACGGCAGGCTGCCTGGTGGGATTTGGCAAGTGTGGAGAGGCTGGGGAGGGAGAAACTGTTCAAAGGGAAATTGGCCAATACGCTAGTCGCTAGTCGACTTTACTTCATTCATTTGGAAAGCACAGAGAGTGCTTAATGAGGACCATTAAAGGGAAAGCTGGGTTGTTTAAAGAGCCATCAGTTGTGTTGAGGCTGGTTCAGCAGTTCAGAATTTGATAAGTAGGTTTTCAGTTTTTGCCTCAAAAAATAGACATTCCTTATGTCAAAATAACCTACAGATAAAAGATTTCATTGACATTTATTTCACATGGGCTTAGGCAGGGTTGTAGCTGCTAATTTGCTTTGACTACTGGTGAACCTGGAAAATGTGAAAAGAAACGTCAAGATTTTCAAAACAGAGGAGAACAAAAAGTACGCATCATGCCTTTGGTTTGGCTTCAGAATAGCCAAAAATAAATTGAACCTGCTCTGGACAAGTCCTTTTCAAGGAATGGTGAATGACAAATACAGATAAATAGAGAGACTATGTCCTCAACAAGATTATAACAGGAGAAAAATGTATATGACAAGTAACATACAATTATTCTATTAATAACATAAGATACTGTATATCAATTACTTTCCACAAAGCTTGGCATTGAGTAGTGGCTCAACAAATTCCCTTTCCCTTACCCACTCTGTATCCCAAACTGAGCATCACTTAGGATGCTTTTAGCTTCAATTAAGTAGTTCTAACAATAACAGCAATTCACTATTTCTTATAACAAGTCGGAAGGGAAAGCAGCTCCCCAGATGATATATCAGTCAGGGTCTAGACAGGAAAATATAAATCAGTGTAGATTTTTCAAGCAGAGGAACTTCAATATAAGGAATTGCTCACCAAGGTATTGAAAGGGCTAGAGAAGCCAAAGGGTGACCTCCTGAGTGTTTCTGTGGGTAAGGCTGCTGGGCCCAGTAAGGCTGCTGGGCCCAGTATTACTGCTGCTGAGCCAGGAGCCTGTGGTGCCTTGAATACTGCTGGATAGCCCAGCCACCTGCATTCGCCTGCTGTTGCTGGTATAGGAAACAATGGTTGCCTGCAGTCTCTCACTGCTCTTAATGCTAAAGCCAGAAACATAAAGAATTACTTCAGTCTTCCTTCTTCCCTCCATCCAGTCTTGTGCAAGTGTCTTGCCATTGACAGAAGCTACCAGCAACCAGCTGGCAAGGGAGTCTGGGAAATGCTGTTTCTAGGGTTCTCATACCACCCCCCCTCCCACCAGCTATAAAGAGAAGACCACAGAAAGATTGAAATGGGGCTAAGTGACAACAGAAAGCATCTGGTAGAGCTGGAAAATTCAACAGTTCAATAACATTATGAAGGACAAATATCCTTTTGTCTTCCCTCTCGGCCATCCTCAGGGATGGATGGCTTTTCCCTTAGGCTGGATTCCATGAACACTTCAAGATAGCTGAATGTTGAAGACAACATTCAAAGGCAGAAAAGGGAAATGTCCCTTTTCTGTGTTCTTTTTAAGGAGTGATATAAACTCCACCTAACTTGCTCTCCCATGTCATTGGCTAAAAAATGTAACACAAACTTTCTTAAACAAATTACTAGCAAGGTTTAAAAAGTAAATCCCACAATTACCTAATAAATAACAATTATATAGTATTATACTATCTTCTGGTACAAAGATTAATTTATTAACTATAAACTTTTAAAACACACTACATTTTTGTAATCTTGTTTGCCTTTCTTCATTTTTAAAAATTATTTATTTATTTATTTGGCTGCACCAGGTCTTAGCTGTGCCATGCAGGATCTTTTAGTTGTGGCATGCAGGCTCTTACTTGCGGCATGTGGGATCTAGTTCCCTGACCAGGGATCAAACCCGTGCCCCCTGCATTGGGAGTGCAGAGTCTTAACCACTGGACCACCAGGGAAGTCCCTGCATTTCTTAATTTTTAAAAGTTATTATACATTAATATTATGTCACCATATACTCAAAAAGTAGAAGTAACCTGGCCTCTGTCAGCTTCTGAGAGGCTCTATGGGGAGGCTGGACCAGCCCAGGGAGACTTTCTGAAGAAACAGGACAGTTGGGACTGTCCCAAGCTACTCTGGCCAATAATATGATTTAACTAATAGAAACAGAATAATCTTACCAGTAGAGAAGCAACCGACCAAAAGAGTCTCTGGAAATTACGAAATACCTTTAATGATGTTGTTGCTCACCCTGAGTTCTGGCATCATTTTGGCAAAATGAATAAGGAATCAAAGAGTGAACTCTTTCATGCCAATAATGAACGCAATGGAAATTGGCTTCTTTCCATTCCAGCTGTAGCAGCAGGCGTAGGTTTTGCTGCCAGCACAAAGCTCCGTCACAGTTCAGAGTTGATACTGGTCAAATCAAAGGGCAGGGGGGCAGCATTTAGTGCAGACACTACATGTCAAATTGCCAATCTCATGCCCAAAGCTCTGCTCCCTGTGTCACAAACACCTCCTTTGAGATTGTTTATCTCCTTCTGGCCCTTCGATTAATGAACTATCCATCAACACTCGGTAATATTAACAACTATCATCTGTACATTTGTAAAGTGCTTTCCTCTTACATGATTTTATTTAATCCCTACAGCCACTCAGTCAGCTGGGTTTTTTACCTGAACAAAAATCAAATTCAGAGTTGCAACTTGGGTAACACACATAAACTGTGAAAATGAGAGTTGAGCCTTTTAAAAATCCAACATTGGATGGAGTTAGGTAAGATGCAGTTCTAGCCCTGAGGGAATTTATTATTTTGTAGCTGGGAAAATGAGGAATGCAGATAAAGAAGAATATTAAGCAGGTTGTTAGATGTGCACAGTGGACAGTATATAACAAAAGTACCATGCAGGTGAAAGAAAGAAAAGTCCTTCGTTTATTGGGGTGGTCAAGACTATTCATTTGTTCCTTTTCAAGGTATGGTTCTGTTATTCTGTCAACCTCTAGATGATATCATATGATCTTCCTGCATGTTTCACGCCCAAGGGTGGAATAAAGGGGCAGGCTCAACTTTCCAATTCAGATATCAGTATAAATACTGTGATCTAAGATAAACCTTAACTCTCCCAGTAATTAAATCCAGATATTCTTTTCAGTGATCACCATGGGGGAGAATTAAGGTAAGTCATAGTAATTTAATTACTCAAGGAGAAAATAAAAATAGCCAGGTAACAAATACCATAAAAACATAAGCATTCAGAATCTAACTTTCAGAATCTTTCCTCTTTTAAGTGCAGATGATCTTCTGCCTCACGCTTGCCACATAAATATTTATAGAAACCGACCACTTGATCAATTAAAGGAGCCTTTCAGAGGGTGTGTTCCACTTTTATCAATATCAGCTTATAGTTTATCACTAAAGTTATGACGCTTTCCTCTGTGGAACAAGCCCACACACGATCTCTTCCTTCTGGTATTAACTCCTAGACCCTTGGTTTTATTTTTTAAATTATCTGTATAAAATTGAGGATCAGACTGATTATTCAAGCTTGTTTTGGTCATTGGTAATCAGGTAATGAACAGACATGAATCCCTCACCATTGAAAAATCTGTAAGACTATGCCAAAATGCCCTTGGAATGCTAAAGAATTGGAATTGCAGTAGCTGACCGAACTCACAACTATATTAATCATCCACCAACTTACTTCTGGAAGTGTTGCTCCCCGAGATGTGTCTTTCTAAGTGTCTTTTATGTCTGTTGTGCAACCAAGACCCCATCTGCTGCACCATCTTCTGTTCTAAAGCCATTTATCTGCAATTCTGAGAGTGCTTAGCATACATGAGACTTTAAGAATAAGACTTTACCAGAACTACTAATCGAGTGAGCAAATACGTGATAAATTTGAATAAAAAAGCTTGTCATGTGTAAAATAGTCTTTAGCAATAGCCACACAGCCTACAAAAGTGCTCCAATTATTATTGGAAGAAATAGGTTTTCTAAATTTTCCTAAATTGTGTGTCTTTTTTAAAAAAGAAAAGTAACAAGAACAACAACAAAAACCTCTATTGACTAAAAAAAAAAAAAAATCTTAAGGTGTGACATTTTGTAGTTGTACCAGAGCTTTGATTTCAGGATTGGTGGTGATATATGAAAGCACTTTAAGCTCAGTTTAAATATTATTGATTTGTGCTTTGAAAGTAGCAGACTCAGGAACAATAGAACAGTAAATTGTCATTATAGTAATATTTTTTTCTTTGCATGTTTTCAAAGTCAAATAAGAGAAGAAAAACTTCAAATTAAATCTCAACTTGAGCTAAATTAATCCCCAGGGTATTCCTTTCAAGACCCTTAGGTAAATCAGCTGACTCTGTTTTTTTCCCGGTACTCAGATATGTAAGCCTTGAGCCCCTTTTACCCTTGGTCCCCTGAGGTTAATGCCAACAGATGGCCTATGACTTATTTTAGAGTTTTCTGTACTAATAAAGAAACAGAAAACGTGTAGAACAATAATTGTATAAGCTGAAGTCTTACACTATTGATGTTGCTTGTATGCATTTCAACATTTCTTATTATTTAAATTTGATTCCAGGGAGGAAAGAAGGAGGCTGGCAGGCACATCACTAGGATAATTGCACCCTAAAAAAGTGCCAGGCCAGGGACATCTGAGACTCCTTTCCAGGTAGGAGGCAGTGGTCAGTCTCCCAGTGTAGATGAAGGGCAAGAAATAGATGTGTGGACAAAGAGGCTCAGGACTAGCAGAAGGTTTCAAATGTCATAGAGTCCATTTCTCCTTCAGCTAACACTCAACCCACTACTTATACACAGAGCAATGGATTCATGGAATCAATAGGGTCTTGATGTTCAAAATTTGTGGTGATAATCAGTGACTGCAACATCAATTACACCTTCTCCTTACACAGTAAAGTTGTCTGGAATCAGTGCTGGCGGTTGGGAAGAAACCATGAGAATAATGTAAATGCTTTCACACAATCCAATACTGTTTCCATCTCTTTTTCGTGTTAAATGGAACCCACAAAGATAGAGAGGCTGATGGAATTTCCCCCTCATCCTGGAGTTCTTCAAGATCTTTTACTCTCCTCATTACTAGAGACTTACATTTATAGATAGGAAAGGTGTTCCTCTTTAAGTCTCCTCTGTTCCCATTTTTTGTCAGAATTAAATTTTGCAAAGACAATAAATAAATGACAGTGAAATGTGGTAGCAATAAAATAATAATCACTAAACAAGCTGACTCTGGCATTTTTTAAAGAAACAAATTCTTGTGAAGAGTATTATATTTGCAGGATGTCAGATAAAATGTAAATGCTATCTTTTGTAATAAAAGATGACAGGGAAGGAAATTTAAGACAAAGTGCCAATAAATATGGTGTGTGAAATTTAAGACTTAGTGATGTTATAATTCCACTCACACAAACACTCAGCATTCAGCTTTTGGTGGATGGTCTAATTAGCTCTTTTTGCTGCACTGTATTAAGGGTGAATATTTCCCTCCAGTGAACTGGAAGGGAAGTCTGAAATTTCACTTTGAAGTCCCTTCTTTCTCATATTTCCTATTCTATGTGTTCTTCTTTCACACCATTCCTTTTCCCATTTGTTTCCACTTTCTTTGCTTGGAACTTCTATTGTTCTAAATTCCTGAGTTTCCACCACATCCTGGACACTGGCTTTAATTAAGAGTTGGTGGTTCATCACACAAACATGTTTTCATTTAGAACATGATATGCTTTAGTTGTTCTTAAGATCTCATCTCAACCTTCACTTCTTCAGCAAAGCCTTTCCTAATCTCCTGATCCAAGTCAAAGCCCCATTATCCATATTATGTACCTTTCATCCATATCATTTTTCACAGTTGTAACTTTACATTTAATGGTATCATTCCTTGTTTAACGACAGACTTCCAAACTAGACCAAAATTCAATGTATGGACAGAGTACATGTCTATTTTTGTTTTCCACTGTACATGCAGCGCCTAGCTCACAGTAGGTGCTCAACCAATATTTATTTGAATGAATAAACTAGAAAAGTCTTTTTGTGCATAACATTTGCTGTCTAACAAGCAACTCAAGCATAAGTACAAAAATGGCATCTGCATCTTCCCTTCCAAACTCTCTTCATAGTTGTCTCCATTTTGGCAAATGTAAACTCAGTTTTTCCTTTTCCTCAAGCCCAAATCCTTTGTGTCATCTTTGATTCTTCTTATGCTCTTATACCACATGACCAATTCATCAGCAATGACAGTTAGTTGGCTCTCTTTTCAGAATTCAACCCCATTGCTCATGTCCACTGCTAACTTTCTACTCTAACCCACTATTGTCTTTGGCTAGATTAGTGCAATGGCCTCCTAACTGGTCTTGCTTCCTGCACCCTTGCTTCTCTATATTTATTTTCAACACAGCAGAGTATTCTTTTGAAACATAAATTCATATTACTCCTCTTTGAAACCCTCCAATTTTTTCCATCTCACTCATGGTAAAAGTCACTATGAAGGCCCACGGGGCCCCACACAATCTGCTCCATGACAATAGGGGCTTTGTTACATTCTTTGCTACATCTGTAGTGCACAGAGAAGTCAACGGCTCAAAGTAGATGACTGATAAATTTTTGTTGACTGAATCTGTACACCCACAAATCAGAGGCTATGTCATTTAAAAAAGTACTCTTCTCAATCTTAAAGCAAAAAAAAGACCCCATCTAATGGGTTCCAATGGATACATTTACCATTTAGTTAAGTCATACTAGGAGTGTTCAATACATAGCATGACGTTATGAACTTTTGTTCCAAGTCCTGCTCCTGAAAAACATGTATAACAATACTTGTACTGTACAACATATTTTGACTCATTAGGAAAATCATTATTGCAATCAATATTTGCTCAAAGAATCACTCAATGGCATATCATGTCATAAGGCTGACTACTGTAATTGACTGAATTTCGAATTAGAAAGAAAAAATTCCACTTGGTAATTTAGTCTGTATTTAGGCACTAGTTCAACTGCTCAGTTTGGTGGTGATTTTGTGCCATTTTTCAGGAAGTAGAAATAATAATCGTTGAATATTTTTGGTGGGGAGTTTTCATTTGTTAAGGCATTTTGACAATCAGCGAATCACTAAATCTAAAACAATCTACAGAACATCATATATCAATTTCTTTAGCCTCTGCCTCCTTAACCTGCTTGTGGTATGAAAATATAGTATTGAATAACTTAAAATCTTAAAGGAAAGAAGGGTAAGGGGAATGAGGTCACAACAAACCTCTGAAAACAATTATACTTTTTTTTCCTGCATATACTAACATATGCAAGTAAAGTGAACATAATAAATTGAGAGAATAGTGATGGCATTTCATATCATTCAAATGAAAAATAATGGTTAATGTACAATGAATTTCCACCTGTCTTTGATCTTAAGATGACTTCCTGAGATGATTATGATGACAAAATTGTTAATTAGGATGATGAAAGGGGCAGGGGGAAGGTGGTGGATTATTAGAAGTTAGGTCTTTGAATTGTTCATACTTCCTCAAACCCATTACTTTCTATATGTCCAAAATTTCCTAGGAGTGTTTGAGAAAATTCAATTTTGTTCTCATGGCTGGAGAAGCTTCATTATTTTATCAATTACAACTCACTCATTCAACAAATATTTACTGAGCACCTATTTTGTACCAAACACTGTTCTAGGTATGTGAATGCCGTTGCAACTGCTTCAGTATAGAGCCATTACATGTCATTTAGAACTGTGCCTGGAGGAAGGATTTGTCCTATGAGGAGAGTGAGCCATATTTGGAGGAAGAAATAAGGATTTATTTAATTTGGATAAGAAAATAATAATTAGCATGGAATTTTCCTAAATTCACACTTTTATTTGCTCTAGAAATTAGGAGGTAGAAAGGAAGGAATTTGGGATAAATTTTTGCTATAAATATATTTTGCCACCATTTAATAAAATCAAAATGTTCTTGAATAAAATAAATTGAGATACATTCAACAATCAGGTCAAAAATTATATATGCAAAACGTTTTTTTTTTTACTAATCATCTTAATCATTGATTTTCATATGATGGATTTGTTATGGACACTTCCAATCTGAGATTGGCATTAAGATTGCTAAAACATAAACAAAAAGAAAAAAAAATACAATAAGCAATGGATTGGCTTCTCTTTAGTAATTTTTGCCATGTAGACACGGGAAAATGTGACACAACAGATCATTAGATTTAGGTGCGGCCATTCAATCTCACTGAATCCAATCCAAGGAAACAAATCCAAGGCCCTTCCTGCTTCTCACTTCTTTTACTGAAACAGTTGTTGTGGCTGGAAATTCAAAGAGATGATATACATTCAAGGGGAGGGGAGGGAGACACTCTAAAACAAAGAACAAAAAACCAAGCCAAATGAAAAGCAAGCAAACAAACAAGTTGAAGAGCCCTCAAGAAAGTTTTTCAACTATTAGAAAAAAAACCCCAAAACTCTATTAACCCTCTAAAAACTAGGGCTCAGAGAAATGTACCACACCCATATTCAACACTCAGATAAGCACATTAGATCTTCAGGCATCTTTTAAAGACCCATATGTTTGGAGCAATTGCACTAAACAAAGATACATTTCCAAGACCTAAGAAAATTTCTTTTCTTTTATCCTAGGAAGGAGACTGCTCAAGCAATAAGCACTTCTTTGGAAACCCTTTCTAGCCAAGAATGGCCTGGAGCCCACATTGCTCACCCATAGCAAATGCTATGCACATGAATGGACGCTTTTACACTATAGGAGACCGACTCTAAAATAATAAAATCACTTATCCTTAAAGAGGATTAAACATATCCTCAAAGCAGAGAACTTGAGACAGCTGAAATTCTGTACATTTGTATGCACACATCTAAGCAATAACAGTTAACCAAAATGCAAACTATCAAAAACACATCACTGAGCAACCTCGGAATTTTGCTGTCAGCTATGATGCTGCAGTGGGAACCTTATATTATATGTCACTCTGTCTTAACTCTGTTTATCCAAAGGACTTCACCAAGTACTGAACAATTCCTCAGGAAAATGTTAGCTGTTCTCTTTCGGAAAAGTAAAATTATGATTATACGTTAGACTTGAATTTGTAAGATTCCTCCTATGCCTCAACACATATATGTCATAACGAATTTGAATTATTCTTCAAAGTAAATAGCTAAGCAAGTCATATTCTATGCAATGTTCCCCTGACCGACATTTCAACTAACTGAATTATAGTGAAGTAACAGTGGGAACCTTAAAGGGAGAGTCACTGAATTCAGGGACTTGAAGGGAGGAGTCTGAAAAATGGAGAAGGGCAGTTCCAATCCTTTTTTTTTTTTTTTGTCTGTGGGTTAATAATTATAGGCAGGACAATTCTAGTAAACCTAAAGAAGTTTCAAGTTTAAGTGACTGTGCTATGCTGGTGGTCCCTTGTAGTCTTTGTGTCTGTGATGTTTTACTTGGGGGCATTGTTTGCTGGTTGAAGAAGAAAGGAGGAATGGGAGTATGGGCACTTAGAGAGATAGAAAAGGCAAGGGGACATGGTGGCATCTTTTCTCTAAGTCTTCATGATCTGTGGAGCTTTCCTTTCTTATAAGCATTTGCTCCAAGAAGAGCAGAGTTTCAGCAAGAGCTGAAGAAGCGATCTTCATGAAGGAGAGAGGCATATCACATTGATTAAGTAGCTGTAGGAAAGGGGAATCTCTTCTTTTCTGTACGGAACAAAACAGGACACCATCCTGGAATTCCAAAGATTGCTGGCTTCCCGTGACTTCTCCACAGCACGAGGAAGATTTGACCATTTGATTTTGCATTGACTGCAGTGTTCGGAGTCTCAGCCTGCCTCTCCAAGGCCCAACTAGCTGAAATCTTATTTCTGAGCCTTAATGAGGAGGCAGGAGTCTGTTCAGTGGACATTTGTTCCTTTCATGCCCACAACCTCACCAAAGTCTCCTGGCTGCCAGCCACAGGACACAGTTCGCTGTGAGTCAAGCACGAGTCTTCTAACAGGTTGGCAGAAGAGCAAGCTTGTGCTGCATTTCCTGGCTTCAGAAATTCTTCCCAGTACATATTTAAGTTTCCTTGATTTATTCTCCATATGGTCCGTGTGGTTAACCATGGTTTTATTTTTCTTAATAGCAGTAAAGAAAGACTCATCATGACCCTTCTTCAGGCTCATCACTCTCTCTCTCAGACCTATGATTTACTAGGAACATCCTCTATGAGGACGAATGGCTCAACTATTTGGTAATAGGATATGGAGCTTTTACACACTGTGAGCTGTGCTGCTTAATGCCAGATGACAGTTCTGGTAAGTTGCTGAGGGAAGTAAGAATCCATCTCCTTTCCTAATCCACTGAGCTGGCCAGGTGGGTCCCAGCCTAGGTCAAGAAGGGGCCAAGTCTTCCTCCTTTGCATACCCTCAGTGTAAGAGGAAGGGCATAGACACTTGAGCCAAGTACACTTGCTTTTGAATTCAGGTCTATGACTCTACTGTAGAGGTTCACAACCAGGGTGGATTTGGTCCCCCAGGAGATACTTGGCAATGTCTGGAGGCATTTGTGATTGTCATGACCGGGGAGCGGCTTCTAGGAAGATGTCATCCTACCATGCACAGGAGAGCCTGTTCCGCCTTATCCCTCTACAACAAAGAACTATACCACTCAGAGTGTTAGTAGTGCTGAGGCTGAGAAATCCTACCCTACTGTTTGATGCTAAGCAAATTTTAATCTTATTTAAAATGAGAGATAATTTTTGGTCTTATAGGGTTGTGATAAAGATTAAAATAAAAGAAACAATAAATATAAAATAGCTGTATTACGTACAGAACCAAGACAACCCCCTTCCTCTTTTCTTTGGTATTCCAGTACCCACAAGCTCTCTATTTGCCATTGCCCTCTACTCCCCATACAAGCCTGTTTCAGCTTAGCTTAGGCTAAGTTACGCTGAGTTATTCTAAATTATTCAGAGGTAAATACCAACTCTGAAATCTCAGGGTTTATACCAACTAAGGTTAGTTTCTCACTCTTGTAAGTGTCTGTCAGGGCTGGCACCAACTCCTCAATCAGACCCAGGGTGAAGGAACAGCCTCTGTCTGGGACATTGTAATGTGCGATGAAAAAAGAAAGGGAGAAAAACCACAGGTTAGCTTTTAAAGCTTCCGCACAGATGTGTCTTACATGACTTTTTAAAATGCTTGCTATTCACCCCATTGTTGAAGGAGGGATTCCTGCCCTAAGTTTATGGGAATGGCTGAATACATGACACCTGACACTGGACAGATGCAATCACCTTGTTTGAATAATCCTATAGCTGGAATTCCATAATTGATAAATTAAGTAATTCTGTAATTGGCTAGTTAGAACATTTCGTTGCTAGGAATTAAAACCTGCTACAAAAGGACTGCCCTGGTCCCCTTGATAAAGAAGGTTGTTTGGCTAGGGGACCTCATCCAAGGAAGCCGAGTGGGGAGAGGAACTTGGGATTAGGCCATTTGAAGGCCTACTGATTTTCCAATATTAGCACATTGAGCCTTAATTTTAGGCCTTAAACTATAATCACTTCTGCTTGCATTTCCTTGGCCCAAGTTACATAAAAAATTGAATCAAGTGACAGAAAGTAACTTAAAGATCATCTATCATTTTAAGCCAGTGGATTCTACACTTCCTTCTTTGATTGTGGACACTTTCGTTGAAACGGATCTTATATAAACATCATCATCTACAACAACAATGATGGAATCAACAAAATCAGATCAAACAGGCTTGAAGCAGGATAAGGGTCTGGGCATCCTAGTGTCCATCCTACATCCACTGATGTAGCCTGACTGACCCCATGTTTCACAAATGAAAAGACTGAGGCTCAGAGAGGGAGGAGTGACTTAACACAGTAGAGTTGGTGTCTTCCAGTGGGAACGAACACATATTTCTAAGCTAGAAATAATTCCGTGGTGAAAAAAATGTAGAGAAAAAATAAGAGGCCAGTAGATCCTAAAAATATGTATATATGACAGAAGAAGGGGCAAAGGAGAAGAGGTGAAGGTAGTAGAAGAAGGAAGGTCAGAGTTATTATGAAGACGAAAGGAAAGAAAGGAGAAAGGGCAAAAGCGGGAGGCAGCAAGGCCAATTCAAATGTGTGCCGTGCCGATGACTCCCAATCTCTTGGTCTAACCAGAGTCCTAAGCTTCCAACTGCCTGCTTAACATGTGACTTGAAGTCTGATATGCACTTAGTCTTAGAAGTTCAGAACACAACTCCTGACTCCCCACCCTCCTCACCCTGCTTCTCCTTAGTCTTCCTGACCTCAGTAGGTTGTACCATCTACCCAGTTTCTCAAGCCAAATATATAGACACTAGTTATTGACTCTTTTCTTTCCCTTCCTTCCCGTATCCAATCCATTAGCAATCCATTAGCATTGGTCCACCTTCAAAATATATCCAGAATATGAACCCTTCCTACCAGGTCTGCAACCTCCACCCTCTCCTGCCATGGCCTCTTGTCTAGTCTCTCTGCTTTTGCTTTTGGATCTCACAATCCATTTACCTCACAGCAGCCTGAGTGATCTCTAAAAACATAAATTAAACCATATCACCTCTCTGACTGAAACTCTCTGATAATATCCCATCAGTACACAGAATAAAGTCCAAACTCTTTGTCTTACAAAGCCCACTTCCTTGGGCCCCAATTTACCTCTCATAGCTTATGTCCTATCATGGGCCACCTAATTCACTCTGCGGATGCCTCTTCAGCCACTCTTACCTTCTTGCCTCTTCTAAGACATACCAAGATTATACTGCCCTACAGGCTCGTAACCTAGACTCTCATGAGGTCTTACCATTTTTGTCACTCATTCAACTATTTATTCGGGTTCAGAAAATATAGCAGGCTCTGTTTTCAGCACTGGGATTCTCATCTGAAATGTCTCTTCCTCAGAAAGGCCTTCCTGAAACTGGCCATTTCTCCTATCACTTTTTATCCCCTTATCTAACTTTATTATTACTATTATGGCACTTAAGACTACATAAAATTACATCACATATATTTATTAATTTGTTTTTTTTCTTACTAGGATATAAGTCCCTCATTTATAAAATATGCTCTAGGAACACGAAATAATCTAACATTGAACAGCTCACAACTGGGGAAAAAGAATTAAATATTTTAATTATGCTTAAATATGCCATTATAACCAGATAAAAAGTGTATGTTTGAAATGTCAAAAAATGATGGCGGTATTGTGGATAATTAGGGAGTAGAGGGCAGTAATAAATTTACTGAGCTAGGAAATTTATTACTCACCACAATCTACTTACTTCCTGTACAGGCACATAAAATAAATAAACTAATTAAAATGTAAGGAAATATAAAAGCATTGAGGTAATTCCTCAACATCCTTGGGCCAGTAACTGAAGAAGAGTGGTTTACTTCTTTGGTCTTCAGAACTAGCTGCAAATCAGAATCTTTTGAGAATTATTTTTACACATGCAAATTCAACAGCCCCATCTCTGGAGATTCTGATTCTCCAAGGCTGGGGTGGAGCCTAGGAAACTGAATATGTTAGAAAACTTTCCCAAGGCGTTTGATGATCAGCCTCGCTTGGAAACCTCTGGGCTAGTAACTTACCCCGTACTATGTTTTTACTAGACTAACCAGGTATTTGAATAAACTGGCCAAATGGATTGCTTTGGGCTTGAGCTTGGTCACTGTTGATCTGGAGCTTCATTTATTTTTCCCATGGCAATATAATGAACCTTGAATTCTGGGCTATAGAGAATCCCTAGGTTATGTTATATCCATGAAGGCAAAGTCAGGTCCTTGGTTATATCTTTGCTGGGAATGTTGGTCTTTTCCCAGAATAATTTTATAAGCAAGAAAACCAAAGCAGCAGCTTCCCCCAGTCGAGCCTGTGGCACTAGTGAAATGTGGAAAGCTGAGCACTGACACCCACCTTTCCATCTTCCACTACAAAAAACTAACCCCTTAAGGTACAGTGTGTCCTTGGTCAGTACCTACTAACTTTGGAACGCTAGTTTATTTGATTAAACTAACCCCTTAAGGTATAGTGTGTCCTTGGTCAGTACCTACTAACTTTGGAACGCTAGTTTATTTGATTAGATGCTGAGATGCGTCAGCAACAACTGCCATGATTAAATGCATTTAATGGATTTAAACATCCCATGAGGAAATGAAATAGGACACAATTCTTATGCTAGTCTTCCTTTTCTAACTGGGAGTTTATTCTCCACTGGGAGGGAATAAACATGTGAAACAAAATTCTCTAGCCTACAGCATGCTGGTTTTTGTTGTCCCAGACTCTTTCATGCCCCACTGGCATTTGCTGATTATATTTACAGGGCAAAAGTGATTTTGAACTCACAGTACATTTGGGAAGTAAACCTAATGGGCATGCGAACAACCAATTGCAGTGTCTAGGAAACTAACTCAGTACATTTCCAATCTTTAAAACTCAAGTTTTCTGAACTATGGATTGGCACAGCAGTACAAGGATTTGAGTTTTATGGGGCTGGATGAAAACTGTATATTATCGTAAAATGGAAAGAAATAAAGAGTTTTAAGTTACCTGGACACTTTATTTGAAGCCAGATCATTTACAGTTCTAAAGCTGCACTATAAATCCAGATCATGGCCATGAATCTAGGTGGAGAGGGACTGGGGCTGTTTAATTGCAGTAAGTCCTCTTTGACAATGTATTGATGTCCTAAGCCAGGGGTCCCCAACCCCCGGTCTGCAGACCCATACCGGTCCGCGGCTTGTTAGGAACCGGGCCGCACATCAGGAGGTGAGCGGCGGGCAGCACGCGAAGCTTCATCTGCGGCTCCCCATCGCTCGCTTTACTGCCCGAACCATCCGATTACCGGCACCCTCCCACCCCAACCCCCGGCTGTGGAAAAACTGTCTTCCACGAAACCGGTCCCTGGTGCTAAAAAGGTTGGGGACCGCTGTCCTAAGCCATTAGCAATAGCTGACCAGCTGAAGGAGTTTGTATAGGCCTGCTGGTTAATCTGAAATGCAAATGCCACCACCAGACAGTCTGCTTTTCTAGGAATTCATTTTAGTTGGGAAGACGCTCTGTCAGAAGCTGGAAGCTCTCCTGCTTCTGTCTAATGTATGCAAATACTTTAAAAGTCATTCCTCAGTTCAGAAGGCTGCAATTGAAAACCACCCCTGCGATTCCTCACTCTAGTCTTAGGCATGGGACAAGGGAAACTGTTTTTCCCTCCCAATCCTCCATTCCTCTTTGATATTCCATCATTCACCTCAACAGGATCCTCTGAGACAAAAATAAGCTTCCCAAAGAAATTTCAACTGGCTCCATCCCACTGTTGCCTTTGATAGGTCAAAACCTGAGACTCGTTTGTGCGCTACTGCATAATTAATAAGAAGTACAGTACAACTGGCAGAAAATATGAATAAATACATAAAATGACAAAAGACATCCCTTCATAGAATAAACACAAATGAATGATCAGTGGGAGAACATTAGAAGTGACAGAACAATCTTGGCCAAAATAAAGCCCCTTAGCTACTACATCCATTATTGGGAACCGAGATATAAGAAATGGGATATAACAGACTGACAAATAATTATAAGAGATGGTGGCAAATGCCATCAAAAGATAGCAATAAAGTAGTGGAGTTGTTGAGAGATGAGAAAGTCTCTGCCCCAGTTAACATCTAAGATGAACTCTGAGGTGAAGATAAGACTTGGCTCTATGGAGATCAGGGTCAGGCAAAGCCCTTCAAGCTAAGGGTCAGCATTGCCAAGGCATGAAATGAAGAAAGTGAGAGAATGTATAAAGAATAGTAAATAATCATAGTTCCTTAGGTTTTGGACTTAGAGAATGGGTGTGCAGGCTTGGCAATAGGGTGAACCTGGAGGCCTGACACCATGGGAGACAGCCTGGAGGTTGGGTCTGCGAGGGCCAGCCTGGTGCTGGTATGGGCCAGGAACCCAGATGAGTGGGAGCCAGCCTGGAGACTGGGGCCATAGGGACCGATCTGACATTGGGTTAGACCAGGAGCCTGGGTCCATGTGAGCAAATCTGGAGGTTAGATCCAGGCTGTGTTGGTCTGGCATTGGAGTGGGCTGGAGCCTGGGCTTACGGGAGCCTCTTGTGCCTGTGGGAGCTGGCCTGGTGCTTGGGGTCTGTGGTGAAGTTGGGTGCTTACTTTACTCTCCTTCCCACGTAGAGAGGGCATCTGTCTCTTCTCTGGGCTGCCTGGCCTTAAGAGAGGGGTGACAGAGATAATGTAAGACTATCTTTCCTACCCTCTTAGCTATGTCTTTTCTATCCTCCTGTCAGGGACTGTAATCTTTACAGTACCTGATATCCTGGAATCCTTAGCTCTTGTGGAAGTATCTTTTGTGTGTGGATAGCTGTTCAAAATGATGTTTCTGGTTGGGGAAGAATGTTAGAAATTCCTTACTGCCATCCTGCTTGAACATTTAAAATTTTGCTGGAGTCCAATTCATCTTTTCTTTTTTTCTTGTGCTTTTGCTGTTGGGTCTAAGAAGGCTTTGCCTTACCCAAGTTCATGAGGACTTACTTGATGTTTTCTTCTAAGTTTTATAGTTTTAGGTCTTGCATAGGTCTATAATTGATTTTGAGTTAATTTACATGCATGATGGGGTCGAGGTGCATTCTTTTGCATGTGGATATCCAGTTGTTCTAGCACTGTTGGTTGGAAAGACTATTTTTTCCTCATTGAATAATCCTGGCAGCACTGTTGAAGTCAATTGACCACAAATAGTTTTACATATGGACTCTTAATTCTGTCCACTGTCTATCCTTACATTGATGTCACTATGTCTTAATTACCATAGCTTGGCAATAAGTTTTAAAATTGAGAAGTGTGAGTCCTCTTACTCTGTTCTTCTTTTGCAAGATTGCTTGGCTATACTTGGTCCCTCACATTTCCATATCAATTTAGGATCATCTTGTTAATTTCTATGAAAAGTCCAGCTGAGATTTTCACTGAATACACTGAAGCTGTAGATGAAATGGGGAAGTATTGTTATTTTAACAATATTAAATTTTCGAATCCACAAACACAAGCTATCATTCCATTTATTTTATCTTCTTTCGTTCTAGTTAACAATGTTTTGTAGTTTTCAGAGTTCAGGTTCAATGCTTTTATGTTAAATTTAATTCTAAGTATTTTATTCTTTTTGATACTACTGTAAATTGAATTGTTTTCTTCATTTACTTTCAGAGCTTTTTTTTGCTGGAGATAGAAATACAATTGATTTTTGCATGTTGCTCTTGATTCCTGCAACCTTGCTGAACTTATTAGTTCTCATAGCTTTACAGTGGACTTCTAAAGGATTTTCTATATACATGTTCATATACAAGCTCATGTTATCTGTAAATAGGGATAGTTTCACTTCTTCATTTCCAATCTGGGTACCTTTTATATCTTTTTCATGCCTTACTGTCATGGCTAGAACTTGCAGTATAATATTTAACAGAAGTGGCAGGGGTGTCATGTTCTTGATCTTAGAGGGAAAACATTTGGTTTTTCAACATTAAATGTGATGTTAGCTGTGGGTTTCTCATAATATACTTTATTAGATTGAAGAAGTTCTAGCACATATTATTTTAAAAACAAATGCAAAAATGAATAAATACTTGATGAATTGACTTGAATTCCGTGGCTCATTCTCAGAGCAGTTTTGAGTATACCATTCTTGACCTCGAAAAAAGGAATCAAATTCAGAGTCTTTTGAGAAAGTAAGCTAAAAACTTTAAGCCAACCATTTAACCTGATTTTTTATGTTTCCTTCTAAGCAGCCCATTACCTCTTTATTCCTCTGTTACCCTGATTTTCATTCTGGTTGTAATAATTTTTAATGATATAATCTTGTCTCTAATGATGATTCTAATGCTAATGCTTACCAGTTTTCTTCACATCATTCATTATCAAAGCCTGATAAGCTCCAGGTGAAGAATCAGGGCAGTTTCTTCAGAAAGTAGAAATAGTAGCCATTAATGAGGCTTAGCCATTTCAGGCAATGATGAACACTTGATCAAATGGAAACCCCAAGGAGACTATTTTCTGGTAGTTTCTCACAGCTTCTACTAACAATGAGAGTTCAATTAAAGTTACACCAATGGATAATACTGAAACATCAGACAGCTCATTTTAAATAAAACTTATTGCTAAAAATTCATCTACTTTTATAAAGGGTGGGTGCTGGGAGAGCTGCTGCATCAACAAGATTGCTCAAGGTCAATTGGGTAATCAATATATATATATACACACATACGCACACACAGGAATATACACATGAATATTCAGCTGTGTGTGTATATATATATATTCACATGAATTTTTTCCTTAATATCATCTATTATCCAAAAACTAAATAGTCAATAAACATTAAAGGGGGCTCAAGCTTATTAGTAATTAGGGAAATACAAATTAATAAGACAAAGACATATATTACACACATAACAAATTGATAGAAATTAAAAAGTCTGATATCAAGTGCTGGAAAGGATGCAGAACTCAAAAACTCTAATGCATTGCTATGGGGAAGAGAGATAACATCCTTCCGGAAAGACAGTTTGGCATTAAATAGTAATTGTGAAGATGCATAGACCTGATGCCCTCTACCACCATTTGCCCTCTATTCCCTTATAACTCATAATCTCTTCCATATTTCCACTCATTTAGCTGGTCTACTACTCAATAAAGACAAGCCACCATTTTTTGTACATAAAATCTTATTTGAAATGAGGTTTAAATATTTTGCAAAGTTCACTGGGATTCAATGAAAGAGAGGCCCCAAATGAAGTACTTTGGTAATGGAAGTTTAGGGAGAAGGGCAAGGGATAGCTATCTCCTTAGTATCACTTTATATTTTTTCTTAAACTAAATAGTAAAGAGTTTTGTGAAAGATCTCTACTAAATCATAAAATATGTGTTCTTGCTTTCTGGATTTTTAATTAAGTGTAGAGGGAAGCTATACGTGATTTTTAGGGAAATATATTTGAGGCTTGGGCCAATGAAATAGGAATTATGATTGTTAGGATGGGCATTCTAGCAGATAACAAATTTTACCTTCTTAATTTTGCCCTAGTCAAGGTTAGTAATACCACCTAGTCAGAGAGCTAATTTCCAAGCAAGAGTCATGTAACTTTTCAATTATTAGATGATACAGAAAATAGTTTTGAAAAATTGGAATTTTTCTTCCTGAATAACAAAGAAACTCTTTTTTAGTAGCTGTCTAGAAAATCCCCAACCAACATAATACTTAGTTAAGAAAAAGTAACCAGGAGATTTTTAAACGTAAGTGTTCATAAATGTTTGAAATAAAAATACTTGAGATGGCAGCAATCTTTATTTACATTTGATGCAAGCATATACAGCTTTGGTTCTAATATTATATTTGCAGGCTCAATTAGCAAAACAAAAAAGGCTGCCTTCAAGGTGGATTAGAATATTTTTTTAAAAAAACAAGAACAGGGGTTCCTAAGCAAGTAATCCTTGGATAAAATTCAGAGGGCCTATAAAATTGGATAATAAAATCCATATATTATTATTTCACTAATTATAACTAAAATTAAGTATTTTCTTCAGTTATGAATTAAAGGCAATAATCCACAGAAGTATTAATAAAAACTGTGACCATGATGAACAGGAACTGTCGATTTTTTTATATCACTCTATACTTGCAGATAGCTTAAAATATTTTCATTTGCTACTTTGAAATTATAGTAGCTATTAGACTTGGCAGTAGACCTTTTATGTAAAACATTAATGAAGAAGCACATGTAACATACACCACAAATTTAGTTTTTTAAACATATTTTGATAACTATTGCAAATAATATATGTAAGTATATGTGTTTTCTTTTATTACTTTAAAAATATTTACCTGGAAGTGGTCTGTTGGTATTACAGTCTGCTAAGGGGTTGATAGAACCTGCATAAAAACCCCTAGTATAAAGGGAATAGGAAAGGAGGCTGTTTAGGTGTGCCTCTTGCCTGGACAAAAGGAATCTGCACACACCCCACCATAGGTCATCTAGCATGCATCTACCTGCCCTTGTTCTCTCTTTGTATCTCTCCTTTGATTCTTCCAGGTGGTGGTAGATAGCTAATTGAGGATCACTTTTAAGATCTTGGGTCCGTTTTTATCAGAGAAGCAAGAAACAGCAAATTAACACTGGTTTAAAGAGAAATGAAAATGAATAGCTTGCATGACAAGCCCAGAGGTACAGCAGCTTCAGAAGGGATCTGTGAAAGTGATTCCAGCCATCATGTGCAGATAATACAATGTCCAGGGGAAGCCTAAAGGGAGTGTCTCCCTCCATGTTTACTACATAAAGCAAGAAAATATTTCTGAGAACTTCCCATGATGGTTTCCTTTGTGTCTCATTGGCCAAGACCAGATCGTATTTCTATTTCTGAACCGACCATTGACAAGGGGACTCTGAGCCTCATGATTGGCTTTTGAGGGTGGAATGGATATTGTAGACTCAATCTCTGAGACCCGGAAGGTATCTTGCCAGAATGTGAGCCCTTCCAGGGGAAGCTTTATATCTTATTTATCTCTGTATCCAGCTTCCCACAGAGTGCCTAGCACATTTTAAGTGCCCAAATAATGTTTAATGTCATTAAACAGAGATTGCCAAAACAATAAAATGAAGTGGCTTTGTTTTCCCAGGAATGTCCTCAGAGCCCTCCTAACTTATTCCCTGCCCTCTTTGACTCTAAAAGAAGCATCAATCAAGATGTTTTGGTGACGTGTTTTAGTGGTTTGCCATAGGCACTTGTATGGAGTTTTTCGATAAGAATCCAGAAAAACAAAAAGAAAAATGTCTAATGTTTTAGCTCAAAATGCATCATCAAATCCATCAGGCTATTAATATGCAGCTAGCATGATAACCAGGCTTCACTATTAAATATCATTATAATTTTTATTCATTCTAAGGTCATTGGTATCAATCTCTCAATAAATCAAGTCAAATTTAATATATATCAAAGAGTGTGATTAATAGTAAGGAGACACTATCAACTAATAAAGGCTCCAAATTTGGGTTTGAGAGAATCTGAGACTAAGAAAATCCAATGAGAGGAAAGTTATTTGAAAGATATTTTTAACCTGATGGAAAAAAGAAGTGAACTAAAATTATATCATCTATTATAATATTTCAAACTCAAACATTTGAATTCCTTTTGAAAGAAGGGAACTAAAAATGCAACAACCTCTTTGAAGAATGGAAGGCAAGAGATCCTCTAATCCTTCCATGTCAATTAGTCTCCACTCAAGCTTGAAGCGAAGACAGAATACAGAGCCATTAGGAGGTGCTGTGGTGGTATCAGGGAGGTGAAGGCAAAGGACTTTGATGTGAATAGTCAGGAACTCTTGAAGCAACATTGGCTATTTTCTAGAATAGATGCCCACAGCATGCAGAGAAATCATGGAAGCTGCACTGAAGGGGAAGGACTGAGCTCAGGCAAGACACAGCTGTTTGATGCTCTTCAACATGTGAGCTTTTCATGCTCCTTCATTTACATCCTCTTGTATGAGAACCAAGGGCAGAAGCCACCCAGGGTTTCCTGATAAAATAATCAGGCCCCCAAAACCTATCTTCTTTGGTTGTGGCTATTTAAAATCATATATTTGTGATGGATCTACCTTGTACAGAGGGTTGCTTTTAACGGGCAAAACAAACTCGTGAAGATAATATAGTAGCTTACACTTTTGCTTATCTCAAGAGTAATATTACGTTGAGCCATAGATGCCCAATAGCTTCTTAACCCAATGATATAGTTAATGATGGAACTGTCTAGAAAGCCAGAGGGAGTGCTATATTTGAGCAGAAAAGGATTCTTTACACAGGAAACAGCAAACTAAAGCACATTCATCCAGGGGATTGCTCAACATGCTCCTTTGGGAAGAAAAACATTTAAATTTATATTTTTATTTATGTTATCCTTTCAAATTTGCTTGATAGTACATAATTTATTGGTTTAGTAGGACACATTTAAAATTTATAAATAAATAAATTTACGTATATTGGGGTTGCGTGTGCTATATTTTTTGTTTGTTTGTTTTCCTGATAATGATGTACATTGTTCCACTCAGACCTTGCCATCTTGGTATGCTACCTGCATTATCTAAGCCTGAAGAATATTCTCGCATTCTGATCCAACTGCTTTAGAGGGCATGGGCCTGGCTGTTTCTGCTCCATTTCAATAAAAGTTTAAGGTATTGGGAACCTGGTTATAAGGGACATTTTCTTTTTTACATAGAAAAAACACACGACTGATTGGGCTAGGATATCTCTGTTGTCCATGAGTTATCAGTCCAGTACTATCGATCTGTATAGCCATTCTGCACCAAGTCACAGGTTGAGCAATGGTGAAGTGGTTATGTTTCTAGATGCATTGCCTATGAGTGCTTGGTGTATTCCCTCTTTATGATGATGATCATTTTTTTCTACTCACTTAAAGCCAGCAGTTTGAAATGGTAATCTTTTTCTCCTGGTAAAGAATCTCTACCCTGTCTCAGTCTGCCTAGGCAATACAGTTAAAATCATTCAAAATATAACTTTAGTATTATAAAAACACACATTTAAAAATTTTTAGAAAAATCCCAGAATCGAATTATAAAAGTCAACATGGAGATGAATGGAATCCGATTTCTAAAGGGCAGAAATGCATTCTGACAAAGTGAGAGGAAAGCTCACTGATTATTCAAAATAGAACCCATTAGAATGTTGAAATATTTCTCAAATTCAAGTCCTTGTACTGCCAGTGTTTTATAAAATATTTTCTATAGAATATATCAGCAGCTACTTGACACATTTTTTTTCAGTAGCTTTGTACTGATCAGAGGCCTAGGATAACTTTAAAAAGGGAAAGGACTCATCTGGTTCAGAAACTAACTGTCCAGCTGAACCTTGAGATGAGGACACGGGCACCTCTACCCTAGCTCCAAATCCACACTGTGAATTAGGTTTATAAAAAGATAGAGGGAAAATAAAATCCTCTCCTTTGTGCTTCTTTTAGTGACAGAGAATGGAGTAAGTAGTGTCAGGAGAGAGGGGAGAAATCAGCCCGTGATTTTCCCCTTTATTTAAAGATGATTATCTTGGGAGATCCCTTTGTATATGCTCCTTTTATGTTCTTATCATCAAGGGAATTCAGCTTGGGTTCCTGGCTATGCCCAGCTTCAAGAAATTATATATATGTAGAAAATCCATAGATGTTACTAAAATTGGTATGGCCTGGTCCATGGGCTTGAGGTTCAAATATGATCACAGCGCAGTTATCTTTTTCAATGATTAAAGTGCAGGCTGACTTTTTTGCACTGCTCACACATTAATTTTTTTTTTAAATGACCTAAATATACTTGCCCAAAGAAAAATGTGAGAATATCAACTTATTTAAATAGCATGGGCAGAATGCTGGTGATTGTTTTAGCTGGGTGATGACGGTTTCTTATACTATTTATGTACGTGTATGTTTTAAATTTCTCATAAGCGTATGTTTTTAAGAAGTAAATTCAGGGGCAATTCTGCAAGTCATTACACTCAATGAGCTGTGCCCCAGGAGAGGCATCTTCCCTCAGTGGGTTTCACTTCCTGTCTGCTTTCAGAGTGAAATCATCTTCCTGTGTGAAGAGTAAGTCCAGGATTCTATGCAACGTGTTTTTCATACAAAATGGATGCCAAATGAAAGCCAACTCATCTTCATCTGATGCTCAGGTGAAGACACTCAAATTTGTTCTAGTGCTAGAGATAACGTCTGCACATGCTTAAGACCTAGAGGGAAAAGAAACTTCAGTGTAGTAAATGAGAAAGGATTCCAAAGGTGGCATTCTCTAAAGAGATTTTCAAGGGAATTTCACTGTATGTAATTTTTGCCTTATGTATTGACTTGAGACCCTAAATCCTTTTTGAAGCATCACCTGCCACCCATGCCACTGTCCATGACATGCTTGGGGTCAGTTCTTCAGAAGCCAAAGATATCAGGAATCTCATTAATCTCTAATATTAGTCTGGCCTCTTAATGCCCTGCAATGTCACTGTTGTAAACTTGCTCTGTACACTCCACAGCTATTGTTTCCAGGGTCTTGAGGGGTTTCTGGTCTCCTTATTTTCCATATAAATTCAAATCCTTTCCTCCCAAGAAATTTCTTCACTCTAATAGAACAGTTTTAACCACTGAGCCTGCCTCCATAACTGATGGTTGGATCTAAGGAAGAGAAATGAAAGGGTGGGAGGCAACAGATCTGTGCTTTATCGTTTTCACAGTCTGGAAACAATCCCCTGTTTCTTTCCTGGAGTAGGCCCTAGGCCTGAGATAACTAACTAGACTCCAGGGTTCATTTGAATTAAGAGTAAACAAAATTATTCTTTAATCTTTTCAGTGAACCGAACCATTTCAAACCCAAATTGGCTGCAACTATTAAAAGAAGACAAAAGAAACAAGAGAATCAGAGAAGCAAAGACTTAGGGTCATCTAATGTGGGTCCCTAAGGATACAGCCTGAAGATGCCTGAGAGGCCTCTGGGAGGGAGAGAGGCTTGTCTTGAAAACTCATGACCAAAATATTAATATCTGTGCATAAACAGTTTATCCTAATGAAGTTTAAGACATCATTTTATATTGCACTTAGGAGAGTCTAAGGAGTGAAAGAAGGGCAGACTTGAGTGGGGAATGGGATTGGACACATCTTTTTCAGCCGGTTTATTTCCATGGGTATCTTTCCTAAGTCATTTCTACCATTGAGATATCTGAGGCTGGTAGTTACTATGAATCTCTTTAGAACCATTTTCATATTGATGAAATTGTATGCCTATGTGTCTCTGTCTGGACAGACCTATTTTTTTTTTTTTAAGATTTTTTGTTTGATGTGGAACATTTTTAAAGTCTTTATTGAATTTGCTACAATATTGCTTCTGTTTTATGTTTTGGTTTTTTGGCCATGAGGCATATGAGATCTTAGCTCCCCAACCAGGGATCGAACCTGCACTCCCTGCATTGGAAGGCAAAGTCTTAACCACTGGACTGCCAGGGAAGTCCCTGGACACACCTATTTTAAAATCTCAAAACTTCTGTCACTTACTAGGTGTCATCTTAATTCATTACTTAATCCCTCTTTATTTTTAAAACAGAAGCTGGGGCTTCCCTGGTGGCACAGTGGTTGAGAATCTGCCTGCCAATGCAGGGGACACGGGTTCGAGCCCTGGTCTGGGAAGATCCCACATGCCGCGGAGCGACTAGGCCCGTGAGCCACAATTGCTGAGCCTGCGCGTCTGGAGCCTGTGCTCCACAACAAGAGAGGCCGCGATAGTGAGAGGCCCGCGCACCGCGATGAGGAGTGGCCCCCGCTTGCCACAACTAGAGAAAGCCCTCGCACAGAAACGAAGACCCAACACAGCCATAAATAAATAAATAAAATAAAAAATTTAAAAAAAAAAAAAAAAAAAAAAAAAAACAGAAGCTGAAGTATGTACCTCAAAGTTTGCTGGGAGACTTAATCTGGAGAATATTTGTAAAGCAATTTAATTCATGGTGAACACTCAGGAAATCTTCCCCATCCTACCTTTAACACTTTAATTCACAAGGCATCAGAATATACTCCATCCTTACCTCAATCCCTGCATTATTATTATTTTTTTTTGCAGTGTAAATTTGAAAACTGAGCAGTCTTCTCTCAGTAAAGATCTACTACAGGAAAAATGACTAAGAGAAACCTACATGGGCCTTAAAAAAATAAAGCTATGGAGATAAAAGAAACATGGGCTTTATTTCTCTGGGTCTAAAACAGCCAGTAGTTGGATTAGTTTAGCTAAGTGTTAAGTCAATAAAAAAAATCATTAGCTAAGCAATTTGTTGAATGGTTCGTTGTGGTGATATCATCAAAAGAATTCCAAGCAGAAGGTTTTTTGGTGAACATCTCACCTTTGTCTTTCCTGCTTCTCCTTTCTATACTGCTTGTTGTATTGTGTTTTGGGGGGAAGTTAGAAAATTGTAAAATAATATAAGCTCATTGTTAAACAAATAAGCAAAAGAAAAATATATAAATTCAGAAATGAAATTTCCATCTTACTCAAGTATATCCTTTGGAAAGAGTCATGATAATATTTTGGTGCATATCTTACAATTCTTTGTATATATTGTTCTTTACTTTTTAACTTAGCAACATGTTTTGATCATCTTTCCAAGTTAGTGTGTAAAGAACTACTTCATTTATTTTAACTGCAACTAGTATTACATTTTTAAATATACCCTGACACATTTAACTGACCTCCTGATCGATGGACATCTTCTTACTTTTCTTTGATGAAGTTCTACTGAGTCATTCATTTCATGGGTTTCTGCATCAGAGGAAAAGTAGGAATATCCCTGCCAAGCGTACGTCTTTGGGTCCCTGAAAACTAGGAGGCTCCAGTGACACATGCAACCACTTAGAAAGGCAAAAAGTCTCACTGGGTAATGTGATTTTAGCCAAGCTACATTTTTGTGGGCTAACCGGCATTTCTGTGTGCTTGATAATTTTTGGAAACACCTCAAAATTCTGTTAAATTTACTATATATTATCTTTAGCTTTCGAAATGTTGTTGTTTGTGATCTGGCTCCTGTCCAGCCTCAGATCTTACTCCTTCCTCACATGCTCTCCAAGCTCAGTCACCCAACTGCTGGCTGCCATGCACAGAGGACAGTCTTCATCTCACCTTACCTCTACAAATGGTGTGCTCTACGCCACAAATCCCCCTTTCCCTAGCCTCTCTATTGAAATATTCCACAGTCAAAGCCCTTGACTATCGTTTCCTCTGTAAATCTCTCCCTCTCCTCCTCTCGTACCGCCTCACGAAACACTCTATTATTTTCTTCTCGCCACTTCCATTGCACAATGTCTATTTTTCAGATAAAATACTTTTTGTATCCTATTGTAATAATGTGTTTAAGTCTGGCTTCTTTTCTGCAGGATAGGATTCTTGAGGGCACGGACCACTTTGCTAGTGTTTAGCCCAGAAAAGGAACTGCCTAGATATCAGGTGACTTGACTCAAAAGGGCAGCCACCTCGAGATCCTCTTCTCATCCTGCGTAAGCTCCAGACGAGAGAAACTGACATGGTACTACTATGGTCTGGAAGTGCATGTGGACATTTTTATATGATCGTTATTTCAAAAGTTGCCTTTTCCGCTCAAGCTGAGAATTATGTCATCCATCCTTTACTGTACACATTTCTCACTGCTAAGTAATGCTCAACAATGTACTGTAGCATCCAGTACAATCACAAGTTCCATATGGCTCCTCACACATTTACTTTTATGTTCATTGGCAATTTAGAATGGCACTGTTCATTATGTTTGAGATGTCAGCCCAGCTGGAGCCTATCCAAGGATGTGTACTTAGACTGTCAGAAAGTGAAAGGCTGACATTGGGCATGACTCATTACCGTGCAATAGATGTAAGAGAGCATTTTAGGGGAAAATCAGCTTTAATCAGTGTCAGTAGATGTCATGTGATTTTTTTCCCAGCACTGATAACGATGCATCAATTCAGAAATGACAGCTGCCGGACACCACATGTTGTGTCCTTTATGCTTCTTCGTATCACCAAGCTTCAAACTCTGGTCATTGGTCTGATTTGCTTCTGGTTTTGGAGAATCAACCGTAATACCAATTAAGACAAAAAAATAAGGATCCTTTCTACAGAAATTAGGTATGTAACCACAGTGATTATCATAACTGTAACTATATACAGGGAAGGCTCTCTGCTTACCTGAAGATTACATGGAAAAAGTAAGATATCCCCATTTCTGGTGATATTCCCAAGGGTAACACCTTATGTACTCTCTAATAGCTTATCTTCTTTAAGTTTTGTTCAAGCCCTGTGAGGTAGATCGATGTTATCATCTCTATTTAGCAGCTGAGACATCTGAGGTTCAGTAAAGTTAATAATTAAGTGGTGTGTCCCACTAAAAATCAGTGGTTCAGGAGGACCCAAATCAAGGTGTTCTGCTTCCATGGAGTTTCAGAGGAATATTCATGATGGAAAAATTCTAGATCAAATAATTCAAGAATCCAAACTACAAATAGTCCAAAAGAGCTCTAGATAAGAGCAGTGATTAAAGTAAAGAAGCTAAAAGAAGACAACTTTCCCCAAGTTTCTCATTTTCCCAATACTGGCCTTATACTTCTGGCATCTTAAAATAAGTCCAATAAGTAGAAGCTATCTCTACCTTCCCACAAGTTGCACAGAAGCACCTTGACAAAGTATCAAGAGCTATACATTTCTCCAATTTGTTACTTCTATAGAAATACTGTCTGTTCAATTCTTAACAGATTAGTTTTACTGGTAGTTCCCCAGAAGAAAAGGACTCTGGATGTATCTTTTTATAATATGGCTTCACAAATAGATAAGCCTTTTTTTCTGATGGTGCTATAAAATGTGAAAAAAGCTATTTTCTCCTCAAGGGATAGACCCTCTGAGGATGCCACTAGGTAGACCAAAACCTAAGGAATTATGATACATGCTACCATATCCTTGCCCCTAGGATACCTAGTATGAGATCCTTTTTCTTCCCTTCTCTATTACTTTCCTTCTCTTGCCATGCCTTAATAACACTGAGAATGAGAAATCTGAAAGCCATGGCTGTTCCAATTTATTGGACTTTTTAAAGACAGCTTCATGGGATCCCCAGTGATCTTCAACGGTGTGACTGATGGTTTCTAGGATCTATCAGACTAGTAGAGCTTCTTGCTTTCTAGAATCATTTTTGAAATGTAATAAATAATTCCTGAGCACTTTGGAATAAAATTGATTCTCACTAGGAGACAGAATAGGTAAAAACCTACTCAGTAAATCACAAAAACACGGCACACATTTTTTTTTGTTTGTATTAAAATAGGATCAGGAGTCAAGCACGTCAAGATAAAGTTATACATACAGTTGCTTCCCTTAAGGATATTCATTTTGCCAAACTGAATATCCTTGTCTTTAGAACAATATAGAAAATTATCCATTGGATGATAATATAGTTAGTGTATGCAAAGCTTGTTAAATTATTTTGCCAAATATTTTGATTATAATATTAGAAGAAAGCTTTGTGTGTGCTGTTGTATCTCAGGGAAATATTAGAATATCCCTGGTTTTTGTTTTGTTTTGTTTTTTAAACCATTTGTTTCTGACAATAACAAATACCTCTGGGGTGATTAAATTTTCAGGAAGTCGTTTTCATGAACCTGATAATTATTAACAAATTATTTTGAAGTAATACTTTAAATTGTGTATTGGTGAGAATTGACTAATTAATGGTAATAGGTTAATAATTAAAAGAGGGAGTTTCTTTTGAGGAAATGAAATCATTGATAGGTGCTGGGTAGATGGCTGGTATACTCCTCAGTTGATGATTTCTAAACATTTAAAGTGTTTTAGTTAGTTGTTAGTGTTTAAAATATTAAAAATAACTGATAAAACTTGCAGCTGAAGTAAGACATCAAACCTTGAGCTTTGCCTTCCAGAGAACAGGGAAACAGCTGACCAGTGAGAAGGCACGGTGTGGTCACATGACTAATTTTATCCAACGGAATGTAAGCAGAAGTAATAAGTTTCACGTCTAAGACAAAGGGGTTAAGAAGTGCATGTTCTTTCCTATGTTTTCTTTCTCTTTTCACCAGTCTGATGTAAATGAGCATGAAGACCTTAGAAGCCATATTATTATGATGAGTGGAACTATGAATGCCAGCTGGGTCCATGAATCATTAGGTAAAAATCTGCCCATTGACTCAGAACTGTTATCAGACTGTTACATGAGTGATAAATTTTCATTATGTTAAGACATTGTAATTTTGTTTTGTTAAGCTTTGCTTTCATCAGAGCTGGTGTTACTCTAAGTAAAAAGGTTAAAGCTCTGTAAAAGTCATTGTTTTGCCCATTAAAATGGGGCATCTTGAGTTCTAGACTTAGTGGTCTGTATGTGACAAGCTCTGGCTGGTGGTAATTCTCTCACCTACTAGAAAAAGGATGACCTAGTGTCTGGAAGGTAAAGAGTGCCAGGACTACTATCCTCCATTCTTTTTTTCCCCCTTATTTATTTATTTATTTTTTTACTAGCTGCATGGATATTAGGAGAGTGAAAACATTTCATGTTTTCTGTTGGGCTAAAAACAGAAAGTTTTAAGAGTCTGGGACCTAGAGATGGTAAGTTCTGGAAATATAGATTATAAGTGTTAGAATGTCAATTTGTCCTACATGAATTATTTTCTTACCATACTATGGCATGCAAGAGCCAGTCCAGGTATATACTGAATATTTCATTAATAATGTGGATGTTGACATAGGGTGTGTTTTTCAAATTTGTGATAGAGACAAAGATGAATGGGAAAGCTAATAAAGTAAATGAGAGAATTTGTCATTTGCTTTCATGCTTCCAAGCTGTTGTCTGAGTCTTTCATTTGGCCTGAAATCCCCGTATTCTTTCTTTCTCATCTAGCTAACTCATATACATCTTTCAAAATTCATCTCAACTGTCACCTCCTACAGGAAGCCTTCTGTCCTCCCACCAATAGCTGATTTAGATGGCTTTTATCTATATTTTCTCAATGCCTTGCCCTCATATATAGTCTAGAAGTCATTGATTTTATTTATTTATTTTTTGTCAAGTGGTCTACAATTTTTCTCATGGCAGACATTTTATCTTATTTAACTCTCTATCTTCAAAGTCTAGCATTGAGCCTAGCAATTTATTTTATATCCTGTCATTTTCTAAGACTAATTGGAATTGAGTGAATGAAAGACCAAATCAGGACTTTAAAAAAATCAATAATCTCAAATGATAAGCTCAAGTAATCGAGACAAAATAAAAGTGTTATCAAAAAAAACAAATTTTTTTTTCTTAAATAAATAGAAACAAAAAAGAAACAAAAACACCCTCTATTGAAAATAAAGATCACAGAATTTATGGCTTCACAAAATTAAAGTAAAAGGTATCTTCAGTTTTAGAGAACCAGAGGCTCAGAAAAAATCAAAGAAGAGAGTTACATAAATACAAGCAGAGGCTCTTGCTCAGTTCAGGGAAGAGTGCCATATGTTCTCTAGGATGAAGGTACATCTGTGGTATTCTTTACAATGACAGGTGCCATTACTCAGGAGAAACCAGAGGACGCCCAAAAGACAATGACTAGAACAGTGACCAGGACAGATCTAGGATTCTTTAAAGGAAGACATTTCAAGTATCTGGGGGCTCTCATGTATAAAAAGGAGTTGAATTACTTTGTTAGATGCTAAAGGTACAAAATGGGACAAATACATAAAAGTTGCAGAAGATAAGTTGTGCAATTTTGGAGAAAAATATTCTAATAATCAAGGCTTTTCAAAAATATCTAGGGCCATTTTGGACAAATTGTGAGGTTTGAGCAAAGGCTGAATGATTTTTCATCATAGTTGTGATAGAAGAGATTCCTGCATTAGGAGGAAGGTATCAGATACATTTCATTGTCCTTTACAAACTGAATATTCTACATTGGCTACCGTGAATCAGACCAATCAGATCTTACTCCAGTATGTGCATAAAACTGTTCCTTTTTTCCTGTCTCTCTTTATATCTTCTCCTTCCTTCTTTTCTACTTTTGCTCCCTCAGTCTCCCTTCCATCTTTTCTTTTTTCTTACTTCTCACTAATACTTAATGAGCAACTACTCTCGGTTAGGCAATGTAGTAAGAACTGTGAATTCAACAATGCGCAAGTTAGACAAGGTTGCTGCTCTTACAGAGTTCACAGTCTACTGAAAGGTATAAACAGGTAAATAAGTAAATATTTAATAAATACACGATAAATATTGTAAAAGGCTATGACAGGGGATTTGGAGAGTTTGCTAAGAGCACTTAGGAGTGGTTACTAACCAAGGCATAGAGTATCCAGGAGCTGACACTGAACTTGTATGCCTCTTAGAGGCAAGTTTAGCCCTGCTGGTAGCATTGACATGCAGACCCTGTGTAAGCTGCATTCACCTGGTTCTTTGTATTGACTTTTTTCCATGATGCTCCAAGCATTTTCCAAATTAATTTCTTTAATCATCAAATATCCCTGTGAGGGCAATACACATCATATCCTTTTACCTCCATCTGATAATCTCCAGTGCAGGTGTTCTGTACTGGGCAAGTAGGTGTGAGGGGGAGAAGGAAAGAGAGAGAGAGACAGAGACAATGAGGGAGGGAGAAAGAGAGGAGAATTATCTAAGTCTCTCAGGAGACACTGTCTCTTGTGAAGAGGCAGATTTTAATTTCAGGTCTGGATGCAAGCTAGCCTTGAATATGTAATGGCTAACATGACTGCCTACTGAGCTACCGTCAATCCAGACTTGAAACTCATTACTGTAAATTGCTTTGGGATACCTTGAGCATGAAAAATGCAATAAAAAACAAAATCTATTTTACAAAGAAGGTGATAAAACTGTAAGGACAAATTTTAGAGCTCTCCTTACAGAAGTGAGGAGCCAAAGAGAATACAAGTGACCCTGACTCTTCCCAAGGGGAGCAGTGGTAGCTGTTGACAGAAGAGGAAAAACAAGATTAGTTTACTTTCTTCCTCAGAAACAACAAGGAACTAATTAACTGAGCTGGTCTCAATACACTGACCTTTATTATGTGTTGTCTATTAAGATGTTTCTACCAGAAGCCAGTGGTGACACATGATAATTGCATCCTATTTGTGTTGACTATCATGCCCTCTGTAATGACCATTTGTTTCTACAAAATTGCCACATGTCAACACTTCAACCAAGAGTCCAGTTAAGCCACGTGTGACCTCAATAGGCATAATTTGGGTTGGTTTTCATTCTTTGTCAGTCTGTCAAGTAAAGGCAAGGAATCTGGCTAGCACAACTGAAAATGACATTAATTTAGTACTGAAAATGTATTACAGATGTATTGCTCCTGCCACCCCCCCAGAGCTTAACCTTTCTTATGTTGCTATGAAAGAGCTTATTCTAGCTAAATGGCATTACCACCTCACTGCAAAAAGACTGACTGAAGTAATTTTCTTGAAGGTATTGATTTTAATTGGTCATGAGAGACAGATACTGTGTTTTCTGAGAAGAAAGTCTTTACTAGGAACCACAATTGGCCAAGGATCATTTCAAATCAAAATGCATAATGTCACCTAAGAGCACGATGTTTGGTATAATGGAGAAAGCAGTAGGTAAGGATTCAAGGGTACTGGGTTCCAGTTATGACTCTGACATCAACTAGCTGAGAAATCTTGAGCAAGTCAGTCTCTTTGATATGGTTCCTCATCTATAAAATGCAGATAATCTTTTGCAGACTTCACATGTCCTTTATCTCATACCCTTTTAGCTCTGTGGACTTTATGACACTTATCCCAGTTGTATTTATAGTATTATCATGTGATTCTTTGATTAATGACTTCCCCCCATCGATGGGTCCAGGAAAGCAGGGCTCATGTCTAATTTTGTTCAATATTTTATCTCGAGCTTTTAGCACAAGCTCTGGCACAGAGTAGGTACTCAATGAATAGTTCTTGAATAAATAAATTGATAGACAACATTGAGAGAGGATTCTACTATTTTATGAGTCTTAGAAATGGTACTGCCTCAAGAAGACTTAGCTAACAGTCCAATCTACATTATGACTTCTCTGAATTTCCCATGTGACTTATCTATGTCTTTCTTAAAGGATTTATACCATTCTATCTTGCATTATAATTATTTAGGTTTCTGAAAGATGCTCTCAATAACTGTACATTGCCTTATACACAATAGGAACTCAATAAATGTGTGTTGAATGTGAGATAATGTCTGTGCCTTATTTATATTTATATAGATATGCAACAGTTGCTCTATAATATTTATTAAATTAAAGATGGTGATATTTCACTGGTTTGTCAAGGATATTTAGGTTTTGAGTAACAGAAAGATCAACTCAAGTAGGCTTAATCAAAAAAGCCATAATTTATGACTCATAAAACTGAAAAGAACAGGGTTAGTCTTCAAAAGAGTTAATCCTACCACTGAAGTCTCAACTTTCTATCTCTTCTCTCTGTCTTCCATAATTTCTGCCCCCTTCCTAAGAATGGCTGCTCTTAAGATAGCTGCTAGCTTCTTAGAACTATATTTATTTTTTCTAATGGTGTTCACTATGTGCAGGCACTGTTTTCAGTGCTTCAGGAGTAGTAGCTCATGTAACCCTCAAAAACAACTCTATAGATAGGAATGATTAATATTCCCATTTCACATATGAGAACACTGAGGGACAGAGAGATTAAATAACTTCCCCAAGGTCATATAAGTGGAGTAGCTATGATTTAAATCCATAAGATTTGTCTCCAGATTATCTGCTCCAAACCACTATATTTTTTTATTCAGTACAACAGAAAGAAAGCATTAGAAAGAAAGCATAAGACCCAAGAAAAATCTCTTTGCATCTTATTGGCCTGATTGGGTTAAGTTCTCATTCCAGTCACACCTTGTAGCCAGTGGTAGGGACATGCCAATTAGCTTAAATCTATTAGGACCAAATTCTGGAGGTAAGTGGCCTGAAAATATAGTATGACGGGAATAGGGCAGAGTAGATTTCCACATAAACTTGTTGATACTGTTACCATGCATATGAGTGAGGATATGTTGGGTGGAAAAAAAGACCAAATGTCCACTGTGACTAGTAAATCCCAAAAGACATTTTAAGAAGAGTTATATTTCAAAATTTCTGTGTCTTTAAAGAATAAATAGAACTCTACATAAGTCCATTGAAAAATAAGGATTTTAGTTTGTATATAATAGCTGTTCTTGAACAATTTTCTAACCCTGATCAGAGGAAGTCCACCGGCAGGCTGGCAAAATATAATTGATTACACTGGCTAGGTGGACCAAGAGAGTTATTTGATTACACATAAAATTAGAATTGTTCTATAACTGTTTTATAATTGAGCCTGTAGAAAGAGCTGATGCCTGGTTTGAGAAAATTCAAAGGGTATGTTTGCTGAGCTTTGGTCTGCAATGACGTAAGGAGTAAATATTCAAATAAAACCACCTACTGAGGCACTTTGCCGGGGCTAATGGCAGATTCCAGGACAGCTTATGCCAAGGAGTACTTCCCAGAACTTCTACTGCCAGAGTCCTTGTCCTCGCGGTGAGCCACAGCCGTCCCCAGCTCTGCAGGAGACCCTCCAACACTAGCAGCCGTGTGGCTGACAGGGTCATGGTGCTCCGGCCAGGTGTCAGGCCTGAGGCTTGGAGGTGGGAGAGCCGAGCTGAGGACACTGGCCCACATAATATCCATCAGCCAGAGCTCTCCCAGAGACGTCCATCTTAATGCTAAGACCCAGCTCCACTCAATGACCAGCAAGCTCCAGTGCTGGACACCCCATGCCAAACAACGAGCAAGACAGGAACACCACCCCATTCATTAGCAGAGAGGCTGCCTAAAATCATAATAAGTTCACAGACACCCCAAAACACACCACCAGACACGGTCTTGCCCACCAGAAAGACAAGATCCAGCCTCATCCACCAGAACACAGGCACCAGTCCCCTCCACCGGGAAGCCTACACAACCCACTGAACCAACCTTACCCACTGGGGGCAGACACCAGAAACAATGGGAACTATGAACCTGCAGCCTGTGAAAAGGAGAACCCAAACACAGTAAGTTAAGCAAAATGAGAAGACAGAGGAATACACAGCAGATGAAGGAGCAAGGTAAAAACCCACCAGATCAAACAAATGAAGAGGAAAGAGGCAGTCTACCTGAAAAAGAATTCAGACTAATAATAGGAAAGATGATCCAAAATCTTGGAAATAGAATGGAGAAAATACAAGAAACGTTTAACAAGGACCTAGGAGAACTAAAGAGCAAACAAACAATGATGAACAACACAATAAATGAAATTAAAAATTCTCTAGAAGGAATCAATAGCAGAATAACTGAGGCAGAAGAACGGATAAGTGACCTGGAAGATAAAATAGTGGAAATAACTACTGCAGAGCAGAATAAGAAAAAAGAATGAAGAGAATTGAGGACAGTCTCAGAGACCTCTGGGACAACATTAAACGCACCAACATTTGAATTATAGGGGTCCCAGAAGAAGAAGAGAAAAAGAAAGAGACTGAGAAAATATTTGAAGAGATTATAGTTGAAAACTTCCCTATTATGGGAAACAAAATAGTCAGTCAAGTACAGGAAGTGCAGAGAGACCCATACAGGATAAATCCAAGGAGAAACATGCCAAGACACATATTAATCAAACGATAAAAATTAAATACAAAGAAAAAATATTAAAAGCAGCAAAGGAAAAGCAACAAATAACATACAAGGGCATCCCCATAAGGTTAACAGCTGATCTTTCAGCAGAAACTCTGCAAACCAGAAGGGAGTGGCAGGACATATTTAAAGTGATGAAAGGGAAAAATCTACAACCAAGATTACTCCACCCATCGAGGATCTCATTGAGATTTGATGGAGAAATTAAAACCTTCACACAGAAGCAAAATCTAAGAGAATTCAGCACCACCAAACCAACTTTACAACAAATGCTGAAGGAACTTCTCTAGGCAGGAAACACAAGAGAAGGAAAAGACCTACAAAAACAAACCCCAAAGCAATTAAGAAAATGGTAATAGGAACATACATATCAATAATTACCTTAAATATAAATGGATTAAATGCTCCAACGAAAAGACATAGACTTGTTGAATGGATACAAAAACAAGATCTGCATATATGCTGTCTACAAGAGACCCACTTCTGACCTAGGGACATATACAGAATGAAAGTCAGGGGATGGAAAAAGGTAGTCCATGCAAATGGAAATCAAGAGAAAGCTGGAGTAGCAATCCTCATATCAGACAAAATAGACTTTAAAATAAAGACTATTATAAGAGAAAAAGAAGGATACTACATAATGATCAAGGGATCAATCCAAGAAGAAGATATAAAAATTGTAAATATTTATGCACCCAACATAGGAGCACCTCAATACATAAGGCAAATGCTAACAGGATTAAAAGGGGAAATCGACAGTAATACAATAATAGTAGGGGACTTTAACACCCACTTTCACCAATGGAGATCATCCAAAATGAAAATAAATAAGAAAACACAAGCTTTAAATGACACATTAAATAAGACGGACTTAACTGATATTTATAGGACATTCCGTCCAAAAACAACAGAATACACTTTCTTCTCAAGTGTTCATGGAAAATTCTCCAGGATAGATCATATCTTGGATCACAAATCAAGCCTTGGTAAATGTAAGAAAATTGAAATCGTATCAAGTATCTTTTCCGACCACAGTGCTATGAGACTAGATATCAACTACAGGAAAAAAACTGTAAAAAACACATGGAGGTTAAACAATACACTACTAAATAACCAAGAGGTCACTGAAGAAATTAAAGAGGAAATAAAAAAATACTTAGAAACAAATGACAATGAAAACCTGACAACCCAAAACCTATGGGATGCAGCAAAACACTTCTAAGAGGGAAGTTTATAGCAATACAATCCTACCTCAAGAGACAAGAAAAGCCTCAAATAAACAACCTAAACTTACACCTAAAGCAATTAGAGAAAGAAGAACAAAAAAACCCCAAAGTTAACAGAAGGAAAGAAATAAAGATCAGAGCAAAAATAAATGAAACAGAAACAAAGAAAACAATAGCAAAGATCAATAAAACTAAAAGCTGGTTCTTTGAGAAGATAAACAAAATTGATAAACCATTAGCCAGACTCATCAAGAAAAAAAAGGAAAAAGACTCAAATCAACAGAATCAGAAATGAACATGGAGAAGTAACAACTGACACTGCAGAAATACAAAGGATCATGACAGATTACTACATGCAACTACATGCCAATAAAATGGACAACCTGGAAGAAATGGACAAATTCTCAGAAAAGCACAACTTTCTGAGACTGAACCAGGAAGAAATACAAAATATAAACAGACCAATCACAAGCACTGAAGTTGAAACTGTGATTAAAAATTTCCAACAAACAAAAGCCCAGGACCAGATGGCTTCACAGGAGAATTCTATCAAACATTTAGAGAAGATCTAACACCTATCCTTCTCAAACTCTTCCAAACTATAGCAGAGGGAGGAACACAGCCAAACTCATTCTACAAGGCCACCATCACCCTGATACCAAAACCAGACAAAGATGTCACAAAAAAAGAAGACTACAGGCCAATAACACTGATGAACATAGATGCGAAAATCCTCAACAAAATACTAGCAAACAGAATCCAACAGTACATTAAAAGGATCATACACCATGATCAAGTGGGGTTTATCCCAGGAATACAAGGATTCTTCTATATATACAAATCAATCAATGTGATACACCATATAAACAAACTGAAGGATACAAATCATATGATCATCTCAATAGATGCAGAAAAAGATTTCAATGAAATTCAACACCCATTTATGATAAAAACTCTCCAGAAAGTAGGCATAGAGGGAACTTACCTCAACATAATAAAGGTCATATGTGACAAACCCACAGCCAACATCGTTCTCAATGGTGAAAAACTGAAACCATTTCCACTAAGATCAGGAACAAGACAAGGTTGCCCACGCTCACCACTATTATTCAACATAGTTTTGGAAGTTTTAGCCACAGCAATCAGAGATGAAAAAGAAGTAAAAGGAATACAAATCGGAAAAAAAGAAGTAAAACTATTACTGTTTGCAGATGACATGATACCATACATAGAGAATCCTAAAGATGCTACCAGAAAACTACTAGAGCTAATCAATGAATTTGGTAAAGTAGCAGGATACAAAATTAATACACAGAAATCTCTTGCATTCCTATACACTAATGATGAAAAATCTGAAAGAGAAATTAAGGAAACACTCCCATTTACCATTGCAACAAAAAGAATAAAACACCTAGGAATAAACCTACATAAGGAGGCAAAAGACCTGTATGCAGAAAACTATAAGACACTGATGAAAGAATTTAAAGATGATACAAACAGATGGAGAGGTATACCACATTCTTGGATTGGAAGAATCAACATTGTGAAAATGACTATAGTACCCAAAGCAATCTACAGATTCAATGCAATCCCTATCAAAGTACCAATGGCATTTTTCACAGAAGTAGAACAAAAAATTTCACAATTCGTATGGGAACACAGAAGACCCCAAACAGCCAAAGCAATCTTGAGAAAGAAAAATGGAGCTGGAGGAATAAGGCTCCCTGACTTCAGACTATCCTACAAAGCTACAGTAAACAAGATAGTATGGTACTGGCACAAAAACAGTAATATAGATCAATGGAACAGGATAGAAAGCCCAGAGATAAGCCCACACACATATGGTCACCTTATCTTTGATAAAGGAGGCAAGAATATACAATGGAGAAAAGATGGCCTCTTTAATAAGTAGTGCTGGGAAAACTGGACAGCTACATGTAAAAGAATGAAATTAGAACACTCCTTGACACCATACACAAAAATAAACTCAAAATGGATTAAAGACCTAAATGTGAGGCCAGACACTATCAAACTCTTAGAGGAAAACATAGGCAGAATACTCTATGACATAAATCACAGGAAGATTCTTTTTGACCCATCTCCTAGAGAAATGGAAATAAAAACAAAAATAAACAAATGGGACCTAATGAAACTTACAGGCTTTTTCACAGCAAAGGAAACCATAAACAAGACAAAAAGACAACCCTCAGAATGGGAGAAAATATTTGCAAATGAAGCAACTGACAAAGGATTAATCTCCAAAATATACAAACAGCGCATGCAGCTCAATATGAAAAAAAACAAACAGCCCAATCCAAAAATGGGCAGAAGCCCTAAATAGACATTTCTCCAAAGAAGACATAGAGATGGCCAAGAAGCATATGAAAATCTGTTCAACATCACTAATCATTAGAGAAATGCAAGTCAAAACTACAATGAGGGGCTTCCCTGGTGGCGCAGTGGTTGAGAATCCGTCTGCCAATGCAGGGGACACGGGTTCGAGCCCTGGTCTGGGAAGATCCCACATGCCGTGGAACAACTGGGCCCGTGAGCCACAACTACTGAGCCTGTGCGTCTGGAGCCTGTGCTCCGCAACAGGAGAGGCCGCGATAGTGAGAGGCCCGCGCACCGCGATGAAGAGTGGCCCGCGCACCGCGATGAAGAGTGGCCCCCGCTTGCCACAACTAGAGAAAGCCCTCGCACAGAAACGAAGACCCAACACAGCCAAAAATTAAATAAATAAATAAAATTAAAAAAAAAAAAAAAAAAAAAAAAAACTACAATGAGGTATCACCTCACACCGGTCAGAATGGCCATCATCAAAAAATCTACAAACAATACATGCTGGAGAGGATGTGGAGAAAAGGGAAACATCTTGCACTGTTGGTGGGAATGTAAACTGATATAGCCACTATGCAGAGCAGTATGGAGGTTCCTTAAAAAACTAAAAATAGAACTACCATATGACCCAGTAATCCCACTACTGGGCATATACCCTGAGAAAACCATAATTCAAAAAGAGTCATGTACCACAATGTTCACTGCAGCTCAGCACTATTTACAATAGCCAGGACATGGAAGGAACCTAAGTGTCCATCGACAGATGAATGTATAAAGAACATGTGGCACATATATACAATGGAATATTACTCAGCCATAAAAAGAAACAAAATTGAATTATTTGTAGTGAGGTGGATGGACCTAGAGTCTTTCATACAGAGTGAAGTAAGTCAGAAAGAGAAAAACAAATACCGTATGCTAACACATATATATGGAATCTAAAAAAAAAAAAAAAAAAAAAAAAAATGGTCCTGAAGAACCTAGGGGCAGGACAGGAATAAAGACGCAGAAGTAGAGAATGGACTTGAGGATACGGGGATGGGGAAGGGTAAGCTGGGAAAAAGTGACAGAGTGTAATGGACATATGTACACTACCAAATGTAAAATAGATAGCTAGTGGGAAGTAGCTGCATAGCACAGGGAGATCAGCTCGGTGGTTTGTGACCAGCTAGAGGGGTGGGATAGGGAGGGTGGGAGGGAGATGCAAGAGGGAGGGGATATAGGGATATATGCATACGTATAGCTGATTCACTTTATATACAGCAGAAACTAACACAACAATGTAAAGCAATTATACTCCAATAAAGATGTTAAAAAAAACAAAAACAAAAACCCAGCTAGTACCTAGTTGTAGGAAAACTGAAGAGGAGCATATCACTGAGGAATTAAATCAGCATAAAGCAGCACTTAAATAAAAGAAAAAAGAAGATCGTCTCCCAATCAGTTTATGGATTTATACCCCCAAATTGGCTCCTCTCCACACAATCTAGAATGCATTTGAACTTCCAGTATGCTTAACTGAAAAGATAAGAGATCTGGATTAGAAAACAGCTGACCTGAGCTGAAACCCAGATGCTTGCAACTCAGCTGAAATTTCTGGGATAAACAAATATGAACAAAAACAACATTTTAGAAACTCTGGTGTCAGTGAGCTAATGGGCAGCTCCAGATGAAGACTGTAGAAGAAAAACATTGTCGTTTGAGGATGGTAATAGAAGTAATTATCTGTGTGCCCAGAGGGGGGTGGGGAATAGCACTAAAAGGCCATGATGAATCCATAGAATCAGTCAACAAAAGAAATTTTCTAGAATTATTTGACCTAATTACAACTGAGGATTTGTCGGCTGTTTTTGTAAATGTCTTAAGGATGTAACACTCACCACAAAATGAGTTATATCATTAATAGGTCATGCAAATGTAAAATTCAGAGCCACAAAGAGCCTACGGACTATGGACAAAGAACAAACGAAGCAGTGGGAATAAAATGAGCAAATTAGCCACACAGAATTAAGACACATTGAAGAGAGAAGGAAAGAATCTGAGGCTCTGACTGTGCAAAAGTATAAATGTAATACAATAAATGCAGAACCAAAGATGCGTATTCAGTGAAAGGACATTCTAACTCTAAATTCAGTTTAGATTATCAGTTTCAGCATGCAATTATCTCTGATTTACTTAACATCTCTACAGACACACAAAAAAAGAGAATAAAACTATTGCTGAAGTGTAATTAGCAAGAGATATTATTCCTGACCCCAATAGATTATTTTAACTTAATCAACAATGATTTAAGAGCCTAAATATTTGAGAGTATATAACTACATTTAAGACATGACTTGTGGCAGGGACAATCATTCCAAAAACATGTTTAACCATGTGCGAATCAGAATCTTCCTTTGGTGAATGCACCTTTCCGGGAAGTCCCATAGCCTGGAAACCCCCCAAAAATCTGTTTTCCCTGCCTCTGTTCTTGGGTTGCTGAATGTTGCCTGAGAAAATCATATTACCATGTAAGTTGGTTCCCTAACAAATTTGTAATTTCAAAACTCAACTTTTTCTTTAAAGCTGCTTAAGAATTGCTTACATATCTCTCTTTTGCTCTCTTACACAATCCTAATCTTTTACTGCTCCAAATTTTACTATCCTCCTTAAGGTCTGTTCCATTTATCATTTCTATGTTCTTCCCCATTCCTCATGATAATTTAGCTTCCCACTTCCTAGCCATAAACTGCCGTAATACTCCCTCGTCTACCTCTTATCTATACCTACATTTTTGCCTGTTGTTTGTCTTCCTTCCTGTCTTAGAAGGGGAAAGGGAGTGGTGGAAATCCCTTCTGCTCTCCAAGTTTTATTCTTCAGTTATGCTTTGGAATATATTCTCTCTTATCTCCATCAAACATTATTTGACCAACTAGTCTTTATTTATTTTTTCTTTCTCTCTCTGTCACCTTCTTCTTCCCCTTTCTCTTATGTTCAAATCTTCTAAGAAAACATTTGATTTTTCTCCATAACAAGCTACCATCTTTTTCTCTTCTTCTCTTCACAACCCGACTTTGAAGCCTTTGCCTAAAGCAGAATTTCTCCATCGTGGCACTACTGACATCTCGGGCCGGATAATTTTTGCTGTGCGGTCTGTCCTGTGCACTGCAGGATGTTTAGCATCCCTAGCCTCTGCCTGCTAGATAGATGTCAGTAGCACTTCCCTAGTTGTGACAAATAAAAATGCCTCCAGACATTGTCAGAGGTCTCCTGGAGGGAAAAATCATCCCTAGTTGAGAACCCCTGTTCTAAAGTTACCATCTCCCTGTGTTTATGACCAAATTGCTATTCAGCTCAGTAAAATATGACTTCTACTCTGACAACTCTATGCAAACTGCTCAATTACAGAACAACAATATCCTAATGACCAAATCGGATGGTCTATTTTCTCTCATTTTTTGAGCATTTGACTTTGTCAGCAGTTTCTTCTTGAAACCTCCTTCTTCAGTGGCTTTCTTGGACCACACTCCCACTTGTTCTTCAATCTCTCTTGCTGGTTCCTCTTCCTCTACCCTACTTTTAAATTCCACAGTGCTCATCTTTCCTTGAAAGTTTAAGTCTACTTCCATGACTCTAACTAACCAAATGCATATAGGCCAATCACTCCACAAACTTAACTCTTCTAAGACTGTTTTGCTGAACTCTATCAACACACTGATAGAAATCAAGGCATTTATTCCCAGTTATATCCCAAATGCACTTAAAAACTCAACATGCCACCTGGACTTCTCAGTTACATATTCTAAAATCAGGTCTTTTGTTGTTCACTATATCCATTTAGTGGACTACCATCCACCAGTCAGCTGTCAGCTAAGCTACCACTCTACAGTCAATATAAACTCTTCCTCCGTTCTGAATTCCCAAATCTGTCAGTTGTCAAATCCCTTGCATTCTAGCTCTGAAATCTCTTTAACTCTGTTTTTTCCTTTTCATTCCTACGGACATTACCCCGATTCAAATAATATTCCACTTTTACATGGACTCATGACTTTAAACTTGCCTCTGATCCATCCTATTCATTGTATCTTTCTAAAATACATATCTGATTTTTCCACATGTTTATAAAGCTGTCAGTGTTTCTCATTGTCTATAGCTGTATCTTCCAAATTGTGGTACTCATAACTTTTGGTGACACCAAGGATGATTTTAGATGGCGTGTACTTTTTTGCTGTTATTTTAAAAGTTTTGTGCTTATTGTAATTTGTATTAGGAAAAATACAGCTAGTACATCAAATCTGTGATTTCATAGGCATATTACTGAGAATGAAGCTAAGTAAAAACACCAAGTCTATTTAAAATCACTCTAAGGAAAAAATATCAAGTAAATAATAGCATATAGTGGTGGCAAAAGTTATGCAGGTTGTGTATAAGTGTCTAAATTATGAACCTACTAGATAAAATGGTAATTATGAGCCTACTAAAATCCGAAGTCCTTAGTAGGCCATAAAGTTGCTTTCATAATCTGATCCAACCTCCCTACTGTGACTTCTCCCACAATTCCCCAATATCCAACCTATAGTCAAGCTACACAAGAACTTGCTATTACTGAACCTGCGATGTAACTGTATGCCTTCCTGTCTTTGTTCTTGCTGTTTCCTCTGTCTGGACTAGCACTGTGAATTGCTTCTCTTCATATCCAGTCCAATATCTTATTGGAAGAGATAATCAAGAGGATGTGACCTGTGGTTGACCCTTGAGCAGGACCTGGACAATCAGAGCCTCCTCACCCCTTCCCCTGTCCTTAGAATGTATACTCTGTCTACTGTTTCCACAGTGGGAGCCTTTTTCAAGGCCATAGACTTGAGAGAGCAGTGTGTTATTGAGAACATCTAGGTGGTACACATACATGACTGAACCCCATTAAAGTCCCTATATAAACTTTTAAGATTCTGGTGGGTAGATGTGGAGATCGATTCATCTTGCAGTTGGCAAGACAAGCCTCGAACATAAGTTCCCTTTCCTATTAAGATTTCCACCTGCCAACCTGGAGTAGCCTGCCTCCTTCTTCGGTATCTCCTCGCCCTCCGTGTTCAGGGGTCAATTTCAGGTTTCACCCAGGAAACTCCTGAGGTGAAAACTAAAATATCTTTCTGGTGTGCCTCTTGTGTGGCAAGTCTAGAGTTCCAGACTCTCTTGCAGCTGGAGTTCTAGATGTGGGTTTGGACCCACCAATCAGAAACACATGCATGAGATTTCAGAGTTGGAAAATGACTCCTGTGAGGCTGCACTTACGTTGTTTCTGCTTTTTTTTTTTTTGAATTTTTGAATTTTACTTATTTTTTTATACAGCAGGTTTTTATTAGTTATCCATTTTATACACATCAGTGTATACATGTCAATCCCAATCGCCCCATTCATCCCACCACCACCACACCCCACAGCCACTTTCCCCCCTTGGTGTCCATACATTTGTTCTCTACATCTGTGTTTCTATTTCTGCCCTGCAAACCAGTTCATCTGTACTATTTTTCTAGGTTCCACATATATGCGTTAATATACGATATTTGTTTTTCTCTTTCTGACTTACTTCACTCTGTATGACAGTCTCTAGATCCATCCACGTCTCTACAAATGACCCAATTTCGTTCCTTTTTATGGCTGAGTAATATTCCATTGTATATATGTGCCACATCTTCTTTATCCATTCGTCTTGTCGATGGGCATTAAGGTTGCTTCCATGTCCTGGCTATCGTAAATAGTGCTGCAATGAACGTTGCGGTGCATGTGTCTTTTTGAATTATGGTTTTCTCTGGGTATATGCCCAGTAGTGGGATTGCTGGGTCATATGGTAGTTCTATTTTTAGTTTTTTAAGGAACCTCCATACTGTTCTCCATAGTGGCTGTACCAATTTACATTCCCACCAACAGTGCAAGAGGGTTCCCTTTTCTCCACACCCTCTCCAGCATTTGTTGTTTGTAGATTTTCTGATGCTTCTGTTCCTTCTGTAGCAGCAAAGTCAGGAGATGTTGGGTTTTCTGAAGAAGCAGATGGTCTCGCATGGGGCTGAGACACAGGCCAGGAGTCAGGCATTTGTGGCAGGTTTATTGTAACAGAGGTGGTATAGTTCCAGAGTCAAGAGATGTGGTGGAGGATTTCAAACTCTCTAGCTTTTGGATCATTCTCTAGATTCTTAATGGTGACAAAGGTAGCTGCTCTTCTGTCAGCCAGTCCCATGGTATTGCTTTGGAAGTTGTTCCTAGAAACTCAAACTTGAGCCTGGTTCTCCAGGTTCTGCAAGGTTTCTGTACCTAATTCTTTATATTAAATTTGCATGTACGATTTGTAAATATTTATGTATATATGGGTAAGTATAAATATATATATATACATATTTATATTCATTGACAGACTCAGAAAAAAAAATGTGCCTGCAGAAGAACCTAAGACTCCTCAGAGTAAAAAGTGTCAAATCCCTGTGTTTCTTTTACCATGTCTTGCACCAGAATTGCAGCTTGTTTTACAATCTCTGCTGCAACTCGATACCACAGCTCTGGTTATTTTAAGTCCATAATTCACTGAGTCAGTGGGTGGCCTTTTATCTCCCACATATTATCAAAGTGTTTATTATGAACTCCCACCATCTCGAAAGAAGAAGTTGTATAAGAAACCAAAACCCCAGATGAGGTCCTCTGTCCCCACCCCAAGCCTCCTCCCCTATTAAACAGGAGTCCTCCTTGCCACAGTGAGGTTATATTTGCATCCAGAGAGAGCAGAGAGTGAATTTCTATCTTTCTTGGCACATTGTGCTGGTTATTTCAAAGTCTTTAAAAGAAGATGTTGTTATTTATTTATGTCAGGTTTTCAGTACTGTTCCAGGCACTGCCTGTTTGAGTTCTGCCTCTTTCTTGATGTTTTAATTCACTGCTAGCAGAGATGTATTTCTTAGCATGCAGATTGAAAGGCTGACCTCAGCCTAAATGCTGCTGTTAATCAGACTCCCTGGTTTGGTCCAGCATTTTAATTCATTTAATTAATTAATTTATTTATATGTTTATGTTTTCTCCCTGCTTAGAAGTTAAATATAGCTGTGCCTACCTATCTCCATGGCTTAGTAAGTCAAAATTCAAGCAATCGATGCCTGTTTACACACAAAACAGACAAATTTTTCCTCCTCCAGAGTCTCCTTTGTTGTTTGGGATTAATTTAGGCATTCTATTACTCTAAGGCAAATAAAATATAATATTGGTAACTAACATTAATTGAATATTTAATAAGTTCTAAATGAATCATATGCAAAAAATCATTTAATTCTTTAAAAAGTCCTATGAGTTTGATCCTAATTTCACAGTTGGAGAAACTGAGGCTTAGAAAAGCTAAATAAGGCTTCTAATGAATATAAAGGATTCCCAGGTGCACATCTATGAACAACACTGTTATTTCTCAGGCCACATCACTCTGGGGGTAAATTAGTCTGCTCAAAACCTTAGAAAAATCATAAACCTCTTGTTTTGACTCTATTCTTAGACTGGTGGCTACTTCAGACTTGAGCAAAGCACTAACAACCAGCTCTAAGAAGAGTGTTCTGAGGGTTTCCTGTGCTCATTCCCCATTGGGAAACTAGATGGTCCTTCCATTTCCTTTCTCTCTTGTTATTTCTGGTGCACTTCTGCCTATCACACTTGCTGCTATTTCTTTCTAGTCTCTATTCTAGATGTATGAGTACTGAATCTAGGAGTATCCATTCTGCCAGCAGTGGTTGACATTAGAACCAGAGAACTGAGAGGTCAGAGCCCTGAGCAGTGCCAATTTTGAACTGATACCAGAACCAGTGGTGTAAAGCAAGTCAAAGTGGAAGGAGGGCCTAGTAGAAGACTAAATGATGGAATCAAAATTGGTGTGTGACTGGCAAGGCCAAAGCCATGGAGAAATTAGCTGGAAGAGCCAGGGCCAACATCCATGGAATCAAAGCTGGGTCACTGAAGAGCCCCTTTACCTCAAACACCCTTTGAAAGTCCTCATTTTCTCAGTTAGCAGAATCTCAATGTTGACTCCGAGGATGTCCACATACAATCATCTTGTAACTAAAAATCATTCTTAATGTTTCCCTTTCTGATAGAATAATGCCTGGCACACAATAGACACTCAATAGATTTTAGTTGGAAGAAAGTGCACGCATTCTGAAATGGAAGTGCTCATCTATTAAAATCAGGGATAGTTAAGTCAGGCTGAGAGATATGAATTGCACGGAACAAGCTCACTTGGTTTTCAACCATTCTGATTTTAGAGCTGCTTCTTTTGGTACTTCATTGCTGTTTATGCCTGGCTGGAAAAGATTTATCAGTTTAGAAGGAGAAGATGTGCATACCTCCGCACATGGAGACACTTAATGCTTCCCCAGACATCAAATAACTCTAATGATGTTTTGATGAGTTAAGGGTAAGTGAATCAGAAATTTATTGATTCAATTTCCTTTTTAATACACAAGGGTTTAAAATTCTGGGAAGAGCTCAATTTGAAGATACCAAGTTTAAGACACAGGAAGCAAAATTTGCCAAACTACAGTACAATCATTTTCTCCCAATCCAAACTGAGGATGTCTATAAAATGAATGGTAAATACATTTTTTAAAGGTTTGGTTTAATGTAAAAATAGTTGAACCTGGGTTATTGGTCCTGGTCTTCTATCTCTACTTCCATAAAATGAAGTGACAAAAATGATAGTATTTTTTCAGGACTTTAGTATCAGTCAGGCGCTGTTCTAGATGCCTTACATAGACTACCATATTTAATTCTCAGGATAGTCCTATAAAGTAGGCACTACTTCTGTTATTGTTTTATAGATTAGACTACTGAGGCACAGGGAGATTAAAGACTGTCCCAGCTCAAACAGCTAATAATTGAAAAGCCTAGCATACAAACCCAGACAGTCCCACTGCCATCTACTTTTAATTCCTTTAACTAGATATCCTCTAAGGTCCCTTCCAGGCTGATGTTTTTTGACTGTTCATTCTCTTTCATTTTGATGTTAGACACACTGGAACCATATCCACACCTGTGGAGGACCAACAGAGGGAGACAAGACACTTAAATAATTAAATGAAATTAAATGAAATGTCTATGGATTCATGGGATACGTGTCATTTTGGAAAATGGGTCTGGGGAATCTAAGCTGAAAGCTGAGATATGTCTTCCAGGTACCTCAGGAATCCCAATGGCTAGAACATGGCTTATTGATGTGTCCTATGGTCTGAGAAAGTGGGTCAACAAAAGGTTTAATACTGTTTTGACTTAGCCCTGTCTGGGATGGTATGATATCCCTACTCAAATGCTCTGAACTCTACAGAGCACCAACCATTTCCACTAACTACAAGTTTGAATTTTGTTAGCCTGACACATAGGTTATAAATTAAGAAAAATATAATTAATGTTTGATTTTCATTTGGGGATGTAGTATCTATGGTCAGGAGAAGAGTAAAGTACAGTGATCAAAGGAAAACAAAAAAATCATAGAAATTACCAAAAATAAGAGACTGCTTAAAGTCTGATAGAGCCATAAAATGGAATATTTTACACATTAGAAATGTTGGTAAGCCCATGTTTCTCAAAATATGAATGTTCATGATAAAATATATGAAAAGTAGAGAATAAAATACTGAACACAAATATGACTATAACAATGTAAAATAAACAATAAATCAAGCACAAATAAAAGACTGGAAGGAAATTAACCAAAATATTAATCATGTTTGTCACTACATGGGAAAATTATACAATTTTTCTCTTTTTTAAGAACTTCCATTTTCCAAACTTTTTATAATGAGCATGTGTTTTTATTATCATGAAATAAAACCCAATGTAAAAATACATAAATATTTTTTAAAAGGCTCTCTAAAATTTTTGACAAAATCTTTACTAACACACGCAATTCTTGTGAAAGCCCTAATGATGGCATGACATCCAGCAGAAGAAATATATAAATGGTGGTATGAAAAAAATATGGAAAGAATAGTACATTATAAATCAGATGATGTGGTTTCTTGGATTTGCTATTCACTAGCTCTGTAACCTTGAAAAATCATTTAACCTCTCCAAGCCGCAATTTCTTCATCAGTAAAGTAGAGATAATAATATTTTCCCTGTATACCACTGAGAGTTGTTGAGAAGATTGAATGTGTACAGAAATGCTTTGGAAAAGTTAAAATAACATACAATAGACATCATTCTTATTAAAGAGTAACAGTTAACTATTTCAATCTCTGTGAATAATACAGGGATTTCTATTTATGTGTTCCTTAATTAACTCTGAATATTTACTTTTCCAATTCCTTTGACCATTTATGAACAGTTCTATTTTTGAGTGTAATAAATAAAGGCTAGAATTTACCACATTCTAATATGAGTGGTGATAAAATGCAGAATGGAGTGCATGTGACAAATGATTGAGGGAGCATCACTGACCCCAACATCTCCACTGGAAATCCTGATAGGGCCATGGAGGAAATTTTACAATTATTGAGTGAAACAGACATAGAAGATCCTCAGAGGCAGAACATGACTCGGTGATACAGGATGTCAGGAAAATGGAATTATTAAATTAAAGAACAAATGCCTTCTTTCCTTTCTTGTACAAACCTGCTTTTACAACCACTTTAAAAACAAATCACCTCAATACGATATGCTTAGTGCTACAGTGGTATGTGCAAAAGGCTTTAGGAACATGGCGAAGGATGGGCTCAACCTGCCTACAGAAGTTGGAGAAGACTTCATAAAGTAGGCGATGATGGATGGAACTGGATTATGTGGGATGTTGTATGAGGAAAGAAGGAAAAAGCGTTCCAGGAAGAGGGAAAAGGAAGTGCAATGACAGGGCCGTGCCAAGGAACATGGACAGTTGTTGAGACTATCCAAGATTCTCTGTGTCTACAGTTAGTTGGGAAAGAAGTGGGAGAAGAAGATAATAGGTGGAACCTGTGCAAAGTGCCTTATGGGACTTTATGAAAAGTGTTTACTTCAGTTTAAAGATAATGGTAACAACTACTGTCTTAGAACATTGGAATTACATGGGCATATTAGGCTTTTCAAAAGTTAACACCAGCAGCAAGGCAGTGAATGGACAATGGGAAATTTTCTGGACAGCAGAGACCAGACAGGGAGATACTTTTTCATAAGGGATGTTAAAAGCCTGAAGGCAATGATGGCAAAGTGGATAAAACAGATTTAAAAGACAATTGGGAGGAAAATAAAGCTAGCTCACATTTATAGATCATTACTATGTGCCAGTCACTGTGTGATGAGCTTTACATGGTGTGTCTTATTTTATCCCTAGAACATTATGGTTTAGGTATCATTATGATGCCTATTTTATGGGAGGTACTGGAGATGGGGTATGGATCCAGCCTGCCTAATTTTGGCATAGAGATGGGCTGCTGGAGAAAGGTTGTGAAAAAATGGGAGAGGTCTAGGTGATTTCCTGTGGTTCCAGATTGGGATGGTGACTGAAAATAAATTGAATGATAGAGAATATAAAAGAGGGGCATGTTTGAGGAGACTGATAATAGAACTAGTATTGGAATAGGTGAATATGAGATAGCTGGCTAGAGATTTGAAGAAACAAGTGGAAACACTGATTTATCATCAAGGAGAGAGATCTGGGTTGGATATAGTAAATGCTTAATTAATTCAGTGGGTAGTTAAACTATTACTAAAAGAAAATGTTCATAAAAAGTCAGCTGGGTTAATTGAGAGACAGAAAAAAAAGAAAGGAAGGAAGGGGGAAAGAGAGGGGAGACAGGTGTGTGGGCGAAATATGAGGGAGGGATGGTGAGGGGGGGAAGGAAGGAAGGAAGGAAGGAAGGGGGGAAGGAATCTGTATGAAGGGTGCCAGACCATCAACCTCAGAGAAGCAGAACCCCAGAATGTACTGTCAAGTTACACTGAGGGCTACTGGACTATAAGGACATGTTTTCTTTTCTTAAATCAGAAAAGAAGCCTAATGAAATGCAGGCTCTGTTGTGGGTATGCCAGGGTGATCTGGGGTTGACAAAGAAAATGTCTTGCTAACCTCTGTGCTCAGCATGGCCTCCAAAACCCTGAGATATTTGTTGTAATCCATTATTTTTCCCCACACGAAAGAACACTACAGTTCCCTTTGAACTCTGTGTTTGATCAGTTAATGAAGAAATCCAGTGTTTATGTTGAGATGCAGCTAAAGCCACATCTTGACTTATTGACTCTTCTGGCTTTGATGGAGCAAATTACATACCATCTCAGTGCAGTCAGAATATGCTTCTCTGAGAACAGTTACCTCCCCCCGCCACCAAGTTCCTGTCTATTGATTCTTTAAAAAACAAAAACCACAGTATCTAAAACAAAACAATGAAACCAGTGCTCATTTACATGGGTGAAGTATTTTAAACTGTGTACTCCTTCTGAGTAATATTCTCCAATGTGAAAGCTATTAATCCTTTCTGAATTTTAACAAACCCAAAGAGCCTCTCCATCAATTTCATGTGAGAAGGGCTGGTGAGGGCCACTTTCCACAAACTTTAATTTTATAATAGAGTTCTTCAGTTCCAATGGGCTTTTGACCTAGCTAATTTAATTGTCTTTGTTATTGATAGCTGCAGAGCTGTAAATAAAGTTAGTCTGAGAATGTGCTCCTGAGGTTTACTATCTTTTTTTTTTTTTTTTTTTTCCAGGCTTGCTGCCTTTATTAACAACATCAGGGATGCCAGGACCCAGGGTTTACTCCAAACAACATTTTGGATGACCCTCCACATGGCAAAATTTCCTTTTCTTTCTACGAGGGTATACTGTTTTTCATCATAACCAGTGTAAGAGGGTGATATGAAGTGTTTATTATGGCAGAATATGAGGCATCAAAATGCTTTCCTTCCTCGGAACCATGCTTCCACTGGGATCATCCTGGGCTGGCTCCATAACGACTTTGCCAGGGGAAAACATACATAGTTAAATAAATTAAAATATCCAGTTTGTTGTACCTTTCTGCTCCATCTGACTCATGCTTCTCCTAACTGAATAAGGAGGATGGATACAAAGTGGCCTGGAGGGGAATGGTCTTTGCTGAGGCTGGGTTAAGAAAGAGCATCGGGGGCTTCCCTGGTGGTGCAGTGGTTGACAGTCTGCCTGCTAATGCAGGGGACACGGGTTCGAGCCCTGGTCTGGGAAGATCCCACATGCCGCGGAGCAACTGGGCCCGTGAGCCACAATTACTGAGCCTGCGCGTCTGGAGCCTGTGCTCTGCAACAAGAGAGGCCGCGATAGTGAGAGGCCCGCGCACCGCGATAAAGAGTGGCCCCCACTTGCCGCAACTAGACAAAGCTCTCGCACAGAAACGAAGACCCAACGCAGCCATAAATAAATAAATAAACAAATAAGTAAAAGTTAAAAAAAAAAAAAAGAGCATCGGGGAAGAGTAAGTTCCCTTCCTCCTTGTCATCCCCTGTGGAGGTTGGTTGAGTCACTGGAATTTCTGGAGTGTGGGAGAACCTTAGGGGAAAATGGCTAAATGGTAGTGCCTGGGGGAAGAAGAAAAGACCAATGCCCAAGATTTTTACATTTCTTGAGGGTTGTTGTTTTTGTTTTTGTTTGTTTGTGTGTGTGTGTGTGTTTTGTTTTTGTTTGTGTGTGTTTTGTTCTTTTTGTTTGCTTTAGTCTTTCCTACAGAGAGCTGAAGAAATCATGAAATATCATCATCATGGGTCCATGCAAGGCCTGACTCGTTTTCCCTCCCTCTTTTTCTTCCTACCTTTCTTCCCTGCTGACTCGAATCCTTGCTCCTATTTCCCACATCACCAACAAATAGGCAACTATTCAAACATGTTTGATATGTATTCTTTAAATATATATAACATATATATATATATATATATATATATGAGTTATATGTATTTTTAATGGATAAAAATGGAATTAGGCTCTAAATCTCATTGTTACTTCCTTGGTTCACTCAGCACTGTTTTTTAAGATCTATGTGTGTTGCCGGGGGTCCATCTAGTTGGTTGCTTCTAAGTACTCCGTGGTATCCCGCTGAGTGAATCACCATGTTTTACTTATCCAGTCCCCCAGCTATAGACAACTTGATTGCCTCCAACTCCCCCCTATCTAAAAAAATGTCACACTTAAGTGTCCTTGTGTACACTGTCCACTTTTCCTTCTGATATATATCCAGGAGGTATATTCATAAGACATACTACCTGGCATTTGATTCATTTTGGCTAGAGCGGTTTACAGAAGGACTACACCAGGCTGCATTCCACTGGCAGTACATGGTGGTTCCCTTATTCCCATAGTTCCATCAAAGTTTGACATTGTCCAGAATGGTAAACTTAGTGCATCTTATTACTGATGAATTAGATTAACTCTTTGTACGCTTGCTAGCCTTTTGCGGTTTTTCTTTTGTATATCACCTGTTTATATCTTTTGCAGTTTTTTCTATTTGGTTCTTATATTTTCTTGTTGATTTTCAGGATTTTAAAAAATGATATACATAAGTTCCTTATAAACTTTAGACTTTACAAATAACTCCTTCAAATTTATTATTTACATATTAATTTTGTTCCTGATGTCCTTTATTGAACAGAAATCTTTAATTTTAGTGTGATAAAATCAATAATTTGTTTTGCTTCTAAAATTATCCTACGTTATCTTCTATGATCTTTATATATTATCTTTCACATTTACATCATAATCCTAAATCCTTAATCCTGGAGTTCCATATTAGTTTGAGAATACATATTTATTTTATTTATCTATTTTTCTATTTGTCATCTATCAAGAAACAGATGGCCAATTTTCTGAAAAGGCCCTCTTTTCCCATTGGTTTGTGGTACCATTTAATCATGTATTACATTTCTCTATGTATGGGATTTTATCACTTAGCTCTCTATTCTGTTCCAGAAATCTATTTGCCTGTCCTTGCACCACTGCATGAACAATTTTTACTATAAAGACTTTGTAATATGTTTTAATAAGACAAGTTTCCCCTTTACATTTTCAAAGGTGACATTTTTCCCCTTCCATACAAATTTAGAATACGACTTTATTAGATTGCTCTAAAAATATCCAGCTGAAATTTCTTTGGAATTACATGCAATTTACAGATTCATTAGAGTATCTAATATATTGTATATTATCAAGTTGTCCTATTCAGGAGTATGCAATGTCTCCTCTTAATCAGTTCTTCTACGTTCCTTAATAGAGGTACATTTTTCCTCCCCCAACAGAGAGCTTGTGTACTCTTGGTTAATTCCTAAACCTTTAAGGGTTTTGTTTCTATTTTGAATGATATTCTATTTTTGGTTATATTTTCTGTTCGTCTTGATTCAGTTGTTCCTCATCCCTCCCCCACCTTTAGGCTTATGTCTGAAAAAAAAAATCACACATCAGCATTCTCCCTTCATAGAAGGGCTAGTATTTTCTTTATCTGGTGGATCTAAGATACACTGAAATCCCAAATCTGGCTGAGATTGAAACTTTTATACCTATGTCTAGTCCAGGATTTATAACAACAACATTTTTATTACTAGAGAGATTTGAACTTTCTTTTAGGGAGTTTAAAGTACTTTGCAAATATCTCCCCCTTAAAATCCCACAGCACTTCTAAGAAATAATGACGTAGATGGCATGGGTAAGACACTGTCTTAGCTGTCATCCAAGGCTAAATCTTGACTTCATTTGATGTACCAACCAGTGAGACTCAAGGATGAGCCCTACAGCAGTGAAGACAACTCCCTGACTAGCACAATAAACCTATGCACAAGCTTCGCGATGGGCTCCCTACATAGGCACCAGTGGCTGAAACCAGACCAATGTCCCCCTGAGGAAATATTTTGCTTTGCCTATATCTGCCTTTTCCTCCCACTCTCTTTCCAGCCTACCCTTCCCCCTTTTTTTCTTTTTTCCAAATCCAGATATATAAAAAAGCAGTCAAAGTTAATCCAAACCAAACTGCCAAATATATTTTATAAGCTTCAATGTACGACTTAAAATGCCAGACTATTAAACACCAGACATCAAGTGCATTTTCAAGGGCAATGACTGTAGGTGGAATGTTTTTACTAGTCTTTAGCCAACAGCTTGTGATTTCTGTACCTGTAAGTATTATTCTACTCTCTTGGGAAAAAAGAAAAGGTCTTCTCTGTCTCCTCTTCCTCCTTCTCCCACTTGTCTGTCTTCCCCTCCTCTGTGTTAATAACAGACCTTTTTAAAATGAGGCAAAATAGGCAAAAGAATGTTGTAAAAGCATAAACACATATTATGACCATTTTATCAGTGATATCGAAGGAGACTGACAGAAGAAATGAGAGGAAAATATGTCTTCAAATTTTGCCCAAGTAAAATTGGAATTTAATTAAAATAAAATGTATTAGTTTTCTTTTTTTTTTTTCTTACGACTTAACTCAAGACATGGACCTGGGATAAATTTAAATTTTTACAAAATTATTCTCACAAGTGCTTCTATGATATTTCCTCCAAAAGGTGAAAACAAATATGTTTTAGTCACTTTGATAAAAAATCCAACTCTAAAGATAATAATAATTCTTCCCCACACAGTAGCACTACTCATACCATATTCTAGTATATACATATTTACTTCTGGTGGCTTTTCCAGATTTATAACAATTTAGTTTCAAGTATTCCCTAATCACAAACCACCTAATCTGGGGATGATTTGAAAGAAGAAAGGATGAAAAGTAGGTGTGGTTTCTGTAATGCAGAATTGGAAGATGTGAAAGCATTGAGAATGATTTTGCTTTTAGAATTTAATCCAGCTGCCTATTTATATAGTTGGGATTGAACTTTATGGAGAAGGGGCAGATGGACAATTAGCCCAATCTGCGAAGTTTCACTGTTCTCTGGCTTGAAGTTATGATGAACAGAGCAAATATTATAAGTAACCCTGTCTTTGAGGACAGCATTTGAGAAATAAAAGTAAACTTATTAAAGAAAGATTCCATCAGTCTCTCTTCATCTCGGGTATACAAGTTACTCTGTGCCTCTGGTATGGGTTATAGACCCCAGAGAAGAGAGTCAATAATTTCAAACCATAAATAATAAAGTATCAAAATTGGAGAAAAATTACACCGACACATTTTAGTTTATGTATAGATCAGGTTAAAACACAGAAAGGATTTAATCCACTAAATTAGTTGCTTAAAAAAATGTGGGAGGGCTTGAGGAGTAGACTCTAGGCAGAGATTCCAAGAATAAATTTGAAAGCAACACTACAAAACTGACCCACCAAAGGAGCTGCTGCCACTGACACAATAAGAAAGGTGAGGGATAATCACAAAGTTCAGGAACAAGGAAGCCATTGCCTCAACTGTGGGCTCCAAACCATACTCCTTCTGCCACCATCTGAGGACCAAGAAGCTATTGCCAAAACAACTGGCTCCACAACCACACCATCACAGTCACAAGCCATGCCAACAGGATGGATAGCCCATCAAACACTCAATACCCACAAAATTATGAACTGGATACTTAAAGCTTTGTTTCTTCTATTGCTGAAAAATCAAATGCCCACTAGCAAATGTCTCCCATTTCATTTTTGCATGCCAGTTCTTTCATGGGTGCATCTGCTTGGTGGGAACCAAACAGTTACAGAATTCAGACTCTAAGGCAGTCTTGTAATAAGGTATACCACAAGGGGATTAGAACAGAGTTGAATGAGTTAATATCTATCACATACCACAGTATGCATATTATTTGCAACCAAGCAAAACAAATTAATGGGCATCTCATAAAAACTGTTGTGGTAGGAAGATCTTGTAAAGTTACCAGTGGACAAAAATGACAGTAGAAAATTAGCTGTAGTCCAAATTTGTATTAATTTTAGATGTATAAATATCACTGGACCATTTATTTAGTATTATTTTACTTGAGGTAAAAATATTTTCAAAATCATCATTAGTTTACTTACAACCTCAGTCCCCCTTACTTTATTTTTTTTCATACGTTCTCATATTTTCATCTGTAATTCCTTTACTGTCAGAATTGTCAGAGACCTGACTGTCAAAGTTAGAGAGGGCATATTCAATAAGAATCATTTCTATTAGTATAGAGGTTTATACTTCTAGTAATATATCATCTTAAAATCTCCATCTTCATGTTTTCCTTTTTCCTACCACACTGTAGGACTTTTATCCTAATCAGTCAGAGATATCCAGATTGTTTCAAATTGTATTTTTGAAAATGAAAAGTGAAGGCCTAATTACAGAAAGACACACAGACCATCTATGCATTACACGTGGCTTTAGAGAGACTAAAAGTAGGGTAACCTGGGCTAGAGAGCGAGGGGTGTGGGTTGTGACCTCAGAGGGGATCTGGCCTGACAGGGGTAAGGGTGGGGCATTTGGAGAGAAGTAAGGTCAACATTGTCCAGCCATGAGTGTGGGCTATGCAGAAACCTGATTGGGAACTGAGCCAAAAATAAAAAATAAAAAATAAACTCTACTAATGTCTACAGAACTTATTACCACTCCAGGGAGTCCAACTCATCATCTGGGCAGCATTCCGTATGGTCTCTAAGGTGAGGGCTTTCTTCAGATCAGAAGTAAGAAGCTCATCAATGCCACAAGACTTTACTAAGCTCCATGTCGCCTGCCCTTTGAGAAAACTGCTCATTTTAAAGAGCCCAGAATACCCATAAGCCTCGGATAATAGAGTGTGCATGGACCTGTCATCAGGAAAGAGGTCGAATGCAAGGTAAATCTTAGCACTAGTACTACGGTGGCCCCAGACATTGATGACACACTTGCTTATTACCAAGAATACTAGAGGTGTTCATTTACATAATCTCCTTTGACCCTCACAATATTCCCAGGCAGAAGACACAGAAGTTATTACCTTCATCTAACAGCTAAAACAATAATGCTCAGGGAGGTTTTAAAACTAGCCAAGAGTCACACTCTCATAAGTGACGAAACACAGAATTGGAACCAAATTTTTCTGACTCCAAGACCTGTGCTTTGTCAATGTATTGATTCTGTTGATGTATATCCACTGTAGAGGGGAAAAAACAAAGAAAACTGTACCGCAAAGTTGAATTTAGTCAAAGTGTTATTCTAACTGCAGTAGATTGAAATCAGTAGGTAAATTGCTTTACTAAGAGGAATAGGATTCTTGAAACCTGAACTTAACTTGTTTGAGTAGAAATATATCCTGAAGCTATGTTATCATAAGAAAACAAATTTTTAGAAAATCATCAGTGTCAAAGCAATGACTGATTTGGTCAAAGCAATGACTGATTTGGTCAATTCAACTAAATTCCCAGTTAGTTACATGACAAAAAGTTTAAAACTAGGAAAAGATGCAGTCAAGGTAGTTTTTGATGTGAAATCAGATCAACAATCATTACATTTTTTCCCACTTTTCAAATAATGGTGTTGGCGATGTAGGGAAAAAAACTATGGACTTATAGGACCCTATTTTAATGTTTCTCATTACATTATGCCTCATTATTAAACTCTATATATTTCTACACAAAGGCTGAATTGCCAATCCTAATTTTACTACCATCTCCTCTACCTCCTGTGCTAGAAAATTAATTTAGATAATTTATTTGGTATTCTTTTTCTTCTTTATTCATTCCATACAATTTTAAGCACTACTAGGTGACAAGTATTGCATGACTGTTATAATGAAAATTTAATGGCATTTCTGCACGAGAGAGAAGCTGACCCTGAAAAACTGTGCTTGAACCAGAATAGATCTGGTGTTTCTAGCTCTAGGCAAAAGCTCTCAGGGAACCCAAGAGAGAATCCTTAAACAAAGATATCATTGATGACACTGGCTATAATAATTAGGCAAAATTTCTGGTTGAGTGAAGGCAGGATTTTGTCATGGTTAAGATACTGAGATCTGAAAAACTGGAAACAACCCAAATGTCCATCAATGGATGAATGGATAAACATACTGTGGTACATCCATGAAATGGAATAGTATTTTGCAATAAAAAGGGATGACTTGTTGATTTTCTCAACAACATGGATGAATCTCAGTGCATCTTACTACATGAAAGAAGCCAGACTCAAAAGCCTTTATGTTTTATGATTTCATTGATATGACATTCTGGAAAAGTGAAAACTATAAAGAAAGGAGACAGATCAGTGGTTTCCAGGGACTGAGAAAAGGGGAGGGGTTGATTACAAAAGGGCATGAGGGGATTAGGGAAGATGATAAAACTGTTCTATATCTTGAGTGGGTGGCAGTTACACGATTGGGTACATGTACCAAAACTCATAGAACTATACACCAAATAAGATCCTCTCACTGTATAGAAATTAAATCAAAAAAATGATATTGGGTTCCAGAGTTTGATTTGTTGGGCTCAAATCAAATCCTACCTCAGCTGTATGTTATTTGTATACTTTGGGCAAATTACTTTGCTTATACATGTTTATTTTAGAGTCGCCATTTATAATACAAATATCAATAATATTGACCTCATTGAGTTGTCATGAGGATTAAGTGAAGTAATCTATGTGAACTGCCTAGCACAATGCTTGACATGGATTTACTTTCAGCAAACAGAAAATCATAACTTCGTGTAAATAACAGCTGCATACTTACCACTGCGGCCTCTTTTGTTATGCCTATCATCCCCCCAGTACTTCCTCACATTCATACAAATTCTTCCAGGACCACAATTCATGTCCTGGACTTTCCCATTTGCCCCCAAGCACCAGTAAGCCTACCGTGAGTACACCACCATTCCATCCTTCTCCTTTTGCCAGTCACTGGTGCTTAGAATAGCTGGTTCCGTGACACATTTTCTCTAAATGGCAGCCACACACTGTGCTTGTCAAGGCTAGAAAGAAACAGATGACAGCACACAATTCAATCATCTCTCTGTTGATTGATTCATGGTGACTGACTTTTCCTATTTTTTCTATCCAAAATATCAAAGAATGTCATTTATAAACAAAAATAAGGAATGCTTGCAATAATATATGCAACTCCTTCCTTGCAATTCGTTTCAAAGCACTACATTATTAGGTCCTGGAAACTCCTCTAGGCAGCATCATTTGGTACTGAAAAGAGTCTAGTTAGTTTGGAGGTCAAGAAAAAAAATGGAAAGTACTTTCTTCCAATATCAATAGTGAGGAACCATGGCATGGATCCTCTAAAACAATGGATAGTGCCCAAATTCTCTACATGGTACAGTGCTTCATTTTGGAAAACATTATCATTTCTTTTTCCAACAGATTGCTTTTGTAATTATATTTTGCTTATGTCATTGCCATTACTTTGCATTCTCTGAAAACTCAACAAGGACAACTGGGGTGAGAGGAAACAAAATGACCTAGGGATATACGAGACATCTTCTGGAGGTCAAAAACCTGAATGTACAGTATTACTTCTTCAACTTGATACCCTAACCCAAAGAAATGATATCATAAGCCTTGGTCTTATGTTACATGCAAATTATTCTGGAGAGATAACATATTCAACCTTGTTAGTCATTAACATCTTAGTGAGAACAAGTTTATAACATGATTTGTTGATGGGGGTGAGGATGGAGAAGAGGAGTAAATAAATGAGAGCTTTTGGCAACCGTAGAGAGTGGGGGCGATACACTTCTAAGGGTTGTAATGATGCAGAAAGTAGACACTGGGGTTACTAAAGCCCAACTTTTCTTACTTAACAGTTATCAACTCTTTCAACCCTTGGATTATAAAGTGGCTTATTTTTTTAATGTACTTGGAAGCTGGTTGTACACTGAAATGTTTCTGAATTTTTTTCTACATAACTAAATAGTACTCCTTCTGATTCTGGCTGCAAAAGTGAAGTGCTGGCATCCAACTAGTCACATTAATGCAATATAGCCTTACGTGAGACTTTTTGGAGAGAACACACACACACACACACACACACACCTCCCACCTGCACAGACTCTTTTGCCTGTTTTATAAATAGAGCAAAGTTTAATTCCACTCATTATCTGTACCCTGTGCATGTATACAGTATATTACACTTTCCGGGGTAGTCTCAAAAGATAGCCAACAGCAATGTTTCCCTCCTCATACAAGCGTTCCATTCTATCCATCAAGAAGTAGAGTACATTTCCCCTCTTCTTTAGTCTAGGTGGGAACTCTGATTTGTGACCAAAAGAGTGTGATGAAAATGATATTTGGGACTTCTGCGGTCAGACCTTGAGAAGATTGACAGTCCCCACTTCCTCCTCTTAGAAGCCAGCTGCCATGTAAAAGCTCCAGGCTACCATGTAAGAGACCACCACGCTGTGAGTAGCTGGTCACAGGGACCATACAAGTGAGTGAATCCCAGTGAGTGACCCTAGTGGACCTCACATCAAACAAAAGAACCACTCAGCTGAATGTATTCAACTAACAGAATAAATAATAAATTGTTGTGTTTTAAGTCACAAAGTTTTGGAGTGGTTTGTTATTCAATAATACATAACTGAAACATTTCCCTTCCCCATTCATTCATATGCGTCACATCCCACAAGGATTAAAAAGAAGAGAGTCAATAAACATGCATGCCAAGAATTATAGTTGATCCTTAAACAACATGGGTTTGAACTGCATGGGTCTACTTACATGCAGGCTTTTTTTCAATAGTAAATACTACAGTACTACATGATCTGTGATCTGAGGTTGGCTGAATTGCAGATGTGGAACTGAGTGCATGAAGGAACTGTAAATGCAGAGGAACTGTGGATATGGAGGGTCGACTATAAATTATACTCAAATTTTCAACTGTACATAGTGTCGGCGCCCCTAACCCCCACGTTGTTCAAAAGTCAACTGTAATTAAGATGCATACACATTCATAAGTTATACTCTTTATGTCAGGACTCCAAGTAACCAAAAATTTTCAATTTAAATTAATCTTTCCATTTAAATTAAGCCATCATGATAGACAACTTTTTTTTTTTTAATTAAGAAATCAGTCTCCATATCCATTAAGTTTGCAGGATCCCTTTCCTATGTGGTATCCCATTCTTCTAATATAAGCTGAAGGCAGTAGTAAAACCAGAAATGCATGTAATTGAAAAGTACATCCATCTATTCATTCATGTTGTTTTCTCTGATGCACATTTGAAAAAATTTATGAGCTTGTTTGAAAAATGTGAAAGAAAAAAAATCAACAGAGTAACCATGATTTATAAAGGTGAAACCCTCATGTCATGAATATTTTATCAGGGAAATGTGGAAGCCATCAGATTTTATCCAAGCATACTCCTCAATCTGATGTGGTAAATTCATAAATGGACCAACACCCATTATTAATGGAAATGATCAATGGATACATAGGAACAGCACAAGGGCTACAAAACAAACATCAGTTTCAGGAGGCTTCCAGGAGTTTTGGAAATAATCTAGATCAAAGGTTGTTAAAGGCCACTGCTGAGGAGAGAACAACAAGAAGAGGTCAAGATTTTCTGCATGCCTTGCAGATCAACATCAAAGTGAGTCAAAATCCCATAGTCTGCAGGAAAATTGGGCCAATAGCTCCCCGTTTTTCCTAGGACTAGATCAGATGCTTCCCTCAGAAGCCATTTCAGTGAGGAACCTAGTCACCTTTATTTTTCATGACTGTAGATCAATTTTCCCAAGTATCCAGTAGTTTTTAAGCTCTTCCACACATGTTCTGAGAGCTCTGGAGACATTGATATACACAGTGACAAAAGCAAAAGACATTTTATGAAGGAGAAACAACTGACCACATTCAAGAAGCTCATAGTCAAGCAATTAGTGATACAACTAGTGGCAAAATAAACACCCATTGATCCCCAGCAGAACAGGAGGCAGCACAAAGAACAGGGTAAATTAAAAGCAGATCAAAAGAGAAGCATATTCAGTAAAGAGCTCAGGCGGAATGCTGCCAAGGCCAGCTGAGCACTGAGGTTTCAAATGGCAAAGTCATGATGGGTTGGATGGCCCAAGCTGTGCTTTGCCCTCAAAAGAGTTTTCAAAGATGGCCCATGGTGATGTGATTTCATTCTCAAGCTATTGATTTCATTGAAGAAATCTGAAACTTTCCAAGAGTCATTGGGAAGGACGCAGAAAGGGTCGGAAGTTAATTTAACAGCAGGGGCACTCACTGAGACTAACATGTTTCCTTGCAGAGGAAATTAATCATGGATTTGAAAGCAGTCTTTTCATTACTCTGAAAAACAAAGTCTGTACAGGTGTTTGTGCCTCCATTAATGAACTCCTTAACCTGGAGCTGAAAGTAGTCTGTTTACACTGACATCAGATCAGCGCAAAGCTGCAAGGTAGATGGAGAAATACAATTATTAAGGGACAGAGGACATAATGAGAAGGTGTGCTAGTGAGGAAGAAGCACATATATGTTGTGTATCAACGTTCTTGATTCTAATTGGCTGTCCCTTGTTGGTGGGGGAAGTTGGTGGTTTTCCTTACTTACGAGATTAACCCCAGAAAAGAGCATACATGTTCAACAATCAGATGTGGATAGCAGAGACATTTAAAAACCTTTTAGAATGCAAAAATGTTCCTTAGTCTTTCCCTTACTTACTATGAGTCATATTATACATATTACATATATGCACATACAAATAAATATATGTATTTTAAAATAAACTATATGGGGAAAATGGAATCTTTTTTATAGTCTTTTCTATCCCTGGTATCTAGAAAGTAGGTACTCAGTATATTTTTTACTAAATAAATGAAAGGAATGAATGAATGAATAAAGTTCATGGAAGTGTTCTGGAAATATAGGGCACATTTATATTTTTACTTAAATATTTAGGTTTCCTTCTTTGATTTAGAGCCAAAGCGGTGCAGAAAAAAAAAAAAAGTACAGCAAGGCAAAACAGAAAACAATGAGCTGGACAGATAGGAATTTAGATTCTCATTTATGGAGTTTCACCAACTTGCTGGGCCTTGAGAATTTCACCCCTCTGGATTTTAGTCTCCTCAGCATAAAAGGTAGGAAGGGCAGTGGGGGGAATGTTATTATGTACAAAGTGCTCTCCAGAGACAATATTCTATGATTCCATAAAGAAGGTGTATTTTTAGAGCATGATATGGGACTTCTCAGTAACTTCATGAGATGAAAGAATCATAACATATGAGAGCTAAGGAATAATTTCAAAAAAGAAATAGAACAGTAAGAAAATATTTTAAAGGATCTGGTTCAACACCATACCTTAAGGAAGATAAATGATTAAAATATGCAGGATGAATGGTGGCCCCATCAGTCTTAAATATTTCCAGTCATGCCTATTTATCTAGAAGCTGATCTGGGATTGCTTAACTGATTGATGTGAATGTGAAAGCTCCAATGGTACTCTCTCTCTCTCTCTCTCTCTCCTTCTCTCAGTCTTTCTGTGTCTCTGCTTGTCTATCAGTCTCTCTGTCTCTGTGTGTCTCTCTTTCACACACACACACACATGGCAGACCAAAAACTTTCCCAGGGGCAACCTTCAAACAATCTAGCAAGTAATAGCACCATATTCTATCTATTCCATGATTCTTTCTGGCCTAGTTGCTAGCCAGCAAGGCTTGAGGAATGATATCTCCCTTTCTCTCACTAGCCATTTATGAAGCAGCAGGTTATTCCGAGTTTACTCTAATGATAAAGAGATTTGTGAATTAAAAAATGCTATCTTCATGTCTAAGAGTCTCATATTTTTGTTACACATATGCCATTCTATAATCTTCCACAGAGTAACCTGCTTATTGGAAGATAGCTTCTACTGAATGAAGCTAAAATGGACTAAATCAAAACAAATCTGAATTCCTTTGGTTTCCTCATTTCCCTCAGCCTCACCCTTCCATCTCTTAATTAGCTGACGAAACAGCTCAACTTGTAAACATGCATGAAAAGTGTGCAAAATGTCCTCTAAAAAGAGATGTTGGCAGTTTAGAATATGCCATTTTAGACTTATGATCTGTTATAACATTTGATTCACTTATCGAAAAGCAAAGGTCCATGCTAGTTTTTTTCCTCCTTCATTAGTAAAATCAATTTTAAGGTCTCCAGGAGGTAAATTATTTTTAGAATTAGTTTTTATTTTATTAGTCAGGTTGAAGAGTGTCAAAACTGCACTGAAGCCAGCGGCACTTCGCTGAGCTTATGAATATTGATACGATCACTCTGTTCTGTGCTGAGTGACACTGCTAACCTTCCGGGATGGTGAGGATTCTTTTTAAAGTGACCACACAATTAAAAAAGAAAATAGATCCTCAGGTCTTTTCTTCTGGTGTTTTTGAAAAGGGAAAGTAGAATGTCTGCATCAGTTTTCTATGATTCAATTTATTCAGCTGATGTTTCCTGAGCACCAATTTTGAGCTAACACAATGCTAGATGTTGAGGTTTCAAAGACCTCCAATATGTGATCCTACCCTTGAAGGGGTTCAGTCTACCCGGTAAAGACTTCTCTAGCACCTGATGTGCCAGATGCTGTGTTGACAGCTGCAGATTTTAAATGGTTACAGTATGGTCTCTATATTCAAGAGACATTAACTGAGGGGATAAAAGAATTATTCCAGTATAAAGAGCCCCAAGGGATCAGTGAAGTGAGAGATTATGTTCATGGGGAGGAAGTCCTCAAGGACAGATGACATTTGAACAGGGTTTGGAAAGATGGGTGGAGTCTGAGAGATGGAGATTAGGGATGCAAGAGAGGAGGAAAGGACTAAAGAGATGTTCAGAGGGAACAGCATGAGCAAAGAGAAGCAAATCTAACATAGAATATAGTTAGGGAATAGCAAGTAGTTCTGTTTAAACAGATAATGTGTTTGGGGATATAGTGGGTGATAGCAGAAATTGGGTTGTGGCCATGGTGCAGAAGCTGAAATGCCAGCTGGAGTAGTCTGAGCTAAATTTCCACAGGGTGAGTACCTAGCAAAAGTTTCCAAGAAAGGAATCAGATCCACTGCTTATAACAGTAGTTTTTGATGCAAGGTTACATTAATCCTTCCATAGGCAGGCATCATAATTGGGATGGCATTTTATCAAATAATTCTATTTTTTTTTTTTTGTAGCTGGAATACAGTTTGTTATTTCTGGTATAATCTATCAATCAAAATAATGCTCAGTAGTTATGGAAGGAGAGTCAACCTTTGATTTACCATAGAAGATAAGAAGACATTTTACAATTTATATTAAATGTACAATCAGGCATTTCTTAGACTGTAAGTGCTTTCAGTGTGATCTCTGTCACTGTTGACAGCATACTGTATATTCGCAACTGAGACTTCAGAAAAATAAGATTCTGAAAGCTTCTTTCATAGCATAGGGAAAAGAAAGTCTGAGGTCACCTGTCTTGAGTTGCTTGGGAATCAGTCTGGATCTAAGAAAGGACTTGGGAAAAATAGTCTTTAATCATAGCCTTGCCAGTCACTATGTTAAATGTAAAATGCATGCAATGAATTATAGGGTCTTTTGTTTTTCCCAAAACTTTTTCTGAAAAATAAAATAAAGCACATTGAGTATTCAGAACAAACGTTACAGGAATCAGCAGAACTGAACCTAATATAACCAATATTAGAAACAAAATTCCGTTACCTTGTAAAGCATAATATTGTACCATGAGAGATAAGGAGATGCTGACAATTGACTTAATTTTCATTCACTCCTAAACACTATCTAATAAATAAATTAGCAATAGCATTGATGAAATAGACACAATTCAGCCAATTACACTGAGCTAATGGTTCCCCAGTCTAATTGGAAAGACAAATGTAAAGAAAAAATCATAGTATGAGTTGATAAATGTTTAGAAGCTAGGTATAAGGTGAAGGATCAGCTAACCAGTTGCATGTCTGATTGACAGGATACTCCCTTCATCAACAAGATGCTATTCTCTACTGAGTGATTAGTTCAGAATTAATAAAACAATTTTAACAGTGTTTTCACTCTAATGTGGAAGCCAGAATCTAAGTCAGCATTCTCTAGCCTTATTTGCTTGAGTTATATCACTCTAATCTGTAGCAAAAGGAAAGCCTTCTGGCTTCCTTGAACTGGGAGTCCTTTCTGCCCTCTGAAGCACTCAGAGACCTCCAACTCTTTGTCCACATTTTACATAATTGTCACCAAAAACGAGGACTTATTAAGCCTCCAGGTGAGTGTGTCACCATGGTGACACTACACAAAGGGAACAGGAAGTACCCTGTCCTTCAGTGAATCAGATATGCAAAGGCAAACAGATGCCAGCAATTATAAAAAGTGAAGAACTGTATCAAGTCCAAAGGTAAGCAAAGAGAACAGTTAAGCATGTAGGATCCCAGAGCAAGGCGGCAGGGCAGCCAGGGACGTGGTCTTCAGCAAATTCTGCACATCACCCAATCTTCAGACCCTAAGGTGGGACAGGGGCTGGGGGAGTCAAGTGGATGGGCTGGCCCATCTATCATTTTCCCATTCTCCTTACTTCTCTTTTTAGTCTCCTCTTATGGTTTTCCATCTAACAGATACCCAGACTAATCCAATCTGCCCTCGAATGAGAAAACATATATATATATATATATATATATATATATATATATACATACATACACACACATACCTATGTATGCATATATATGGTATATAATTATAATTAATTTTCTCTATATAATCTCAATTATATCACTTATATTCTTAAAATGAGCTGAGAAATAACTTTAGCATTGTCATATGTGCAAAATTAAGCTTTTTGTGACTAAATTAGTTTTGACTCTCTCCAATGAAAGTTGTGAAGGCCCAACTCAGAAAGGGATTGGATCCTGTAGGACTGACTGATTATAGGAGCAAGTAAGTGATACTGAACAATAAGGCATGATTATAAAAGGAAATGGTATGATAGAGAATTCCCTTTTCTCTTGCAAACGTGTAATTTTTTTCAGATTTTCCTAACTGAGAAGTGGTGTATTTGTCTCTGATTTGTTGAAAGGGAGCAAATATTAATATGGCAACAGATGCCAAATAGCGTAGATTGAAAAGCTCCGACATGAGTTGATATAATGTAGATCTTATTTTTATGATGTAATTGTGAATTATGTACTTTATGCACTGGTAATTAGAGAGCTGAACAGATGGAGAAGGTTTAGCTTAAAGTGATGTGTCCATTAAAATAACCCGCACTGCCAAGAGTCTATTCATGTTCATGAGTATAGCAAATTTGTTCTATTAAATATGATTGGAAGATAAGGACTTATTGTCATTGTGTTGGAGTCATCCATCTAATGATGGAAGAGAAAATTATCTGTAAATGTCAAATCCACCTATTATCCTATTTTGCTTTGCAGAGGGTTGTAACTGGACATTTTGGCTGCTGTGGAAATTCTGATGTTTGGCATCTCTTTCTCTCATTATTTAGACATTATCACTAAAGAAAATCAAACTAGCCACCAAATAAAAATAGCAATTTTATCTATTACTTTAAGTGCATATCTTTTAGTTTACTGCTGAAAGGATAGATGGCAACTAATTTTTTCAATGTGAATATTATATTTTTCTATTTTTACTAGACATGTTTGCTCTAACCCCCCACATCTTTTCCCCAACCTTTTTCGGTGGCATCTAGGGCTACTTTTCTGCTTAGTTTTAATCTGCTTTCATAGGGAGGAGAAAATGAGAGTCCAGATTTCTCATGTGCTCCATCTGGAGATAATGTCACAGCCAAAGCATCACAACTGAGGGTATAGAGGCACACCTTCTCATATATTGTTGGTGAGGGTAGAAACTGATGTGCTCTTCTGGGAAGGAATTTGGCAATACGTATCAGACGTCTTAGACAATTCATTACCAGAATTTCCAACCTTGAGAATCTATCTTGTGGAAATAACCACAAACATATAGACAAATACGCACAGACCCAAGTATAACAAAAAAATGCAAACAGCTTTATACCTAAAAACAATCATTGCATTCAGTACATAATACCTAATAATAGGAATTAGACTAAATATACTATAGAGGAGACGGTTAAGAAAATTATAGTATAGCCACATAAAGAACTGCTGGATAGAAATTTAAATTACATATGTGAAGAGCCTGTAATAACATAGCAATATAGTTATAATGTAGAATAGAAAAATAAGACATTTAAGATACTAATAAATAAAGATAATAATCACTGAGTGTTTTTTATATACCAGGTACTTTTCTAAGCACTTTATAAGTAAAATACCATAAAATACTCTTGTAACCCACTGAGGCAAGTAGTAGCAGAGCTGATAGAGCTGGGAGGAGCTGGGATTAAAACTCAAGTACTATGATTTCAAAGAATTTGCTTTTAGTTTTTATTCTGTAGTGTGTCTTCAGTGAATAGCAACTAGGTAAAAAATAATACTAAATACACACACACACACACACACACACACACACACACACGGCCTGAAGAAAAACATTTTGTAGTTTTTCCAATCAGAAGATGGATTCTATTTCCTCACCTGGAATCTGAGTGGCATATAACTTGCTTTGAAAATAAAATGCAGTGGAAGTGATTCTGTGTGGTTTTCAAGATGAGGCCTTAACAGGCTTTGCAGCTTCCACATTCACATTCTTTCAGTGCTGCCCTGAGATGGCCATGCAAGGAAGTCAGTCTACCCTACTGAAGAATGAGAGATCATGTAGAGGAGAACAGAGGTACCCGAGCCCACGGCCAGCATCAACTGCCAGACATGTAAGTGAAGTCATCTTGAACTTTCCATCTCAGCCAACTCAACAGCTGAATGCAGTCATGTGAGCGAGTTCAAATGTACATAGAAAATACCAAACCAAACCTTTGAATCTTGATGAAAAATAATAATTCATTGTTTCAATCTAAGTTTTAAGGTTGTTTGTTATATAGCAATACATAACTGACATGGCCAAAATACTATGAGATGTTTCTAAAGCAATTATGGGAATATGTATCATATTTTTCTTTTTTGTATGAAACTAATGAAATCTCAATATAGAAATTGTTTAATTTCTTTAGACTTTAGAACCTGACATTGACATTCTTTTGGAATAGACTCGACAGTTTTCCCAGGTTTGCCAGACAAAGGTGGAAGTCTTTCTGAAAGAACCAACCCTTGTGAGGCATGGTTAGTATGTCATTTCTTGGTCGCTGAAAATAAATCTTTCTGAGTTGGGCACAGAATGAGCAGCTGTTGGGCAGTTAAGTGTTGAGATGAGGAATCTGCAGTCTGGGAGTCTGAGAAGGTGCTATGAATATTTCTCCCCATCAGCAGAAAGAAGTGCTGAGCTAACTCTCAGAATAAACACTAAACTGGGGACCATTTCACATTGGACCGTGTCTCTCATATGCTGTCCCTTTAACTTTGTTGTTGGTGCTAGGCCACTCTCATATTAAAAAGAAGCTGCAGTTCAGTTAGTACCTGCTTATGCTCTGGAAATTCTGCCTCCCTTGTTGAGTCACAGAAAATCTGAAATTATAATCAGGGTGGGGCAAGGCAACTGTCAACAATCAAATTAGGAAGTCAGTATTTTATTAGAGAATTGTGATGAGGATTAAAATGTCAAACTGAAAGTCAATTTCCAGCCAAGTGACATTTGTTACTGTTGATCATTTCGTTCTCTTGGAGAACTCTCTACTCCCTTGGCCTCCATGAACATTTCTCATGACTCTCTTTCTGACTCTCTGGCCACTGTTTCTAATTATCTATCAAGTTTTCTTCTTGAAATGCTCATCCCAAAATTTTGGTCTCTACTCTTCTCATCCTACACACTCTCTTTGAGTGATTTAATACACTTCTGTGGCTTTAATTACCATTGACTCCCCAACTTGCATATTTAGCTCCCAGTTCCAGGAACAATATCTAACTCTCCACTGGATGTCTTCATCTGAACCTTTCCCAAGTACCACAGTGTTATCATAATCAAATAAAATTTATTCTTTCTCCCAGATCTCCTTATCCACCATCATTTCCATCCAGCTTTTTTCCGGGCTTTTAATGGAATATCCAATCAAATTGTGTTCTTTTGTACTCCTTAATATTCTGAGAACAGTATCGCATCCATTCCCAGTAGCATGGCACACATAGGGTTCATGATCTGACCCCTGCGTCACCCCCCAGCTATTTTCTTTACCCTGTTATGCCCTGAGCTGTAGTTGTAGCCAATGAATTTCACACTGGAGTGTGCCCTCACGCCTTCCTGCATTGGTATGTACAGTACTCCCTACGCAGAATACTCTTTCTTTCTGCTTTCCTCTGGCTAATACCCTCACTTTACAAAACTCAATCCAAAGGAACTTGTTTGAGGAGGCTTCTCTGACTTCTCTTCCCTGCAGCTGTGTGGATGAGGAGTCCTCCTCCACACTGTGTTATGCATCGCTCTATCATTGCATTCTATCATACTGCTTGTAACCAACTCTTTTCTTCTCTGTCTTGCCTGGTAGACCTGTTTCCTCAGGGCAGGGACTGTGTGTTTTACCTTAGTAACTCTATTACTTAATACAATGCTTGGCTCCTAGTAGGTGCACAAGGCATTGTTTGTGGAATGAGTGAATGTAATACAGCTGATCCACAGGACAGGGATCCCTCTGGAAGGCTCAGTGTGAGTGTACAAGATGCCACAGAAAAATCACGAAGAGTTTGAATATAAGACTGAGTGACTCATGATGCTTAAGCATGTAATCAGTCTGTGTCCAATCTAGGGTGCTTTGCCAAACAACCACATGACTATGGTTTTGCTAGTCACATTCCCAGATATAACAAAGGGATCCTGCCTTAGCCACTGGTGATAGGGTCAAATGTCTTACTCCTTGCAACTTGCTGGTCTTGCAATTACCACGGTAATACATTACTACCACTTCCCACACAAGTTTATAGCTACCCACTAGCAGAACCACCTCTCCTCTAGGCTCCAGCACTAGTCACTCAAATCTGAGGGAACTTGCTGGTCTCCACTCCCCCCTTAGACCCCAGGAGATTCCCAGGTTTACACTCTGAGCATTCTGGGAGGGATTATTTGGCCAGTCTTCATTAACTGGAATAAACGAGAAAAATATGCACTTAAAACTGCTTCTCCAAGGCATACTAGACCCTTTCGTCTATGGCATTTGCCTGTTTTCACTTTAGAAAACTTCCCCCTCTGCCACAGTTGTGGCAAGAGCCATTCAAACTGCTGAAGTGTTTTTTCTCTCCGCTATATGCACCATACCATGGCTGCATATACTAATCAGAAGGAGCGTGCGTATGCTCATAGGCTGCACCTACCTCTAGGACATAGCTCTCTTCTTTCTGCCAAGGCTATTTACACCAGTTAAAACATCAAGGCATCAGTCTACTGTGCCTGGACAGCTAAAACTATTTTAGTGCTAAGCACTAAAATAGGTGGTAGAGGATATAAACACAAGTAAATAAGACACATGATTCTGATATGGAGCTTAGAATCTCCTTAAGATAAAGAACACATGGGGGGGCTTCCCTGGTGGCGCAGTGGTTGAGAATCCGCCTGCCAATGCAGGGGACACGGGTTCGAGCCCTGGTCTGGGAAGATCCCACATGCCGTGGAGCGACTAGGTTCGTGAGCCACAACTACTGAGCCTGCACGTTTGGAGCCTGTGCTCCGCAACAAGAGAGGCCGCGATAGTGAGAGGCCCGCACACCGCGATGAAGAGTGGCCCCCACTTGCCGCAACTAGAGAAAGCCCTCGCACAGAAACGAAGACCGAACACAGCCATAAATTAATAAATAAATAAATAATTTTTTAAAAAAAAGAACATATGAAACATAACAAGGTTATGTAAATAACAAGGTTAAAGACAATATGATAAATTGCTTGAGAGATTATGGGTCAGGTCTTTACCCATGGCACTTTTATTTTAATTTAATCCTCATCACCATTCAATGAGGGCAAGTATTAGTAGATGAGAATTATGGGTGAGGGAATCAGGGATCATAGGTGAGAGGTAACCTTCCCAACACCACGCGGCCAGTGCGAATCACAGCTGGAACTCAGGCTTATGCTATGATGTAATCACTATTATATCCTTTCCTCCTAGAGCCAGAGGAGTTTGGAAGAGATGCAATTGCTGTGGGTTTTAGTGCTCAGGAAAATCTTCACAGAGGAGGTGAAATAGAAGCTAGGCCTTAAAGTATTGCCAGGATTTAGAGAAATGGAAAGGAAATACAAGAATATTTGGGGCAGCAAATATTTTTAATAGCACCCTTTTGTAAAACAAAGGATTGAGATGAAGCTAAAGATTCCTTGGCAATCCAGTGAGCCCTAAGAATTTCCTTTTTCAAAATAATGTTATTTATTCAACCTGTAGCCCAACTAACTTGCTTGTGCATTCTTCTCTCCACAGTAACACCAGGGTCACTGGCAGCTCTGGAGACCAGAAACAGAAGGGATATTTGCAACTTTACTCTGCTGTGATAACTCCTGTTTTCTCTCTGAGCCTGTCAATTTGATATCCCTCACTAACACTGAACAGGATTGAAAAGAAATGGGTCAGATAGCCATTGCTTGCAGTTTATACAATACAAAAACGAAATCTTGAAATAACACCAGCTGAAGAGACTAGCCATTAAATAAATACAGATACTTCTTTCCTGATCAACGAGCATATCATTGAATTGTGAGAGGTCTTCACTAATGCGAGTCAAATGTTGACTGATAGGGAAAAAACTATTTAGCTTATGAGGCTTTTATCCATCACCGGGGAGGTCTGAAAGAGTCACAGTGGTGTTTGAGCTACAGCTTTGTTTGCTTGGTGAAATGAGTTCAGTGGCAATGTCTTCCTGGGTACACCTTGGCAGTGAATCTGAATTTCCTCCCCAAACAGGTTGTAGCCAAACAAACTCTACCACAAATATCTGATCTTCTGGGTAGCAGGAGAGAAAGCAGACCAGGTGACTAGGGAATCAAACAATCGGAGACCTACGTTGGTCTAGGCCTTTGTCTCACAAGGAACTGAGATTCCCTCAATAAGCAGGTTCTCTTAAATGTGTCTTTCTTTAAAAACATTTCCTCTGATTTCTAATCTTCACTTCAGGAAGTAATTTCAATTAGTTTTTAGACCAAAAAACGTGGGTATCCTTTATTCCCTGTTTTAAGAAATCAAAAACTGGAACCATAAATATTTTATTTGCCTTTGGTCTCAACCCAGGTCACTATTGAACTCTGCCTTTATCAACAACTTCTACTACTGCATCCTAAGGCTTCTTGTCTTTTTCCATGTATAGTGTCACCAAGAGAAAGGCCACAGAGTATCTGTTCTCTCAAGTGTCTGTATTGACTCAAACCATGACATCAGTGTCACAGAGTTCTTCCCAACCAGCACAAGTACCACCCTGCTTTGTTCTCAGCTCAGTTTCTGAGATCAAACAGGCAAATACAAGCGCACATCCTTTTTCAAACCACCTCATGAGCAACTCCCTGTGAACATGAGCGTAAAACACAGAATTGACTTAAATGAGACCACCCATATTGAACATTTAGCATCATGCTTAGTGCATAGATCCTACTCATGAAGTGTAGACGCTTCCCAGAACTTCTTGGAGAAATAACACATATGACCCTAACAGTGAATTCGAGGTTACATTTGTATCCACATGTAGCCTACACCTGACCATCTCATAATTTACTAGTTACCTACAGAAAGTCTTATAAAGTTCTCAGTCTCTCTACAGACGCTTTACTTCCAGAGGCACAGACAAGGCAATCAGAATTAAACCACCCAAATTTCCTAAAAGGACAGAAGTACATGAAACTCAATTTACAAGATATCTGTGTCTTAAAGGAAGTTTAGTATCTATGGGCTAAACTCCATTTGAGTCCACGAGGTATTCAAGTTTATATGCTGGCAACTGATTGTGACTGGTGCATAAAGGAATAACTGGGCTCCTGATCTCTCACGCTTTCCTTTTATGGGCACTTCCCAGTACAGGGTGGTAAACCAGCAATTGAAAACAGATCTCTGAAAAACACAGGGTAATGAGCACAGAAGTTGCAAGCCAAGTTTCATTTATACTCATCTCTCTTCCACAGACAGACTTTCATTTTTACCTCCCTTTCCCCTCCAACCTCTGCATTTCACTGAGTGTGTATGTGTGCATGGTGTTTGGGTAACTGATTTGAGAACTTTGCTGGATCTTTCTGTCTGAGGCATTTATGCAGTGTGCATGGAGATGAATGCAGTAGAGGTGAAATGTAGCTATTTTCAGGAAGTATCCCAAAGGGGGATAAAAGGTGGTGGGAAGGGAGTGGTGACCTGCATGCTTGCGGTATATTTTTCTCTCTTAATTGGCAAGCACTCATTCTGATTTGGCTCCAGTGGAATGTTTGCTCTGTGACCTAGGCCAAGCCACATGACCTCTTGAGCTTGTCTTCTCATCTGTAAAATGGGGTTAATGCCTTGTAGGGTTATAGCAAGAATTAAGTGACAAACCATACATGAAAACATTTGTCAGTTTCTTGCTGCATATCAGGTACTCAATAAATATTAGCCTCATCCTTTCTGAAGTTCAAAAGCAAAGTTTGTGAGAGTAGTCCATTCTACTGAAGGAGACCAAAAGGCATATATCATATTCCACTTCTTCCACTGGAATGTCAGCATGCTGGTAAATGTGCTGTATCTGTGCAAGGAGAATGAATTGAAACGGTTCATGCAAATTCTATTGAGAGAAAAAAAAAATCAAAACTGCAGGCAGGATTCACAAAGAAGATGATTTCCTTTAGATCTGAAGCCTGATTTTCTTTCAACATTCTCTGATTTCTTTTAAGCCCTGGGCCCACAGGCATATGCTTATGTTCTGGCTGCTTGGAAGCATAATTGGTTTCTTTGGTGACTTGGCAACGTTCTTTTCTCCTATTTCTCCTTTATTTTCATCTCACAGAAGAACTGCCATTCTTCTTCCAAGGGATAGGTGTTTGATACACACTCCCTAGCTATGGTCTGTGGTTAGGAACTTGGATTTGCCTCCTTTTCCTACCCATGGGTAGAATATGTTCTTTTTATGATACATGAACTTGAGATTGCAGAACTTTTGATCTGGTTCCTTTATGGCGTTACTGGGTAATGGGTGAAAGGATTGTAAGTGAAGTTTGGGGGAAAAAGGAATGGGAACATTTCTCTCTAATTCCATGAAAGACTTTATTTAGAATATGTCCCTCTGGTCCTATCAGGAGAGGGCTGCTATAATTATGGATTGCTTTGATAAAGCCTTTCTTTAAAATGCACAAAAATGATTCAGAATCCCATTTTTTTTAAAAGAAGTGAAGTAAGTACAAAGCATTTATATACTTTGCTGATTTACGTATTAGAAGAATTCATCGTGATTTCAATGAAATAGTTTAGAGATAGTTAAAACCTAGGTTACACAGTCGGTATGTGCTTGGTACTGTATTTTACTTCACAAATTATTGATGCTTAGCCATTTGCAAGTCCAGCTAGAAATTCACTGATCTTCCCCATTCTTGTAATTTGCATCTTTGTTAATATTTTCCAATCAGTACTACTAATAATAAAATATCATACATTTATTAAATGACTGTATGTCAGGATATATATATTATTTAATACTCCCACCAATACTCTGTGAAGGTACTGTTATTCCCATTTTATAGATGAGACTATTTAGGAATTAGGAGACAAGATATTTTCTCAAGACTGCACAGATATTAAATTTTAGAGGCAGGATTCAAATCCAAGCAATCCAGGTCCCTGCAGGGGCATCCTGGAGCCCCCAGCATCTGGCTGACCTGCCACATGATTGCAGACATAAGCAGGTCTAGTAGAGATCCACTAAGCCCAGCCCAGTTCAGCACCACATCCTTGCTGACTTCTAGAAACACCAGAATTAATAAAACGTTATTATTTTAAGCCACTGAGTTTTGGGGTGGTTTGTTACACAGAAATAGCTAACCAATGCAGTGCTGATCTGATTGGAAGTTTGTTAGTAAGTTTACATCCTCAATTGCAGAGTCATAGCATGTTCAAACCTATCTTAATCAGCTTCCTCATTAAAACAAAAACTAACACACACACACACACAAACAGAATTCGAAAAACAAAAAACAAGGCCAGAAAGATTAGTAATTCTCACTCTTATCTCCTTATTCCCTGTCTGAGGCCCTTCCTGTTGTTATTCTGTTTCTATAGGGAGAATTTATTAAAGGCTATAGTAAAACAGCAGATTAGAAATAGTCTACATTTCTAGGCATACAAAAACCACACTAAATGGATTCACCAGAAATAATAGTTTAACACATTTCTTAATGCTGAGCATGTATACGCAACTTTTGTTCTATTTTTTTGGTGAGTGTCCAGACACATGACACTTGCTTTTTATTCTTCTATAGGGACCTTATGAATGGATTTGAAATGCGATTGCCAACTGGGCTTAGCAGACCTTATAAAAGAAAAGCATTGTGGGACTTATCCATCAACTTACCACTCCTATCCTCCTTAAATCATAGAAATTCTAGAACTAGTATTTATTAGCTTGTTCTTTCTGTACATCAATTACCTTAGACCCTGTGTGCTGCAGCTCCATCAAAAGCATTAAATAGTTCCCAGTGGCAAATTCCTGGTTATCTTTAGCTCATGCTCTTAAGTAAGTTTCCACAGTCTTTATAGCTCCAGATTTTATTGTATTTTTTAAATGACTTGGTTTCAGCTGTTAAAGCCTACGACTTTGACTTAAACTACTTGCCAGCATGTCAGTGTCAAATTTGACTTTTCAGCTTCTCCAAGGCCGATGTGTTTGGGGTATTGCTGCTATATTGGGGAGTTTTCAAAAGATATTTGCTTGGGTTTCTGACATTAATGTTTTACATCTATATTTCTAATAAACTGATTGACCCTCCATCTTGCTAGGCCCTTGACCACTTTGTTGGCTTGCCTCATCTTTCTCCATCTGGAGGACTTTATACTTCACAAGCAAACTTTCTGCTTCTTAATTTTGCTGTTTTCTGGATTGTGTGACTAGGGGTGAAAGCACATACTTAGCTCCCCTGATCCTCAAGGCCTTCTCTACCATGTCCTTGTTCCTCTTCCTTTCTTCTCTGCGCTATTAACATGACCAGAATGATGCTCCTATTTCACCTGCCTTTTTCTTGCAGGATGTTGGCCCCCCCCCCCCCCCCCCCCCCCCCCCCCCCCGCTTCCCCTACTCTTCTCAACCAGATGAGCTCTGCCTTTTGGTTACACAGTTACTCTTTTAGGGGCAGGCAGGAGGTGGGGACACAATTAAACTCAGTCACAATTGTGAGGTGGTATTAATGCCTACAAGGTCCTGCCTGGAGTTTTCAAGTTTGTTATAATGTTTATACTGAGTTCACTGTCAATGTAGCAAAACAAAGCAACTGACCAAGTATATTACAAGTTACTTTTAACAAATTCTGTAACCTTTTTCTTACAATGCCATTTCCATTAGGCAAGGAATTTTGAACTGCTCTAAACAGAAAAACAGGCCAATCAGCTTAATGATTCCCCTGTCTAAATTTTCAATTTTTTATTAGTATTGCATTTTCCTACATTCATTTATTTTGGGAAAATCTCTGTCCTGCATTGATACAGCTTTTCTTCCATATGATATGTTTATTTTCTAAATATTTTTTTTACCTACTTAAAGGTAAATAATTTTTCTACCTACTTAAAGCCTGCTAGACTTTAAGACTTTTAGTGTGGCTAAACTATTTCTTTTCCTCTTCTGTGCATGTGTCTTATTTTCTTAGAGCAGTGGTTTACAAACTTAACCACCCTTGAACACACTATCCAAATATATTGGTATTTATTCTTAAAAATATATCTAATAAGTGAATACATCATGAACATTATAAAATATTATAAAAATGAGAATTGAATAACAAAGATATAAAAAGTAGCTATGTTTTCTAATATATCCTTCCTGAATAATACATCGCATTTGGCTTGGAGATGCTACACTCTCTGCATGTTATTTATCTGGTGAAATATTTTAATATCATCCATCTCTGAAATGGTGATAGGTAAGAACTTGGAAAATAAAGTTATCTTTATACTCCAGATTTATTATATGCCTGTTGAATTAGAAAGAACTTTCTGTGTTTTTAGTCACCAGATAGTTATTGATACTCCACAAACTACTTGCTGCATAGACTTCCATTGTAATCTATAATTCCCTGTCCGAGAAGGAAGATACCTTTATGGCCATAATAAAGTTAAGAATTTCATTTCCTCACCAAAAGATGCTAGTTGGCTTGTTTTCAGTTGACAACCCTTTGAAATTGTTGAAGGCAAACACATTTTGCCAACAGGGAGTAGAGCGCCACAGAACATTTGCGTGGGCTCTGATTTGAAAGGGCTTAGCAAATACTATATAGGAGCAACTGAGGAAGACTGAAAACAAAATAGACTTAAAGACATTATAGATAGAACAAATATTATTTTCACACATGTGTAGGAAGAAAAATGGGAGTGGTTTGTTACCACTTTAATACAATTGTACTTATATAAATACTTAACTTCATTTTTAAAAGCCATGCTAGAAATATTTAATATGCTTTAATAAATTTTCCAAGCTGTGACTATCTTCAAAACCTATACATACACATTTTGCTCTGTTGATCTCTGATTTTAGTCTGTATAAGTATCACTTTAGGGAGAAATAGATATATATTTAGGAAGTTTAGTGTAACACCCAGGATTCCCCGGTGAGTCTTTTGAAGACGGATCAGGGATTCATCTTTGAGAAAGATGTATAACTTGTTCCCTCTGATTCCAAAGGGAAGAAAATATGAATGGAATTTTATTTAAAGGTTCCTTTTAGAGATGTGAGGAAACAATGTTATTTCAGAACTGATCTGTTTTATTCTTTTTCTGATGACTACTCGAGCTGTATGTGCTTTCCTGTATGTTAAACACACGTGTGCACGCTCGTGCACGTGCACACACACATACAACTGTGTTTGCATCATCCCATCTTATTATACCATAGAGGCATACTTTTGTAACAATTTAGATACAGCATAAATAACAGCTGTCAAATGAACCTAACCATTGAATCAATTAATTTGGGTACTTTTATTTTTGACTAGTAACAAAAACAAAGTGAGAGATGCAAATGACTGAGAATTTATTTTTGGTTTCTGCTACTAAACTTCTTTCTTTATTTCTAACCTTTCTTTCTTCAGCCTTCTATTGTTGTTATAAATGTTTTTTCCACCTTATTGCAGTTGCGATTAGCTTGGAGGTACCTGTATTAGAGTAGAATCTACCAGAGGCTTCAGAGCAGCATGCCTGGGTTCAAGTCCCAGCTCAGCCAATTACTCTGACTTTGTCTAATCTTCTCATGATCCACCCACGCCCATTTTTGTGTGTGTCTTAATAAATATAAACATAAGTCATAAACCTAGAAAAAATTCAGAGAAGTATAAGGAAGATGACTAAAATGATCTAGAAACCTATTACTCAGATACAATCACTGCAAATATTTTTATGTATATACTTCCTGATTATATTTAGATATAAAGATTGCACACTTAAACATAAAATAACATCATACTTTACATACTGTTTTGTAATCTGTTTTACTTTGACAATGTATCATGGCCATGTACAAGTACATATGTTTTTATTTTAATTAATGACTGCTTAATATTTTATTGTGTAGACAACCTCTTTCTACTGATTTTAATTTTGGGCATTTCAGAATAACTGGTAGAGAAAATCTATTTGCATAGTTGTGCTGCAAATGTAATTGGAGGAGTATATATTCTATATACATGCCATTTTTATATATAGAGTAAGTTCAATCTATCAGTTTCTTCTACTTTTAAATATGAGACTTGGGAAGAGTGTAAGGTTTTAAAAGGAGGGAGACAGTAAGAAAGGTGTATAGCAATATGGAAGAGAATAAAGCAAACATAAGATACTTGTTTTCTCCTTGCCTCTCCATGAGTCCTTGGTATATCTGCTCATTCCTGAAAGGTACAGAAGCTTACTTTATAGACTCAGAGAGTGAACGCTAATGCATCACCTATTGCATATTTTCCTTCTCATAACCTGGTCTATTAGAGGACGCTGAGATTGTATCCATCAAAGTCCTTTCCAGGGAGAAATAACTCTTGGTGGAGACCAGAAAAATTGGCAAGAAGGAAGTGAGGAAAGAAAGAGAATATGGAAGCAGCAGAGAAAAGGAATTTAGTTCATTTCTTTCACTTTCACTTTTATTTTACTTTTACTTTAATTGAGCCAAAATCATATCATTATTCCAAATTCACTGTATATTTGCTTAATGTGTGCCATTTCCATTACTGCATACAATATTTTATTCATGTTAATGTTTACTATGACATGTGTACTCTCTATCCTATTTCTTTAGGAAGAACCATTTTACTTGCAGATATTTTCAGAATTGCTCACATTTGTAACAAGTCGAGTAAGAGGTGTCAAACTCCTTGCACAGGTCCTGGCACACAGCCCTCAGAGATGTTTATGGAAGCAGATGCCGAATCTTTCAAAGTGAGCCACCACCACAGTCTCAGCCCCTTCATTTTATATTTAGAAAACACAATTCAGGGAGCATAAACTGTTAGCTTGTTTTCCTGCTGAATGGATTACTAGCCTGGTGTCTACACTTATAGAAAGGAATGCCTTTAAGTCCTCATGTACTTTAACAGCTATAACATTTGCAAAAGCTTCTGAATCAATCTTCCATCTTTCTGGTTTATTGTCATTTAAGAACAGATATGAATTCCTTTCCTGTGTGAAATTTCATGGCTGGACTCAGCACTACTCTCTGGGCCTACAATTCGTCACTCTGTCGGACTGTGCTGAATTCCAATGTTGGGAAACTGCGGTATATTTCAGCAAGACAATTTTGCTTGCCATATTTCAGTTACCTTTAGGTATACAGGGGGGCACTCATGAAGAGGAAGATTTAGGTTGTATCAACATTTAGTGAACACCTTACTATATTTCCTCCTTGAGCCCCTCCCCATGACTCACTAAATAATAGTATAGCATCAGCTCCTTGTTTTTGTCTCTGCTAATCTTTCTCATTCTAATCAGGCACTGCTGTCAGAACTGTGGGCTCACAGTGATAAGTGCTCATGAAGTAAATAGATAGTCAGACTCTCCCAGCTTAAGTGCTCCTTTGCTGCAGGGTATAAGCATTTGCCTAAGTTTTAGTTTTTTTGCATTCTTTCTAAGCAGAGAATTATCTAGTTGCTTTATTCTTCTGCTCCTATTCACTAATCTCATATAGTTGGATCTGCTTCTCTTTCTAACCTAGCAAATTTAATTTTTATAGGAAGATATGTATGTATGACATTATAGGTAATATGGCTAAGTGTATCTAGCATTTATCTATAATCTGTCAATCAATCTATCATCAACTATTTACCTAGTTTAAAAAGTACTGAGAGCTTGCAAACTTATTTTTTATATTTTTGATTTGTTTCTAGTGAATGTGGGTCTGATAAAATTTCTCATGTTCTTGTTGTTTTCTAGTTCAACTGAATGATTCATAAATGCCTTCAATTTAAAATAGAAAACCCATGGGCTTCCCTGGTGGCGCTGTGGTTAAGACTCCACCTGCCAACACAGGGGACATGGGTTCGATCCCAGGTCCGGGAAGATCCCACATGTTGCAGAGCAACTAAGCCCGTGCACCACAACTACTGAGCCTGCGCTCTAGAGCCCACGAGCCACAATTACTGAGCCCACGTGCTACAACTACTGAAGCCTGAATGCCTAGAGCCTGTGCTCCACAACAAGAGAAGCCACTGCAGTGAGAAGCCCGTGCACCGCAACGTAGAGTAGCCCCCGCTCACCGCAACTAGAGAAAGCCCACATGCAGCAATGAAGATCCAACTCAGCCAAAAATAAATAAATAAATAAAATAAATTTATTAAAGAAAATAAAAAATAAATAAATAAAATAAAATAGAAAACCCACTTTGAATCATTAGCTATATCATCCAATCTGGTGTTTAAAAAGACAGATTTAATCAAAAATAAATAAATATCTCTTTCTCATTTCATATCTTGAAGAAGACCATTGAATTCATTGCTGGGCAGCACAGTTTGAGAAGAATAGATATAAAGTGAAATGCCTTATGAGTAGGTTACATTGTGAGAGAAACCCCAACACATGCTATTGACGAATCTGGGATAATATATCTATAAAGAAAAAAACCTCAAAAAGTGAGGCATGGCAGGCATCTTTAAATATCTGAGAGGCTGTCAGGTGGAAGTGGGCTTTTTCTTTTATGCCCAAAATGTATCATGAACACCAGAGACTATAATGACTTAGATGGCAGACTCTGTTTAATTATAAGTATTTGGAATTCTCTAAGGGGGTCCCTAATAAATAGCATCCTTCTTTACCACTTGAGTTCTGAGGTTTTTGAGAACAACAGAGGAGTGTCAGATAAAGATCAAAGCACTGTACTTGTTAATGATTGAGTTCAACTGGAAGGACACTTAGTGTGAAAACCAACCGCAGAATTAGGCAGATTCCTGTCTCAGGCAGCATCAGGCAGGGCGGCTTCCCCACAGGGGAGGTGCTCCCAGAGGAAGGAGGGATGTGTATTCCCATGTGTTCCCAGCTCTCACTCCAAAGAGGAGGAACATCAGCGCTGAGCCAATCATGCCCTTTATTCATCTCTATCAACCAGAGAAGCCATCTGCTTCCTTGGTTACAGAGTGAGTAAACAGGGCCGAGAGAGTCCAGGGGTGTGCTTAGGGAAACCACCTTTACATAGAAATCAGAAGTGAGGACAACATACCCTTCAAAAGGATAAGGAAAGTCTTTTTTATTGAACAGTACTCCCCAAGTTTCATGTACTGCTTTTGGAGTGTATTGAAGATTTCCACTCATTCAATAATAATTGTTCAGTGCCCCCAAGTTCTCAGGCTCTGTGCTAAATGCTGGGGACAAAATAGTGCAGGAAAATAGGCACAATTCCTCCCCCCTTGGAGCTTAAAGTGCAAGAACATGCAAGCTCAGGGTAGTTTATCATTTGGTGGGGATGTGGTAGAGTGGTGACTCTTTACTTTGGCTGCCCTTGGAAATCACCTGGAGAACTATTAAAAATAACTGATGCTCAGGCCCCACCCAATTCTGATTCTGATTTAGTTGGTCTGAAGTTTAGTCTGGGCATGAGGATTTTCAAAAGTCCCCAAGTAATTCTAATGTGCAATCAGGGCTGCAAAACCACTGTGGTTAAGGGAATTCGAGGGTAGGATGGCGGATGAAATAGATGCCTATGCAGGTCTTGATCATGTTGATGCTCCCAGTGCTGGTACATTTATAGGTACTCAAAAATTAATTAATTGATTAAGATGATAAGGATTTACTGAAAGCTTCCTATGTACTAATTACTGTTCCAGGCATATATGAGTCAGATGGTCATGGTGCCTGCTCTCAAGGACCTTACATTATGGAAAGTGGAAATAATAGTCAGTGAATAAACAGAAAAATTAAGAAGATAATTTCTAATAAGGAAATGTAAAGACAATAAAATAAGATGATAGGGGTACCTCAGTGATGGACCACTTTGGATAGAGTGGTCAACAAGAGCCTCTGTGTTGAGAAAACTTTGGGACTGAGACCTAAAATATGGTAAGAAGCCAGTTTCTGGGAAATAGGGTTCCAGGTAGAGAGAGTAGTAAAATGGGAAAGTGCTTGATGCAGCTGAGAAATGTATGGAAGGCTAGTGGTTGCAACTTGGTAAAGTGGCAAACAAACTTGTTTCTCTTGGGAATCATAACCATTGACTTAGATAAATCTACAGGGACACTTACATTTCTGACAATATGGAAGACTTAAAAACCCTGAATAAAAATACAAGCACCTTAACAAATTTAGAGCTAAGCTCACAAGAAAGGAAAGGAAAATCCCAGAGGCCAGAAATGAACAGGGAGCTGGAAATCAGAAATGTAAATGAAAGATGAAGCCTTTGCCTCCCTGTGGAGGGAGAAAGGGAGATGAAGATGGAGAGCGTGAATAACTATACGGCTTGTATTTTAATGGCTCCAACAGTCCCATGAGACAAGGCAGATTTCCAGCCCACACACTGTGTAAAGCTGGAATGGATAACCCATTGTAAAGTCAGAACCCATGAAGCATTCTACCCTCAATAAAAGGGTGGATCAGTAAAATAAATTCTGCCCACTGGTAAGGGAAAACTACTAGGAATCCATCTTGGCCTGAGTGTTAAATAAAGGCTCTGAGAATTTGTAACCACGAGTCTGCTGCCAGGAAGGCCTGTGTTACAAGTTTTTAACTATAGTGTGATCTGAGAAAGAAAGCACAAATAGAAAATTAAATTAAAATGTCACAGATTAGCTGTCTCTGATAGGGAGAAAAGAGAATAAGATAAGGAAGAGGCACCTGGAAGTCTTCAAGTGTACCACTTATGTTTTATTTCTTAAGTGGAGTGACAGTAGGAGTTTGTAATCTTAATTTTAATTGTATGTCTACTTTTAAAATAAAAATTTCAAATATTGATATGATATAAAATAATAATGTTTAAAATATTGTCAAATGGTAAACTATAGAAAAAAGAAACAATTGCTTAACTAATATTTGGTCACAGATTTTCATTATGTGAAACCCAATACTGTGAAGACAATTCTACACATCTACTACCGTATAATTTACTCCTAATTATCACTGTGCAAATATTCATGTAATGGGTTATCTATCCAAGGCAACCTTCAATCCTTCCCAACTCAACAGTACATAGTTTCTTTCCCATTTCCTTGATTCTCTTGTTAGTGGTCACCAATATCATCATCATCATCACCACCACCACCATCATCATCATACCTAAACTCTTAACTTTTATATTAGATTACGAGCTTCTTGAGGGCGAGATCCACATCAGATTCATCTCTGTATTTGCATACAGTAGACATCACCACCATCAATCAGCCTTAATAGAAACTAGGTTGTACTGAGGATTAGGAATACAAAAAAAAAAAAAAAAAAGATGAGAAGGAGTCTGGCCTAGAAGAGCTAATAATGTAATTGGATAGGGAGGGCATGGGGCAGTGTGGAATAATGACATCTTAACAGCTGGCATGAGATTTCTCTTGAAAAGAAACTATCTTTGGGGGGAAAACATCTTGATACTTTGGGATAGAAGGTAAGACCCTGATGGCAGAAATATTCACAAGCCAAACAACCAAAGTGATGGCTTAGGTACTCTGCATGAGAAACTGAGAGAAAGTTTGTTCTACTGTGAAAAGGAAGGGGAGAAAAGAGTGACTGATGGGGGAAGAGAGGTCCCAGACAGATGGTATGAGGCCTGGGGCATGACCTAGTCAATAAAAAGTCCCTCTAGGTGAGATGACTGAAGGAACAGGGATCTCCCACATTCAGTTTACAGCTGTTTGTGTTGCCATGAAGTGGGTCCCTTCTCCATTATTCTTAATTCATCAGTAATAACTACTGCATTATGAATGCTTTCACTGAGGAAGAGAGACTCTGTGGAAACTGAGAAGGGGCTGAATTTTATATGTAGGTGTACCCCAAACAGAATAAAGGCAGTACTCTAGGGCATTAAGATGATCTATAACCTGAAATATTTCAAAAGGAGTATAAGCCCACAGTCAGAGGTGACCATATGAAAAGTAACCCCTAAAGGACTTTGAGGAAATCCTGAGGACGGCTTTGAATTTCCCCTAGGTGTTAAATAGAGTTTAAAATTGATGCTATTTAGCTCTAAAACTGCCAAGAGAGCCTTGTTAACATCTGGGATTCATTTTCAAAAGGCAAATAGCAATATAAAGTGGAAAATATTAAGGACCAAATGAACACTACTCAGTGTTAAAGCAACATAGACGTGGGACATACTGAAGTTTGTGAGAGTCAGGCATGGAATTCTAGAAGAGACACTTGAGCTAGATATCCAAGGAAGAAGAAGATGGAGGGGAAGAGAGGAAAGCAGTGAGGAAAGTGATGAAGGGAATGATTGAGCACAGACATGGAAATGGGAAGGCTGGCCACCTGACAGCTAATACGTGCTCAAGGAAAGCAAGCAATCTTTAACAGTAGTCCAAGCAAAATATAAATTATTAAAAAAATTTTTGTAATACATTCCCAATCTAAATATGAATGGTGTTAGGAGTTTTCTGGTTTTTTGGACTAACTACTCTATGGCTTCCCTCATTAGTACATGTAACTGTTTCTATGAGTTACAAGTAGCCAACTTGCACATTCTTGCCAGGCGTGGGAACTCTGTGTGTGAGTGTCTTGTGTGTGTGTGTGTATTGTGTACATGTCAATCACATATTTGGGAACAGATAGCAAACCAGCCTATTTCCTTGGAATCATCTCAGAGGAGTGCAGGTCTCTAGGAATGGATAAAAAGCCTAGTGGTGTTCCAATGGGCTGCTCTCTAGTGGTGGTCCTTGTCAGATGGAATATCTGACACTTTGCTTTCTGACAGTGGATATGTTTGGAAGAGTTGACATGAGGCCTGAATTTCACATTGCTTCTGAGGCTACAGGTAGCTGGGCCCCACCCTGGGAGTCTGAAAGCCAGGCTGTGGCCCAGGTGAGGTCAACAACAGAGACACCCAGGGAGGACTGAGTAACAAAAGGACACATGCAGCACCACCACCGAGCACACATCACTAATCTGCTGCAAGAATGGTAAGATTACTTAGCATTTATATGGAACTTTTCGATCACTAATTAGTTAATCCACAAAACTCCCCTGTGAGGAGAGAGTATTTTTAGTTCTTTTTTGTTTCCAGATGAGGAACCAAAGACATAGTGAGGTTAAACAACTTGCCCTAAGCTAAACATCAAGTCAATAAATAGCAGGAGTGTTGTGGGAATATAGAGTTTCTAAATTCTTATTTTGTCCACTTAGTCCATAAATACCCCTTGGTCTTTGGGGAAAGATGGTCAAGTTGATCCTCAGAGAGATGAGATCCTTCACTACAATAAACGGTATATTTTTTCTGCTAATAAGACCTGCTTGGGGGGAGTTTCTGTTTCAGGAGTGGGTGCTTTTTGCCCACTCTGAAATAATGAAACCAAAATAATATCTACTGTAGCAGGGCATTTGGTTTTGTGAGCTGGGATGCAGGGACCGCTGGTGTGTTCCCAGCAGTATTTAGGCGCGGGGATTTCCGCGTTCTACTTTGTAAAGTAGTGAGTATTGGGAATAAGAAGAGGCTGAACGGAGAGGGGCAAAGGAAGGCAAAGAATGGAGCCCACTTCTTATCCAGCCTTTTGGACAGAGTCTGACTCTTTGTGGTTTGAGAGATGGGGACCAGAAATTGATGGAAGGATTCTTGAGAGGTTTTGAAATGGTGGCACAAAGATTACTGCATCCAGGTCCAGCTGAGCAGGTGTGGTTAAGAAAATGGAGGAGGCCCTTCTGTCTGTTCTGCAAAGATTAAAAACATTGGAACAGTCGGACACAGTGTCCTTGGCACATACTTTGATCACAGCACCATCAGCAGGGGCAATGACAAGGCTTCTCCAAGCTGCTTTGAAGCCAGCGAGCGATGTCAAGGAGAGGGAGCAAGAGCAGTGGACAAAAAAACAGGCAGAATTTTTTAGGGACCCTCGTTGATGGACTGGTTTGTGAGACATCCTTCTGAAGATTTCCAAAAGTACTTGGCATGCATTTTGGAAATGTGCAAGTTGATCACTCAGAGTCACAGCATATGGAACCATGACTTTACATTTATGGGAACAGGCTAGTGAGGGCAGGGGCCATTTGGAGTTTATCACTGCAGTAGATCCTCTTCCCCTTTGCTGCACATCTTACCTTCCTTCTGTTCCAGTAAGTTAATCATGGTTTTTTTAAATATTAAAAATGAAAAGCAGTTCCATATGCTTAATGACGATGTCTTACAATTACATCTGAGAAGGAGGTTGAAGAACAATCTGATGAGACTGTCTTGGTTAAAACACCTTTACAATGTAGTGCAGTAGGAAGAACATGGCTTTGGAATTAAGAATCCTGGGTTCAAATCTCAAATCTATTATTTGGAGCCATAAGCTTGGATAAGTCATTTAACTTAATTAGTTTCAATTTCCTTAACTATTAAGTGGGAACGTAATGCTATCCTCATGTCATACATGTCTGGAGGCCAAATGGCATGACGTATGCAAAAATGCTTCGCAAAGTGCAATTTATCATTTATAATTGCTACTTTTGCATGATTACTTGCCGTTACGCATGTTTCACGGATTACTCAATCAGGAACTCTATGAGGTGGGCATAATTACTATGTGGATTTGTATCAGTTAGGGTCCTGCAATAAACAAATAGCACCCTCAAGTGGGAGTCACCTGAGGAAAGTTTAAAAAAGGAGCTGTTAACAAAGTCATGGGCATGGTGTATGGAAATTACAAATATAATGGTACCCTGGTGATGCTCACGGAAGGCACAGTTAACCATCCCTGGGCCTCAAGGGATGAGAGAAGGAAGCAGTTACTGGAACCTGGAAATAACTGCCTGGAGAAATCCACCCAATAGCTCTTGTGGCCTTTGGTCAATGGCCTTAGCCAGTTGTTGGCTAATACCACAAAGAGTAAGTCAGGGAAATCAATACCCTGGCAACATTCTCTTCTCTTCTTCCATACTCTTGTCAACCAATTAAAATGCAATGTCAGAGGGCAAATGAACCCACTCTCATAGTCCATTTAAGGGATGACCATATTTCTGGGTTTGCCTGGAACCATATCAGTTTATACCTTTTCCTGATATGGATAGCCCCTTCCCTTTTACTTCCATGTGTCCCATTTTGGACAATAAATTAAATTTCCATTCTATCTAGAATGGTTTACCTCCTAGTATTGGTACAAGATTGGAGAAGGGAGTTCAGTGGATCTGGAGGGGGGAAACAGAACAAATCCGACACATTATTTTCCAGAAGAAGAAATAAAGACTTAGAGCCCCAAACAACCTGCCCAAATTCACACAGCTAGTGAAGGCCAGAATGGGGTTGAAGGCAGGCAGTGTGAAAGCAGTTGAACTACAGAAGCTAAGCTCGTAACCACTGCTACAGGAGGCCCCTGACATGCAGAGAATATTTACCTAGAGGGGGATTAAAAAGTTTAAGACTCAGTGGCTCAGGCAGTCAGTATTATGGGAAGAACTTTCATTGCATTGGTGAATCTAGCATAGCTGAATATCATATTTTCTTATTATTACATTTGGCTGACAAGAGGCTAATTCCTTACAAGAGGAACAGACGGCCAAATCTGTAGTTCCCATGTCAGGAGGATTTCCTGGATGCTCCCCTTAAAGAAGTGTATCAAATCTGCTCATTTTCAAAGACCTCTTAGATGTACTAATTCAACACTTGTACAGATAGAAAACCATCAGTTCATCCTATGATTTTGCTCTATTTCAGTCAATTCTCCACGGTCTTTTTGGTGGAGTGAATCTTCCTAATGACTTACACTTAACGGCAATAAGTGAAAACAAAGGCAATAAAGAAAGCCCAAGGATGTTTTATGGCTTTGGTCTTTTTAAAATGATGTCTCCTGGAGATGAAAGATGGGTCTTACAAGGTAATCGAAGAGCCTCCCACAACCTTTTTAAGATGCTCTGCTTCAGCCTGCCTGCTAGAGACTGGATGCAGGCAGTACATACTCAACCACAGCTCTTGGCAGGGAGCTGTGGCCTATTTGAGAACTTGTTTCCTTAAACCAAGTACAGTAAGACTGAGCCGACATAAAATCATTTTGGAAGCAACTCATCACCATTGTCAGAAATGATTAACTGAGCCCTTAATACTCTTTGCTTGGAGAAAATTATGCAAACACATGATGCTTACCCTTTGAAAGCTTAAACTAATTTTGTCACAAGCGAAAGGAACACACAGACATAAAAATAAGATATTGAGGAAGGCGTGGATGGCATTGAACATAATATATACCTACCTACATACTTTTATATATGCATGTACCTATGCATATAATACATATTTATGTACATGCATATATGTACATACATATACAAGTATGTAGGTAGGTATATATTACCTTTGGTTCCATCCACATCTTCCTCAATAACATACACACACACACACACACACACATATATGTATATATATATATGTTATTTCATATATGTGTGTATATATATATATATATATACACACGAAAGAGAGGGAGATAGAAGATAGAAAGTGAGAAAGTCCACCCCTAAGTCATATATGTATGCATGTATATATATTTGTAAATTAATTTTAAAGGTGGCTAATAGGGACAATTTTTATAATAGAGAAAAAATTTAAGCCTTCTTATCTGAGCACCAATGGCACCAATGCCATATTTTCAACTATCTATACAACCTCTGTGCTTGGATGTTTCATGATCACATCAATCTTTTTTTTTAAAGAAATTCACGTTCTTTTATTTATTTATTTATTTATTTATGACTGTGTTGAGTCTTTGTTTCTGTGCGAGGGCTTTCTCTAGTTGCGGCAAGTGGGGACCACTCTTCATCGCGGTGCGCGGGCCTCTCACCATCGCGGCCTCTCTTGTTGCGGAGCACAGGCTCCAGACACGCAGGCTCAGTAATTGTGGCTCACGGGCCCAGTTGCTCCGTGGCATGTGGGATCTTCCCAGACCAGGGCTCGAACCCATGTCCCCTGCATTGGCAGGCAGATTCTCAACCACTGCGCCACCAGGGAAGCCTGATCACATCAATCTTAATAGATTTGGAAGATAAACTCTTCTTCTAATCAGGTATTTTTCCTCTAATCAGATCTCTTTCCCCAAAGAACACCAATATTTCGGAGTTGGAGAGATATTTTTGCCCATGGATCATCTAGCTTATGCTTGAACTCCTGAACAGTTCTCAAACAGTTCATTCCAGCGTTGACTCTTTGGGCTCTGCGATACCCTCCAAGACAAACTAGGCCCAGAGTGGGTTCATGGAGATCTTTGCTGGGCAAAGCAGGGGATGGGGAATTGGCTGGCATGAAGACTGTGGAGTTCAAGGTGATCTCAGTGGGGGGTTCAGGTATTAAAATAAAATTGAAAGCCAACCATACAGTCCAATAGACTGTCAAATAGACTGTTATTTGAGGGACAAAAGCCAAAGTCTGAGGCAATGGGGTCAACCAAGAAAATATGAAACTGAATTAATTGGGTTCAAACTGTGGATCACAGGCAGCATACAGCTATTGGCTCCCTAAACACAATTTATATAATTTTATCTAAGGGTAGGATAACCTTGTTAAAAAGTTAAATGAACTTAGTCAAACGAAATCTGAGAGGGAGAATAAATGTTTTTGCCTCTCCCCCTAGGCTAACCCCTCAAGCTTGCTTTGATGGTATTCTTACCAATTTCTCCTTCATCAGTTATCCCCACATCTCTTCTTTATCTTCAGGCTTTGTTTTCCATTGATTCCCCTATTCATATAAAGTTACTTTGAGTTCTTCTTGCCAATTCTTTTGCCCCCACAAGTTAGCACGGTCCCCTTTCCCTTTTTCAATGCTGAACACATTGAAAGAATAACTGTACCCTCAATGACTTTCTTTGCTTCCCATTTTTTTGTCACCTGGTACAATCTGACTTCCCCCCTCACAAGTTTACTTAAAACTGCACTCCACTAAAATCACCATGGGCTTCCTGAATGCTAAATTCAATGGTACTTCTCAGTATATATGACTAACTCTTCCTTCTAGAAAGCATCTCAACATCTGGCCTTAATAATGCCACTATCCTTGGTTATCTTCCTAATTCTTAATTCCTTCAATGATTTCTCCTCTTTTTTGTCCATTAAATGTTTTTATTCCCTAGGCTAAGACCCAATCCTTAGCCCATATCTTCCATGTTTTCATTCTGAAGCAATCTCATTAAATGCCAGAGATTCAATGTTAACACACCTCTGTGGCTGAAACTTCTTCTACAGGTATAGCCTTGACTTTTCCTCTCGGTTCCAAGCAAATATTTTATATTCCTTTTTGGATATTAACATAACGATGACCTATTAGTACTTCAAACTCAGTACGTTCACACTAGAATTTATTTTCACATGTCCTAAACCTGCTTTAGTTCCATATTCCTTATTTCAGTTAAGGATGTTACCATCCTCTCACTTACATAAACAAGAAATCTTAGTTAAATGGATGCCAATCAATTTTACATTCAATTAATAGGCTTGTAAGAGTCTACCTCTGCAGGTATTCCTAAATTGTTTCTTTTATTGTGACTATTTTCACAGCTCCCAGTCAACATTACTTCAAGCTGACCTCATCATCACCAATCTTTCCCCCAACTGCTTCCCATAATCCATCTTCAATGCATGGTCAGGGTTATCATTATCATGCATCGATTTGATCGGTTGATTTCTCTGCTGAAAAGCTTCTATGACCCCCTCATTGGCTTCTTGATAAAGTCTAAATTTTCTCCTTGGGATTCAGACCTTCCCTGATTTTATGCCTCCCACGCTGCCTGTCTATCTATGTCCTTCCACCCTCCTCCCTGGACCATACACCCTAAATTCCAATTCTACCTCCATTTCTCAAGAATGTCATGCCCTTCATGTTTCTAGCTTTTCCACATCTTCATTTTTCATAGTCTTAGTGAGTCTTTGTGAAACCTCACCTAATTACCTCAGATAAAATAAATACCTCTCCTCTCTGAATGCTTCTACTACTCTTTTTAGAAGCACGTATGGACCTGTATTGCTCAGTACTGAACTCACTGCTCTATATCTGCAATCCCCATTCCAGATTTTAAACTCATGAAACACAGCCTTGTCCTCTTACGGTTTCCTGCAATGCCTTTCATAGTTCGTTGTACAGAGATATATTCAATAAATGTTTACTCTATTGAATTAAATTCTTATTGCTGGTTCCTTTGAAATATGTACTAGATTTTCCATTCTTTTTATTCCAACAATGCTATCCCCAATCCAGGCCCTAGGCACAGTTCACCTTGTTTACTACCTTTATGAAATTTCCCTTTCAACTCATCTTGTGTAAGTCACCACTTTCATTATGTTATTCCCTACTTCCAATCCCAAAATAGCCTTGATTGGTTTTGACACCAAATTCAGACCCTTCTGTCCATCTCTCCAGGTCATCTGAGATCCCCATTTCCTCCCTCTTCAACCCAAACTTGCTTCCTAATACTCATAAACTATATTCTTCATACCAGTCAGATCCACTTCACCCTAAATTCCATACATGCCATGCAATTCTCACCTTTGGGCCTCTGCTCACCCTGTATACTTTACCTGAAATATCCAACTTTCATGTCATGCAATGTCTAGCTCAAATTTCACTTTTTCTCTCAGGCAATTTCTCATTACCATTCTTCTATGCATGGCTATTGTACTTAAAATCAGTATCCCAGATGAACAATCAATTGTGTTCTGATTGCTATAGGTTGGTTAGTTCTCTCTCTCCAGCTGGCTCTGTGAGGCTAGGTGCTATCACACATATACTTCTCTATCCTTGCCAGCACTTTTAAGGACACTGCTGGTCACATAATGCTTACTAACTGATGAAGAATAATCATAAATGGGGGCTCCATTCCCTAATAAAATGGCATTATATAATTCATATATCAATACAATTCCAGGAAATTGCACATGGTGAGTGGCTTTTAGAAGGGCCGCCATGCTCTGGATTGGGATGCCCAGCCCTAAGCTCAAGTGGGCACGATGCAGGACCAGAGAAGCAGCCAGCTGAGCCTGCCTTATTCAATGAGATGGTTTATTGTGCCAACCTCATCTGCCGATCCTATCAACCCTAATTATAATCAACTAATTCTATTAGCTTCTTAAACCTATTTCAGGAGAGAGTGCATTATACTAAGCAAGCATCATCATCGAGTAATAGAGTTATGCTCTTTCTACATCAGGCTTCATTCTAGTCAGTCAAGCAGAAAGAACATTTTGCATTAATGTTCTCATAGAAGTGTACAGTTTTCACTTCTAAAACTTTGTTTCTTTGGTCAATTATTTTAGTCTGCAAAAGTCCAAAACAGGTGTGATATTTATCTGCTGATTCTTAAGAGGGATAGGCAGAACGAAATAAAGGAACATTTTATTTCATGCCGTCAGGGAAGAACCAACCTTGATTCTGCAAAACTTATTAGCTGGAGGTAATAGAGAAGGAAAGGTGTCGTAGGAATGCTGTAACTGCTGTCTTTATGGTGTTATGCAGAACATTGTGTCTTGGGGCTATTTAAAAATATTTCCCCAATCCAGAAAGACACCGTTGTTCTCCACTCCCCAGAGTTCTGAAGCAGGTTAACATGAAATTTAATATAAGGTTAATATTGGGTTGAGATTCAGTTGTAGAAATAAGAAAGGCAAACACGTTGTCTATTTATCTACACCTTGGAAGGTGATGCCGGTGACAGAGGTGCTTGCCAGGAGTGAACCCCTAATCTGCAAACTAGAAGAAAGCATTAGGGATAATTTTCAAAACATATAAACCCATGACTCTTACATGGATGAAAAATGAACATGTGTTAAAGATTTTATTCAACTCCTTAATGAGGGAACTGGTCAGATGTTGCAACCAGTTCAAAGAAGAGTCCACAGAACACATGCATTTCTAGACTGGACACAGGGAAAGCAATGTGCCAATGGGGGCAAAACTAGCTCTTCTCAGGTGGGGAGAGGTCAGTGGATAGAATCTGCTTGTCTCTAGGCAAGAATGATTTTTCACCACTATCAGCTATCTACAATTTATAGATTTGTAACATGGCTACACTAGAATCAGAATCACATAGCCTGAAATGGTGTGATCTAGATAATGCAGTTTTCCAGTAAATCATCAACGTTTCCCTACAAATACTTCTAGGGTAATATGTGAAATATAATGTGCTCTTTATGAATTGAAGGAATAGGTCTTTCTCTAAGAAACTCAGGAAGAAAATGTTATTAAATATGATCCTAAGTGTACTTTATTTACTTATTTATTTGGCCGTGTCATATGGCACACAGGATCTTAGTTCCCTGACCGGGGATCGAACCCGTACCCTCTGTAGTGGAAGCACAGAGTCTTAACCCCTGGACCACCAGAGAGGTCCCTCCTAGGTGTACTTTAGATGCTTGTTTAAATATGTCCAGATCCTGGCCAGAAGTTTATCCTTGAGCATAAGCCCTGCACACCAGGTCTGAAAGAAACTTCTCACTGGATGGGGATGATTTTAAATGCTTTTTTCCCCTCTATTTCCTTTTCTTTTTTTGGTTGTTGTTGTTATTCATATTTTCTTCCACCTTAAAAAGAAAAGAGCGACCACTTTCATACACAAAACAATGGTTAAAATGATCAGTCAGCAGCAGGTAGGGGGAGAAGTAGGAAGCAGGTGGGGAGAAGTAACAGTACGATACCAGCAGCTTCGGCCACTATTAACAGGCTTGGTTCTGCCCTTAGAACTAATCAGCCTTCTCCACCTCATCTAGGTCTTAATTTTATACAAGGACAGGAGCCACTAGCAAGAGGTTCTAATCTACACCAGAGAAAGGGAGGTGCTAACCTAATATTTGGAAAACTTCTTGAAATTGTGAGCTCTTTGCGGACAAAAGCTTTCTCTCTATATTACGTAAAACTATCATAACACTTTAGTGCCTGTTGCAAGAACTTCATGAATGTCTCTTTCATGGTGATTAGAATGTCTTCATTTGCATCAATGAAAACAAGCAAGGATGAACAAACTTTTCGACTTAGATTTTTATTGTTGATCAACTGTTTACTCAGACCTAAAAGCTATCTATTATCCCTCCTTTCCTCCTCCTCGGCCCCCGCAGCACAAGGTTAGGCTAAGTTAGATTTTTCAACTTGGCTGAGCATCACACCCACCCAAGATGAGCACTCTTACGCAAAGGAGTTAGTTTTTCTCCCATCCAATCTATGCCTTCATTTTGCATAACCAATGTGTCCATTAAAAGATCTCTCTAACCAAATAGCATCTCCATCACTAAATGAGACTTTAACTGTCTGGTAAAAAACCCTTAAAATATTGAGGTTTTTATTTTCCCTCCAATTGCCCCTTCTCCTGCCCCTTCTTTATTATGGCAGATCCTGGAACTAAACAGAGTCTGGCCCACAAAACATAATATAATTACTATCTGGTCCTTTATAGTGGAAGTTTTCTGACCCTTGGTTTAGGATCTTGTCTCTGCCATTTTTTCATCCCAGTGACTTTGTACAGGTTACTTAGTCTCCTGATGCCTCAGTTTCTTCATTTGTAAAAGGGGACTAGTAATGATAGAACTCTCTCATTCGTTTGTTATGAGGACTAAAGAGCTAAAATACAGAAAGTGCCGAGCAGGGCGTCTGGAATTTAGTAAACTCTATACGAACATTAGCTATTACCATCATTATTATTATTTCTATTTTTTCACTACTGCTAATATTTCTGTTATGCTCATATCTCCATTTATAGGGTGGCTTCTTTGTGTCAGGCACTGTGCTAATAATTTTTCATGGGATTTCTGTCCTCTCCATTTTTACTAATGAGGGAACAAAGGCCTGGTCAGCATAAATAACTTGCCAAAGTCACTTAGCAAATAGAGAAGCTAAGATCTGAATATAGTTCTGACTTCAAAACTGAAGTACATCCTACGATACCAGGGCTTTTTAACTTCTTTTCCTTTTTTCTGTAATGAACCCTTCATTTTCCCTCAACCAAATTTTACCCAACATCCTGATTCTTCTGGTGGCTCAAAATGTTTCTCCTCTGGTTGATCTGGTCTATAACTCTGCCTGCCCCTTGCTGCCCACTGGCCCCTGAGTCAAACCCCGGGGAACTCTGTGTCTCCTTGAATGCAGCATGACAATGGCTGCACGTGCTCTCATGTCTGCTTCAGCAGCATAGAAATCTCGGATCTTCTTGCAGGACCATTCTTTGAGGATGGTGAAGAATGAGGGTGAAAGGTCTTGCCAATATCATATTAGCAGATTCCTTAAACTCAACTATAACAATAGCATAGTGTAAGGTGTTCAGATCACAGCTCTAGCACTTTCTTGCTCTGGGAAACTGAACACATCATTTAACTTCAATATGCTTCAATTTCCTCATTCATATGCCTACCTCTAGCATTTGTGCAGCCTGGGAAAAGAGTATGAATGGAGGCCCACTTATCATACATCCAATGAAAGATCATAAATCAAGCTAGTATACTGTTTTATCTTCTATCATTCTAGAAAGACAAAGTTCACATGTAGAATTCTCAGGGTATCATATTGGGACATGGTGTCACCAGGACAGCTGGCCAGTAGCTCACACTCCTTTCTTCCACCACGCTTTTCCTTTATGGTAAGGATACAATATTTACACTACTCTGACCATGAACATGAGCTCCTTCCATGACTCTCACAAGTAGCTACCACTTGGCTTTCTCTTGATCATCCAGTTGAACATGCACCCTTGGACCCATAGACCCTTTGTCCACTGGGAGGGGTACAGCTGGAGAAGAGCCCAAAGCAGAGCTTACTGAAGCACAGGGGTCAGGACACAGATTCCTCTTGCCCTGCCCCAGGAGTGGTACTACTTATTTGTATACTGAAGATAATAATGGAGAATCCACTTATTAATAAGAATTAATAAGTGAATATATTTAAAGTGCTTAGAACAATGCCCAGTAAATGGTAAGAACCATATATATGTTTGCTATTACCATTAATTTTAACCCCATTGTCAATGACTAGAAATCTATGCTTTTGCAAACAACCAATGAAGAATGTGACTGGTTTGAGATAGATCTAGGAGTAAATACCAACTTGAAAAGAAATTACATAAGATGGAATGACCTTATATAAAGTCAATACAGATTCTTGGCCAAGTCTTCTTTTCAAAACAACTTTAAAAACATATGAGATGCTATATGAACAAAAGTTCAATACTATGCTATGGCAGTTGAGAATCTAGAGATTAACCTCAGTGTCGGTGAACTGATGACAATCAACTGGGATGCAAATCATACCTCTCCAACCAAATAACTATGAACACTGGTACATTTTATGGTTCTCTACTGCTATCCTTAACGAAGGGAGGCCATCTCTTGATCCTGTTCTCTATTACCAGCTCATTAAGAATATATATCTAAAAGCAACCTACTAACCTTTGCAATTATATGTAGAACAAGTGACCAGAGAAATAATCACTGAGAACAACAAAAAATAATGCTAATACAACCAATACAGAATCATTTTAGAGTTAAATAGTGACAATGATACCTGTAATTTATCAAGTGCTTTACATATTTACAAATTAGAACCATTATTTTCATTCTACAGGTGAGAAAACTGAGGCTCAGGAAGGTTAAATGACTCTTCCAAGGCCATGCAGTTTGTGAGTAGCAGAGCTGGCATTTTAATCCAGAACTATCTCATGCCTAAGCCACCTTTTTGACTCCAAAACATGCAGTCTCTTAATGTACAATGCAATTGAAAAGAGTATATTGTTTTATGTACAACATAGTGCCTAATGAGTGTCACCCAATGTGATCACCCCTGTGTTCTAGTGAACTTAATTCAGGTTTATGTGCCTCTTGCACATGGCTGTTTCCATTTTGGTTTAGTCCCTGGATTGTCAAAATCTTCACTAATGTAGCTGTCATGGTCCCTGAATTAAGTTTTTTACTAAAATATCATAGACATAAACATCAAGAATGCCTACTGACAAGCAAAAAAAAAAGAAATCCCTAGCAGAAACCACACTGCTGATTATATATTCAATAGGGTTTCTTTACCCCAGTCTTGGCAGGCAGAGTTGTTTCTTTTTAATTTTAGTTCTGGGAAGGGATGGCCAGAGTCATCCCCTTGACACTCTCTGCACAGACCCTTTTCTCCTCTGCAAAGATGTTTCCTCTTTTGTTCCATGTCTGCAGTGTCCCTGCCACCTTGCTGCTCACGAAAAAGGAACAGATTCTAGAACGTCACTTCCCAAGGTGAGGTATATCCATTTCAATCTCTAAATGAGGAAACTGCTGGTGCAGAAAATCACTAAACAAAAAAGCATCTCCTTCAAACGCCTTCATGAAAGGACACATTTCCTGGCAGTGGGATGAGGAAGTGAGCAACCATTACAAAGGGGTACCAACACAAGGAATATCTGTTCATTCCAAAGTTCTGTGCCAGTCTCCCAGATCTGTTAGCCATTGAGTGCTATGCTAGGCCAGCGTGGAAGCACTGACAGCAGAAGAAATACCCCAGGCTTAATGTTAGGTGTTGGAATTGATGCCAAGGAAAGCCCTTGCTTTTAGCAATCACAGTCTCCAAGATCCAAAAATCAGTGCTTGACCAAGGCCAATGTCATCTCAACTTCTTCACAAGGGCATCCCATTCTATCCTGATACGATTTTTCTAAATACAGAGCTTTGTTTACCTGGAGAAAGCTGTGTTATAATGGAAAGAATTTTCTAACCTGATGTAATATTAGCTTTCAATTCCCAACTTTTGCCTCTTACTATCTTTATAAACTCCATCAAATTCCGTGAGCCTGTTTTCCCAATGACACAAAGGAAAAATAATATCTGCCCCTTGGTGTTCTTGTGAGAATCAAATGGTATACTGTATTGAATATATGAAACCTCCTTATAAAGCTAATAACATTATCCAAGTCTATGATGGTACAGCCTAGTTACTTCTGTTCTATGGGTCGTCTCCATTTTAAATTGGCCTTTTAGTTTAGAAAGGAAGCAATTACCAAGAGCTGTGGAAGTCAAGAGTATAGGCTCTAAGTATCCTATCTTTTCTCCTAATCTTCTAGCAGTGTTTCATCATAAAGTGGTTGTCACCAACCCTCTCTTAAACAGCCAAGATCCCCCTGTGTAGGGGTTGTGTTAGGTGACAGTGAGATATGAGTAGGGCTTGTTAAAGAGAAAGGGTAAGCGCCTTCCACTTCTGGCTTCTGTGATTAAAATTATACCTTCCCTTGACTCTTCAGTGTTGTCAAGGAATTTAGCTGTCATCCATCCACTGTATACTCCAGATTCCTTTTTTGGACTGCTGGCAGTATGATTATTGACAGACAAGCAAGTCTGAATACTGAGGCTGGTGAATGATTGGCATCCTTAAACATGGTAAACATGAAGACTTTTCATCTGTAAGACACTGATTTTGCTTCTGGCAATGATGAGGGATGGGCCATGTCAAAACCAAATGAGAATCTACAGTTCTGTGAAAAAACAGACTTCTCAGAAAGGAGAACTTGCTGCTGGATCTGACTTAATCAGTCTTTTCCCAAGTCTGCCTTCTTTGCTTTTTCTCTTCCTTTGCCTTTTTCTTTAGAGAATGACCTTTACTTGTTCTTCACCTCTCGTCTCACTTTCCATAATAAAATATACAATATATAATCAACACATAACATCCTAACTGGTTTACCTTCACAGTGTCTTCTCAGAATTGTGTCACTTAAATATCAGCGCATTCGCCGATCTAGCTGCATAACCCTGAAAAGCTTATTTTATCATTCTCTGATATGGAGCTGCAATGCCATAGGCTTTCCCTGCTCAATCCTCATGCACATATACTCACACCCTATTGGGGGCAAAATTAAGAAAAAGAAAACTAAAAACTGGTTATATACACAGGATGGAACTAGAATCTTGTGTCTCCCAAACAGGAAATAGTTGATCAAATCTAATTAGCTTTCAGCTCAACAAAAACAATGGAGCTACACAGATGGTCAAGGACAAATGATTTTGAAGAGAAACGGAAAATAGCTTGAACTCAAGAAAACTCCTTGGTATTTATTTATTTGTTTGTTTGCTTGTTTGTTTTCAAATGTGCAGATTCTGCAAACACTAAGCATATTTTATGCCAGGCACTTCCTCCTCTACTTCAATTCACTGACATTTATATATAATTAGCTGGCTCACCAAGTTACACGGGCAAATGTTCTACAAAAATATAGTTATAAAGAGTCTTAAGCAACATCAATTCCAATCCTCGTTTTACAAATAAGTAAACTGAGGTCTAGAGATGTAAACTGACTTGCAGAAAGTCACACAGTCCACGGCAGAGATGAGCCTGGAAACCATGTCTATGGCATTCTAATTCATGATTCTTCCCGGTACACTAAGGCTGCCTGGCAAATCTCAGAGAAATAAGCCAAACATTCTGGTGGAAATCAGAGTGTTATGTCTTTTCCAAAGAACGAACAGAACATGGGCCTCTCAGCAGAAATTGCTGAAACTTAGTATTCCTAAATTCTTGTAGAGCCCTGCAACTTGGCAAAAATCTCCTCCTTTCAGAAGCCTTGTGCTATTATCAACAGGATAAATGGGTGGCTACTTATTTAAAACAACACTGGAAGAAAGAAACATAGAAGAGTGTGACATAGACGCCTTCCCATTGCATAGCTGTTATTCTCCAAGAATCTCATAGAGAAAACACTCTTTCAGGAAGGGCCAACTGAGCAAAAGTGGAGACCTAAGAGCTTGCATAAAATTCACAGTTTGCAATCCACAGTGGAGCCTCTGAATTTTAAATTCTGTGGTGTGACAATGGCATAAAGCAAGTTTGTTTGTTTCTTTTTTCTTAAAAGCCTAATAAAGACATTGTTCAGAATATATTATTAAATCTTGGCTGGAGCCTTTAATCTAAGGTCTGATGCCCTAAAAGTTCGATCACCACAAAATGCCCATCACAGCTGGTATGCTGACCTGAATGGCAAGTCACAGAGCCAGCAGCATTGGCAAAATGACAACAGCTACACACACACACACACACACACACTATATTTTCATGTGTATATGTGTGTGTATATATATGCAAGCCCGTACCACTCTCTTTGATAATAAGAATAGTTTACCCTCTGAAGAGCTGCAGAAATCTCAGCTACTACTGTAGCCCTGTTAACAGCCAACTCTGTGACAAGGGCCTACTCAAAAGAGAGGAAAGTCAATAAAAGTAAAGTGTAAGTGTACTGTTAATGACAGGTTCTTGCAGGCACTTTCCCCCAAATTATACCATTCCTATTCAAATACCATCTCAAGAGTCTCAGACAGTGTCAAGTGCAATCATTGTTATTGCAGTTGCCAAGGTAATCAATTGAAATCATAATGAAGGGAACAGAAGGAAATCAATAGAGTCTGAAATTACAAATAAAGAGAAGCTATCGTTTAAGAGCATTTGGCTGAAATCTTCCATATTAATGGAGTCAGAAATGGCTGTGTCATTCAGAAGCAGTGTGGTGCATAATTCAGCCGAGTGCATTAGAACACCTAAAAGAGACTGCAATAACTAGGACTGCCTACCAAGAATCTGTCCACCTTAGAAGGCATATTGCTGAGTTGTTTATTATAGCTCCAGTGTGTTTTTATATCTCAATATTTTCAATCATCTCCCCAGCACCCTTAGGTAGGAGGCAGGATTAGCTTGCTCAGAGACATTAAGAACAGGTTGTCAGTCCAGTCTGACTCTGAGATTAGGAAGTAAGAGGGACTAATGCATTTTATTTTAGAAGTACGTTCTTTTACAAAAATTCTATTGATTTGGTAGAGCAATATATCTGGTAGAGAAAGCAAGGGATAAGTATGGAAATAGATTATAGGAAAATTGATTATTGCCTAGTCTTTAATCACATGCCTGAAAAGTTCATTGGGCTCCATTAGAGTGGCATAAAAATTTTCAATTTCACTGTTATTTGTAAAGGTAAAATGAACATTCTAGAAGTGCCTAATACTCATGATCAACTACACCCTAAAGAGAGAACAGGAACCAAATGACAATAAAGGTTGAATAGCTATCCAGTTCTTTTAACAGAAAATAGTCCATAAAAAGGATAAGGAATTATGAAAAAATCATGTACTTTCCTATATTGGCTTATCTTTGGGAACTGAAAATGACAGGATTATGGATTTCAGCAGAAATACATTTATTTCATTTTCAATAGTCTATGACAGGCTTTCCATATTCCACTCCACTGCTTTGCAGGCCTTGGCTTACAGGCTGTCTGTTTGAGAAATCCTGAATTTATAATCTCAATCTATAGATGGCAGGAATACATAAAAAGCTTACATGTATTTGGCATCAATATCACGAGAATACTGGGACTACAAGCATATAATTTATACATATTTAACTATACCCTTTTGGTCAAAATTAGAAAAAGGAAGAGAGGACTACAACAATTAACGTAGCGTGAGTTCTGATTGCCATTCTGCTCAGTGAACCTATACCCAAGAATGAACATGAGATGGGAGGTTAGAAGATATTTTTCCCACAGCAGGCTTAGTTCACACATGCTTCTCAGAGAGTAAGCATTATAATTCTAGTGTTTTAAGATATTTATCTGTTTAACTATTTATTTATTTTTATGCCACATGATCTCGACCTGTAAATTGACTCCTTCACCTGGTACTCAAACCAAAGAATTATCAAATTTCTGCAGACAAGACAGTGAATAAACTCTCCACACCATGTTGATCAAAATTGTTTTTCCGGTTTTAAATATTAGCCAAACATAGAGAATCTTGGACTGTAAGGCTTGGGTGCACAGTCTGGATAGAACCAGTTAATTATGTGCATTTCACTGATCCTTCGTCAGTTGTCAAACACTGAAGGATCAACCTAAAGATATACTGAACTTACTGAGAAAACTGTGCGCTTATTGTGCCCTTCTCCACCACGGCAATTTCCTATGATATTTTCAAATATAATTTTAACTATATGTAGTGTTGGCTGATTTTAGAACCCAAGCCTCATCTGAGATATAAATTCTTCATGTATAAATTTTCTGCCAGGCCTTAGCACTCATTTAGTTCACAACAATGGACACATGTTTTCTAGGACTTAAAGGTCACTTGTGTTGGTCTCTTTGGGGAGTATATTAGAAATGCATACTCTCAGGATTCACTCCAGATCTACTGCATCAGAATCTGTACTTTAACTAAATACCCAGGTCCTTAATATGCAAGTTCATGTTGGAGATCCACTGTGTTTGAGAGGAAAATGTATGGCATAATAGACCTTAGAGCATTATCCAAATGTTAATTAAGAAGAAAGCAAGAGAGAGAGAAAGCCTAAGCACATTTGTGCAGGCGTAATAGTCGGGGCAGAGTTCTATTGCTACATGTACTAGCATATTATAATCATCACATTAGCTTTGGCATTATGGTTATTAGTAATCATAAATAGATTCAGAATGTGTTCGTATTTTATAATACTGAATTATCTCCCCTCCCACCTCCAGGCCAGAAGAATGCATGTAAACGAATAATCAAAAGATAACATGATAACTGCTATAATAAAGATATAAATAAAATGCTTGGAAAGCTGAGAAAATTGAACCATCCAATTTGCATGGAGAGATTGAAGAAAGACTTCTTCAAACAGACAGTTGGATACTGAGGAGATGGGTATTCCAGACAACAAGAACACAGGGGTATTGAAAGGCTTTGCCATTTTGGAGTTGCTAAGTACTTGAGTGTGCCTGGAGCTTATGGTGTATGTGGTTTTGCAATCTCTTTAGGGGAGGTAGGAGAGGAAGGGATGGATAGGAAAAGATGAGGATGAAAAGATTGGAATAGGTTAGAGAGAGCTGGACTCTAATGCTGAGGCATCACCACAAGGCCTAAGATTAACATATTATCAGTGTTATTGAACCCAAGAATCAAACTTATTAAAGCTGATATGATATGGTCAGATTTTTAACGGTTTTATCAAAACCACTTATATAAAATTGCATTTGCGTATTAAGACTAGGTTGCTGAAAAATCAATGGCTGGTCCATCCAATAAAATTGAAAACCTGGTTTTCAGGATATGAAACATATTATAGTGTTTGATATCATTTTTTGCAAAGGAATATACAATAAGTCATATAATACTAAAATATATACTTTATCTTCCCAGTGTTAGGGGTGGCTGCTCATTTGTTTTCAAATATATAAGTAATCTTGCCTTTAAACCTCCGACTCTAATATCTATGGATATTTAAATCTTTCCCAAGATACACATGTAGTAACTTGGGTGATTTTGTCTTCATATCCTTCTCTGTGTCTGGGCTCTTGTACCCTCATGTACTATCTGTACCGGGTGCTGTGCCGTGTGAAGCTAAACAAGAAACTCAGTTCCTCCACCAGCTGCTACAAAACGAAGCTGCTCAGGCATTCTTAAATGTTTGAAGGCTCAAGAGAGAATAATACCACACAGCACAGAGTTTTGTGCTACCCACAACTCCTCTTCCCTTTCCCCTCTCATCACTATGACCCTTCCCAAAGTCTCAAGAAAAGGACAAATACTTTCCCCTCTGTTAGGGAAAGCAGCTTCCTCCCCCCTCAGGAGCTCACCTTCTACTCCAAGCACTTACTAAAGTAATTTTCAAAAGTAGGAACTATTCTATGCCTTAAAGGAATTGTGATAGCCACTGTTAAGAGAAAAACTGTTTAACTTGTTACTCAATATATACTATTCAGACGCACAATACATTTGTATGTCTATATGTGTGTATATATACATGTACATACTTATATATATTATATATATACCCACACATACAGATATATACATATATTTGTACATAGTGCATGAATATATATATATACACATATATTATGTACATATATAAGCATATGGTATGCGTGTATATTCATTAACATACATATGTGGACAGAAGGTTGGAAGGATATGTAAAACAATGTTAACCATGGTTATATACGGGTAATGAGATTATGGATAATTTTTACTTTCTTACTTTCCCCTATATGTATGTGTTACATACAGGAATATGTAATTTTAAAAAATCGGTTAGTAAAAGGGAATGTGATCATTTTATTTGAAGGAACAGTTTCATTTGAAGAGTGAGCAAAAGCTGACAAGCAAGGGCTTCCTGACTCAATAGGTGCTGATGGACTTGAGGCAATCTATGTACACTATGGTTTGGAGAAGTTGTGCCTTGAAAAGAAAGGTCAATTGAGATGGTAGTTCTAGAATAGTATTTTTTGCACTCCTCTTTTTTTTTTTTTAAGTTTTATTGGAGTATAGTTGATTTACAATGTTGTGTTAGTTTCTGCTGTACAGCAAAGTGAATCAGATATACATATACATATATCCAATCTTTTTTAGATTCTATTCCCATATAGGTCATTACACAGCATTGAGGAGAGTCCCCTGTGCTCTACAGTAGGTCCTTATTAGTTATGCATTTTATATATAGTAGTGTGTATATGTCAATCCCAATCTCTCAATTTATCCCTCGCCCCCCACTTTCCCCCCAGTAATCACAAGTTTGTTTTCTCCATCTGTGACTCTATTTCTGTTGTGTAAATAAGTTCACTTGTACCATTTTTTTTAGATTCCACATATAAGTAATACCATATGACTGACAAGGGATTAATCCCCAAAATATACAAACAGCTCATGCAGCTCAATATCAAAAAAAGAAACAGCCCAGTCAAAAAATGGGTGGAAGATCTAAATAGACATTTCTCCAAAGAAGACATACAGATGGCCAAAAAGCACATGAAAAGATGTTCAACATTACTAATTATTAGAGAAATGCAAATCAAATTATAATGAGGTATCACCTCACACCAGTCAGAATAGCGATCATCAAAAACCTACAAACAATAAATGCTGCAGAGGGTGTAGAGAAAAGGGAACCCTCCTACACTGTTGGTGGGAATGTAAATTGGTATAACCATTATGGAGAACAGTATAGAGGGTTCCTTAAAAAACTAAATGTAGGGCTACCATATGATCCAGCAATCCCACTCCTAAGCATATATCTGGAGAAAACTGTAATTTGAAAAGATACCTGCACCCCAATGTTCAATGCAGCACTATTTACAATAGCCAAGACATGGAAGCAACCTAAATGTCCATCGACAGAGGAGTGAGTAAAGAAGATGTGGTACATATACACAATGGAATACTACTCAGCCATAAAAAAGAAAGAAATAATGCCATTTGCAGCAAATTGGATGGACCTAGAGATTGTCACACTGAGTGAAGTAAGTCAGACAGAGTTCTAGAATCATATTTACTAAACTAATTCCAGAGTTGGTGCTTAAGGAATTACATGTAGAAAACACTGTCTAAAGAAATTTTTGCACTATGTTTTATCTAGCATTTCCAAACGTATTTGACATAGAATCCACTTTTTTGCATGGAATACTATGAAATACTAATGAAAAATTATTGTTCCATAGAACACATTTTGAGAAATACTACTTTAAGGAATAGTGGAGTTAATAAAAGTTTATATTTGCTAGACTTGACTATGCTTGTGGGTCTAGGGGAGGGAGATTGTGAAGAAGAAATTGAAGATGTAAGACAAAAGGAAAATAGTTTTTTGACCAAAGTTCCAGAGAAAGCATAAGTGGATGAAAACTAAGACATTCCTACTCAAAAGACTGGTTTCTAAACCAACAATTTCAGCATCAATTGTTGACATTTCATTTTAACAAGGTTCCCAGGAGATGCATTTGTACATTAATATTAAAGAAACACTGCTCTAAGAAAAAGGAATCATGTCAGAGGCCTGAAAAATGTGGGAAAACGTTTGAAACAGCTAGTGTGGGGAATGTGACAGGGAATTGACAAGGGTCCATTTGATACTGATTCTAATCAGTGTCTTGGTTTGGTTGTTATTTAAGTTTCTCCAGTGAAGCTCAGAACTTAAGAGTAGAGAAACAGAATTACGGTTGTGGCCCAGGTTGGGGATTGACAGAAAGAGCATTACTGAAGAGCAAGGGAGTAGGAAGTCCTAAAGCAACCGGGAGAGTAGTATTGAAATAGCTGAGTTAGAGGGCATTTGAGGATCCAAAAAAGCCAGAAGGAACCTGATGCATGGGGGGGATCATGAAAAACCTCAAGAGGCGTGAGGTGAGCAAAGTGATAGATATGGAAGTCAGGTTTGGAAGCGCTAAGTTCTGGTATTTCATTTGTAGAGGAGAGAAGATGAGGAAAACAATGGGAACAGATAAAGGGGAAGAGATGATAGGAAAAGTCCAACGGGTACAGTTTTTCTGCTGTCTACAGAATTGTCATTCAGTGCTGGGTGGGTCAGAATGTCCTCCCTTCTGTGGTTCCAGATGGGGTTGGAATGAGCCAGTGTAATCCCCAAATAAGGACTGTTTTAATACTCTTCTAGATTTTATATGTGGCCTTAACCAGCTTATAGTAAGACTCTTGGGTTATGCCTTTTTCCATGCTGGCTATCAAGGATCAGTGAACAGAAGTGGGATTACTAGGGTGAAACCAAGTTTCATTTTAGGAGAAACAGTAGAGAACACTCAAAGAAAAGTTTCAATGCAGAGAGGAGTTTGGTCACAACAAAAGTAAGATAATCAAAGGGAAACTTTATGCACAAGATATTACTACTACTACTACTACTGCTGCTGCTGCTGCTGCTACTAGTAGAACACTGACTATTTACCAGGTACCTCTAAGCACCGTGTGTATTTATTACCTCATTCAATCTCCAGAATAGCTCTATAAGGTTGGTATCATTAACACATCCATATTGCTAATAAGGAAACTGAAAGATGTTAAGTAATTTATCTGAGGTCATGCAGTTAATAGGAGGTACAGCCAGGATTTGGTCCTATTTAGCTAATTCCAGATTCCATGTTCTTATTCACCTCACTATTCCCATCATCTTTATGTAGATGCAGTGACCATTTTCGTCATTGGCATCATCATCACCCTAATCATCATCATCATCATCATCCTCATCACTAATAGGTTTTATATAGTGATTTAAAATTTATGAAGTACTACCTTCATATGATGAGAAGGCTTTTAGAGCTTAAATCAATATGTATGGTTTCAACATCCAATTCCTTGTTCTCTACAATCTTGCTCTAGACCAGCAACACCAGTATCACTTGGAAGCTAGTTACTGAATCTGAATCTGAATTTTAACACACTTCCCTAGAGAATCTACATTGTTTGAGAAGCTCTAATCTACACTGTTCTATGTTGCAATGTATTGCCATGAAGGGTCATTTCTGGGAAAAATTGAAATAAGAGTTTTTATTATCAGGGCCTTCCTACTTTGCCCTCTTATAACTCCACTTTCCTCTCCTAGGAACCTACATCAGTTTGAAAGTTTCAGCAGCAAATATCAGAACACCGTAAGTGTGATGGGCTTCAGCTATGAGGAAATGAGTTATCTCATATAACAGGATGTAAACAACTCAGAGTTCAAGGCTTACTGATTCAGTGGCTCATCCAGGCCATCACCAAATTCCTTCCATGAACTATGACCTCAAGTTAGTTTCTCTTGGTCATAAAATGGCTGCAGCAGTTCCATGTTTTACCTTCCTTCACAGAAACATTGAGAGGAAGAATTAGGGAAACTTCTTTGTGTCTACTTGATAGATGAGGCTCCAAGTAGATTTTTCTCTCATGTCTTACTTGTCAGAATTGGGTTGCTTGTTACTTCCTAAACAAATTACTGGGCAAGGGAAAGGGGTTGCATGGACCAGTTTACACTAATCTCTGGGATGGACTGGATGATGGAGAATCAACAAACGTGGTTACTTCAGAATCCGCGTCACCCATGCTGCCACTGGCTTCCAGGAGATTACTGCTCCTATCCGCCATCCTGGTGTCCTGCTTTCTGCCCTCTTCCTCTACCTGCTCGCAGCTTGCTGTCAAGACACTCTTATAAACTCATTCATAAAATATTAATGACCAGTCAGATTTTGCCAGTGTAATCCATCTGAAAATCTTATCCAATTCCAGGTGACTGTTCCCAGTTGTTTAGACAGCAACATCCCTTAAGTGGAAAGCTGAGTTCAAAAGGCAACTACAGTTAGATAGGAAAATAATATAAAAATAAAAGAGACTCCCATTGCTTTGATGAAGTTTGGAGTGCCAAGAACACGGGACTGAGAGACCAGCGATAAGGCAGCTAAATCTGGAGAGAGGTGGTGCTCTGCCGATGTACACAAGTCATTTCACTATCTGAGCCTTGGTTCATTCATCGGAAAAGTGATCATACTTTGGCCTGGTTCACCTCATACCATGAGGAAAATAAATGATAATGCATAGAATGAATATTAGAAAGCAAATATAGAGTGTTATTATTCTTCCAGTACGAAGAACAGTACCTTGCTCTGGATGTTGAATATATATTTGTTGAATGAATGATTAACTGTATTTTCACCTTTCCAAGGAAAGGTATTTAAATTTAACCCAACAAAGCACATTTTACAGTGTCTATCATGCTTAAGTAGCAGGTGTCTAGTGGCCTTTCCAAAGCTCTACAAATCATCCTAGTCCATTTATAAAAACTTACCTCTACTCTAGTCATTTATGAAGGGAAAGAGCAGCTTTACATTATTTTGAGTAAGGTAAAATACTTATGAAATTTCATAAAAAGTTACAGACATGCCCTTCAGTTATTTTTTGAAAGTAAAATATTTATTTCTTTCACTACAGAAAGCAGTACGCATTGCAAAAAGAAGATTAGAGAAAGTATAAGATACAAGTTTAAATCTGATAAAATCCTATCACTCAGGTGTAACCACTAATAAAATCTTGGCCCCTTTAAGGCTGTTGGCTTTGAATATTATTAATTTATATTCTTTTCTACCCATATATACACACACATTATTGTATAATAAAAATCATACTACATATGCTGTTTATCAATGAGCTTTTTAAACTAATCAATTGGAAATGTATATATTTTCAAATCAGTAAATATAGATAAACATTATCATATTTCATGGTGGCCTGGTAGTTCTTCATGTAGATAACAGAAGATTAATTTAGTCAGTCCTCTGCAAATGGAATATTATGTTTCTCTCCATAGAGTTTGTTTTTTTCTTCCCAAGGAAGGCAGCACTTGTTGTCATTTTTTTAAGAAGCAGGTTTTGGAAAAAGAAATGAGCTTCAGAAGTTCTGCTTCTTCCCACCTGAATGACAATGTGTGATGTTATGGAGATGAGATGTTTAGGAGCCAGAGAGATGAGTGGCGTCTGACCAAATAACATCTGTGTAATGGCAGTTACATCACAGCCATTCTCTGAAGTGCTATTGTAGCTCTGAAGAGCAGTAGAGAAACAAACACACATAATGCAGGCAGCCATTAGTCCATCAAGGAAAGCATGCTTATTAGAGCACTACAGAAATAAAGTCATTTCAGAAGGAAAAAAAACCACACTATTTCCCCCTCTTTTGGAACCTTCTCTTTAAACACAAAACTTGCCACAGATAATTTTCAGACATCCTGCTTTACCCAACAGCACCATAATTTTAGCTAGAGAGCAGGAGATTAAATGTGGAGGTTCTCTAATCTATTAAATTCTTTTTGCCTCTGAACATGAAGTGTGAGTTACCAGTTCCAGAGTTTGCCTACATATTTCAAAGCCTCTGTCACTCCCAATTGTCTTTATACCAGAGGATGTTCATCTTTTGTCATAAAGGTCTCAAGGAGGCACCAAGTCACACAATAGGTCCCTGTTCTCTGACCCACCAGTCTCCAAAGACCTGATATGCATTTTGTCATTTTGGGAGCCTTCTTCTTCTGCTTTTTCCTACACTAATCATCTTCTCTGACTTTTTCTCCACTTCCTTTACCAGAAGACAGCCAGAATCCTGCTCTCTTTACTCTCTTTCCTACCAAAACTTTCCTTTAAACAGAACCCAATTCATTCATTCACATTACTATTTAACTATTGTGATGATAATGCTATATTACATCCCAAATCTCAGTGGCTTCCATTAAAAACCATTTATTCTGGGTCCACAGGCAGCTCTGCTTTAGGCTGCAGCTTGGGTTCAGGTCTGCTCCACATTTCTCTCATCCTCTTTGGACCAGCAGAAACCCAGGCATGTTCTCCTTGTGGTGACAGGTAGGAGTAAAACAGGACATATGGGAATATTCCATGCCTTTGAGGGTCTTGGCCTAGAACTGGCACACTGTCACTTCTTCCACATTCCATTGGTCAAAGAAAGTTTCATGGCCAAACTTGACATCAAGCTTATGGAAAGAAACTCTACTTTTAAAGGGAAGAACTTCAAGGTCACACGGCAAAGGGTATGGATATACAATTCTACAGGGAGGGCATGAAGAAAAGGGGAACAATGATCTAATGTACCACACATCCTGAGGCTGGTAACAGATTGTTGGTCCTTCTTGGGGAATTTTTTAACAGAGGAAACCAGCTTTAAGCCAAATTCCAATGAAATTCTAAACGTGTGTTTACAGAAAGCAATACACTCGAGATGAGAACATTCCAGAGTCCCTTTACAGGAACTCCTTTCCTACTCATAGAGTAGAACCAAAATGATAGTGAGCCAGTGGATAGATGAGAAGTCATCCGTCTACTGGGAACCTGAAAGCATGCCCAGAAATAGTCTTGGGTTTGGGATTACAATGGAGACGTAGGTTTAAATGCCACTATTTCAGCTGTGTGACTTATTTTCCTAAGCCTTAGTTCCTTCACCTGTGAATGAGACATTAGGAATAACCACTTTTTAGGATTGCTGAGGGGACAGAATTAAATACTGTATATAAATTGCTTTGTTTCTAATAAAGTGCCTGGCACATAGTAGGCATATTCATAATTTTCCCTTCATTTATAGTCATCTTTCAGAAAAGAATTACCATGTTTATTATACTCTGAAGAGGAAGTAAACTGCGTTTGTTAAATAATTGATCCAGAAGCACATTTCAGGCTATTCTTTACTAACTTTGTGCATTTCCTGCTGGTTCTGACATCCTTTCCATTGAAAATGACTTTAACGCAGCCCTCTAACCTGTATAAACATAGCTGCTGGTAGGTGGCTTTTAGGTACATGCTAGATCTTGGGGGCTAGAGAGAATGTTGAAAATGCAGTGACACTTTACTGTATTCCTAGCAACTAAACTGAGTTAATCCATGCACAGCATTTTTTCGTTTCCAAAGCTGCTATCCACGGCAAATACTGAAAGTGGGAAGCTATAGCAGGTTCCTCCTCAAAAGCAGTAACCCACTAACCATCACTTTCACTTTCACCAAATCCTCATAAATTATTTTATATCAGTTCAATCTTTAATCTGGTTGCAGCTCTTCCGGATTAAATGAGAGGTTCTTAATGAAATTGACTAGCATAATGCCTAGCATGGAATAAGAGCTCAACAAATCCTTTTGAGCCTAGAAAAAAATCTGAAATGTCTGTCTAAAATCACAAAAGTAATAACCTCCAAAGGTATGATTACTTGTAGTATAGACATCTGTAGATTATCTCACTTTCAATATTGGGTCGGCCCAAAAGTTCATTCGGATTTTCCAAAAGATGTTATGGAAAAATCCGAACGAACTTTTTGGCCAGCCCAATACAAAGACTCATGCCCTTTAAATTGGGTAAAGAGACTCAGAGAGGGAAATAGTGTTCTTAAGGTCACAGAGCTAAAGAATGGTAGAAAAAAAAAAAAAAAAGAATAGTAGAGTTGGGACTTGAATGCAGGCATTCCCACTCTAAATCCAATAACCTCTCAAAATCAGCCACTTTTTTACAGAAGTCGTTTCTGATTCAGTTGTGATAGATCACACAAAACTACAAAATGGCACAGAATGATTCATGTTCTACCATCACCCATTTTAAGAAGGATCAGCTCTTTTTCAAAAGCAAATGTGCTTTTTACTTATCAACATAGCCCACTGAGTAGTTAGGAGAGTGTGACACCAATAGAAAGAGACAAGCTTGACAGTATGCTGAATTTGATAAAAATTGTTTTAGATAATCTTGCAGAAGTTTGGGGATCTGGGAAATACCAACTATGATCTACTGATCAAGTTTCTATTTTAGTTTTAAAATATATGCATTTTGTGAGAAACAGAATTCTCATCTTAGTATGCATGTACTTTATGCAATGAATGGAGTACTAAAAATTGTGTAAAATAATTTTAAAACACAAATTATTATATGCCTATACCGAGGTTGCTTAGTCCTTCATAGAATCAATAAATCTTAGAGCTAGCAAAAGTCCTCAGAACTTTATCCAAAGCTGCATGTTACAGATGAACACTCAGACCCAGAGAAGTTAAAGAAGTGCCCCAGTTATAGGTAGGTAGTGATAGACTAGAACCCAAGTGTTCTGTCTTCCAACCAAATGCTTTTTCCATTATAATACTAGGAAAACAAATAAAGGAACAAAAATCTTTGTGGTAAACTATTTTGAAAAGAAAATGCTATTTTTATAAATATTCAATTTTAATATATCTCTTATTCTGACTCTTGATGTTGTATATTGAATTACTTTTTAGTAGAATGCATATACATGTCTATACAAATGCATATATCTATATTTATTTTGGTTTCCATGGTAGCTATTTGCTTGCTTCAAATCATTCAATCCTCTGCAGCATAGGCTTATTTTTTCTAATCCCCAACAGTCCCCGACACATTTATGATATTGCCATATGCACACTGGGTACTTGATAAATATTTGTGGTTGCTGATAGAACTGCCCCTGCTGATAAACGACTGTTGGAAAAGCCTGAGGTCTACATTAGAGAGAAGCTTTTCTCTTTTAAACTATCGATTGACTCTTGTGTGACATTTAATAAAACCTTTCCATTACCACTTACATAACAGCAATTAAAACCCTCATCAAATCTATCTTAACTGCTTAGAGTCTTCCACTGGGGAGCATTTTCCTTGGCAAACATCTGCAATAAAAGGCTATTTAATCTTCCTAACTGAAACAGCCAGTTATGGTAATTCATCTCTTTTATTGTCAGTTTACATTGGAATCACACACAGCTGTAGTCCTTTCAAAAGGTACAGAAGAGAGCATAGTTCCTCTAGCAAAAATAGCTAGTAGTGAGGTCCCTGTCACTGGAAGCAGCCACATCTGGCCCAAGTGATCATTTGTTAATAACACTACCCAAAGGATTTCTCGATGGGAGTGAGTTAGACTAATGAAGACCTATGATGCCTTCCGATTAGAGATTCTTTATTTCTAGGTTCTCCAAGCCTAAGAATGATGTTCTCAAACACTGAGAGAGTGACTCCATATTAAAATTCTGAAACCAGGTTTCAAAGATGGAGAAAAAAAATCTCCATTTATACTTCATTTTCCTTTTTAAAATTCTTTAATTTGTTTCACTTCATAATAAGATGGGGAAATACTTTCGAGCATTTAAATAAAAATAAGGCAAGACGTAAAACTGTGTATACAATATAATCTTGAAATAATAATAATAGTAGTAATTTGCATGTATCAAACACAGGCATGAGTCAAGCACTGTGTTAGGGGCTCTGATTGCTTCACTGTCTGTTCATATATTGATCATACGTGTGTCACTGAGTCTTTTCAAATACAGCTTCCTGGGGTAAGTTACATTTAAGTGGAGTCTTTAAACACAAATAGGAGTTGGCCTAATCTAATTGGGGATTTAATTGATGATAAACATGTGTGATAAAATTTAGATCGCTGAGTAGTATTTTCATTTTACAGAGGAGGAAAAAGAGGCTCAGGGAAGTTCAACAAGTCACTCAAGATCCACAGACAGTAGTATTTGGGTTAGTATTCAAATCATGCATATCTTACTTCAAAGTCCACAAGGAGCATTAAAAAAAAAAGTGGGGAAGATAACATATTAAAATAATGGTAATGGTCATTTCTTTATACAGTTTGTTTTTATACTTTCTATATAATTTGTGTCTTCTAACCATTCTACAAAGAGCACCTATGATTTTTTTTTTTTTTTTAATTTTGACTTTATAGTGCGGTTTAAGGTTCAGAGCAAAACTAATGGGTAGGTACAGAGATTTCTCATATATACCCTGCCTTCACACATGCGTAGCCTCCTTTATTATCAACATTCCCAACCAGAGTGATATACATTTTTTTACAATTAATGAACCTACACTGACACATCATAATCATCCAAAGTACATAGTTTACATTACAGTTCACTCTTGGTGCTGTACATTCTAGGGCTTTGGACAAATATACAATGACATGTATTCATCATTATTGTCTCATACAGAGTATTTTTACTAACCTAAAAATCCTCTGTGCTCTACGTATTCATCCCCCCCTTTGCCCAACCCCTGCCAAACACTGGTCTTTCGCCTTTTTCAGATGTCATACAGTAAAAAACATACAGTGTTTAACTTTTTCAGATTGGCTTCTTTTACATTTACTTTGTAAATGTAAATGGTTAAAGTTCTCTAGTCAAAAGATATAGAATAGCTGAATGTATAAAAAAAAAGATTAAATAGTATGCTGTCTACCAGAGAGTCACTTTAGCTTTAAAAACACACATAGACTGAGATTGAAGGGATGGAAAAAGATATTTTAAGCAACAGTAACAACAACAACAAAAAGCTGGGATAGCTAAAACTCATATCAGAAAAAGACTTTAAAAATGGTACAAAAAATGAAAAAGAAAGTCATTATATAATGATTAAAGAGGTCAATCCATCAAGAAGATAGTTATATCAAATATTTATACACCAAACATCAAAGCACCTAAATATATTGAGCAAATACTAATTGAACTAAAAGAAGTATACAGCTATATAATAATAGTTAGGATCTGTAATATCAACTATTAAAGTTGGTACCAAGCTACAATTGTTTCACTCTCAATAATGGACAGATCATCCAGACAGAAAATCAGGATGGAAACAGTGGATTTGAACAACATTATAGAGCAAATAAGCCTAACAGACATATAGAGAACACCCTATCCAATAACAGCAGAATACACATTCATCTCAAGTGCACATTAAGTATTTTCTAGATAGATTATATATCAGGCCACAAAATAAGTCTTAGCATATTTAAGAAGACTTAAATCATACAGAGTATGTTTTTGGACCACAATGGTATGAAACTAGAAATCAATAAAAAAAGAAAACTAGAAAATCTACAAATACATGAAAATTAAACAATACACTCCTGAACAACCAGTGCATCAAAGAAGAAAGGATAAGGAAATTAAAAAGTATCTTAGAATGAACAAAAATGGAAAAACAACATACTACAACTTACAGGATGCAGAAAAAATAGTTCTAAGAGGAAAGTTCATAACAATGAAGGCATACATTAAGAAAATAGAAAGATCTCAAACAACTTAACTTTATACCTTAAGGAACAAGAAAAATAAATTAAGCCCAAAGTTAGCAGAAGGAAGGAAAAATAAACATTAAAGCAGAAATATGTTAAAGTTTGTACCCTTTTACCAATCTCTCCCTATTTCCCCCACCCCCTATCCCCTGGCAACCACTTTTCTACTCTCTGTTTCATTGAGTTCAACTTTCTTACTCTCTTTTTTTTTTTTTTTCAGATTGCACATATAAGTGATACAATGCAGTATGCAATATTTGTCTTTTTCTGTCAGGCTTATTTCACTTAGCTTAGTGCCCTCCAGATTCATCCATGTAGTTACAAATGGCAGGAATTCTTTCTTTTGTAAGGCTGAATTTTATATGTATATATAACAATTTATTGATCTATTCATCCATCAACAACACTTAGATTGGTTCTATAACTTGGCTATTGTGAATGATGCTGCAATGAACATGGGAGTACACATATCTTTTTTAGATAATGGTTTTGTTTCCTTTGAATATATACCAAAAAAATGGAATTGCTGGGTCATATAGTAACTCTATATTTTAAAAATTTATTTATTTACAATCTTCAAAGGGGTAAATCTATTTTTAATTTCCTCCGGAACCTCCATACTGTTTTTCATAATGGGTATCAGTTTACATTCCCACCAACAGTGTCAAAGGGTTCCATTTTCTCCACATCCTCCTCAGCATTTGTGATCTCTTGTCTTTTTTGAGAATAGTCATCCTAACAGGTGTGAGGTGACATCTTATTGTGTTTGGGGGGGGGAGGGTCTTCTATGTTATACTAAGTGAAATAAGTCATTGTGGCTTTGATTTGCAATCTCCTGATAACTAGTGATGTTGAGTACCTTTTTAGGCCTTTTGTGTGTCTTCTTTGGTAAAATGTTTATTCAGGTCCTTTGCCCATTTTTTAATTGGGTTATCTACCTACCTATCCATTTATTTATTTATTTATTTGCTATTGAGTTGTATGAGTTCCTTATACATTTTGGATATTAACCCCTTATCATATGGCTAATTTGCAAATTAGGTTACCATTTTATACTTTTGATTGTTTGCTGAGCAGAAGCTTTTTAATTTGATGTAGGTTCTCTTATTTATTTTGCTTCTGTTGCCTTTGCTTTGGGTATTTGAGTATCAAAATCCAAAGCATAATCGTTAAGACCAATGTCAAGGAGCTTTCCCCCACTAGGTTTTCTTCTAGGAATTTACGGTTTCAAGTCTGATGTTCAAGATTCAAGCTGAATTGATTTTTGTGTATGATGTAAGGTAGGACTCTAGTTCCATTCTTTTGCATGTGACCCAGCACCATTTATTGAAGAGACTATCCTTTCCTCTTTGTATATTCTTGTCTCCTTTGTTTAAAATTTATTGACTACATATGCATGGGTTTATTTCTGATCCTTGATCCTGTTCCATTATTCTATATGTCTGTTTTTATGCCAATACTATACTGTTTTCATTACCATAGCTTTCTAATATAGTTTGAAAGCAGGAAGTGTGATTCCTCCACCTCTGTTCTCCTTTCTCAAGATTGCTTTGGCAATCTTGTACAGAGCTAGGTTAACTCTTACTATATTTCTCAACTTCCTCCTCTTCTTTCTCTCTTGCTGTAAAATGTACATTCCTAGAGTGTCTATTAGACCAGAATTTTTTAAAAAGTTTAATTTTTCAACTTTAGCTTTTATTTCTATTGATTTTTTACACTTACATAATTTAAATACAAATAATTCTACATCTTCTTCTTTATAAAACAAGTAGTTTTTTTAAAAGCAGTGCCCTGACCTACTGTCATCTCTTCCTGCTTCTGCAGATTAAAACATTCAATTATTCAATTGGTAATTCAATCATATGATCAGTCAATAATATGGTATTTGCTTTCATATTCCTAAATGTCATGCTGACACTGCAGCTTCTTGATTCTCAAGTTTAGGTATCATCTCTTAATTTCTCACATTTGCCTTTCTCCTTGCAAAGGAAATTTTGCAATTCGATTACTTCAATATTTCATGTTTATATTATTATGATCATGTTATTCTCTTTTAAGAGCTGAGTCATATGGTCATTTATCATTAATTTTTTTCTGATCAACAGTTAGTATTTCCTGCAGTTAGTATTTGGTTTTTTGTTTGCTTTCTATGTACTTATCATTCAAGGAACTCCAAACTCTCTATTATTTGTGTAAACCTCCTCTCAATACACTGAAACATATTTTCTATTACTTTGATATTCCTAATGATGCCTCATTGGGAGCTTTCTGACCTACTCCAATATGGACTGTTTATGATTTAGACCTGCTAAATCATAAGCACAGCTGTCTTCTTGAGATTTCCCTGCACCATCATCCTAAGGATTTTGCCCTCCTGTCTCTTTTGTTAGAGACAGGAATGTGAGAACATTAAGGAGGAGATTTAGTTATGATAACCCCATCTCGGTCTCTCTCTTCCACAACTGATTTGTTGCCTATTCCTGGGCCTTTGAGGATTTCTGTGATATAATTTGCTTCTCTGCCTTCCCCTTTGTTGTCTTAGGATTTAGCTTCCTAGGACTGATAAATTAATTATCACTCACACACTATCTTGTTTTATAGCTACAAAATTGTGTTGCTATGTCTTCTTTTCCTTTCTCTTTGTCCTTATGGGTTGCTGCTTTAACTCTTTTTCAGCAAGGCCATATTACTGGAGTTTGGGGTGAGAGAAGATCTAAATATAAATTTTCAATCTATCTGGCTGAAATTATAGATGAAAATTGCCAAACTTTAAATATTTCCAAAATTTGTCAACTAATAAGAATCATTATTATTATTATTATTATTGGCCACGCCGTATGGCTTGTGAGATCTTAGTTCCCCAACCAGGGATTGAACCCAGGCCCTCTGCAGTGGAAGCACAGAGTTCTAACCACTGGACCGCCGGGGAATTCCTAATAAGAATCTTTAGAGATTTTGTTAAAACACTTATTCCGGGGTTTTATTTAAGATTTACTAAATTGCAAGCTTCAGGGAAAATGCCAGGGAATTTGTATTGTTAACAAGTGCACAAAGAGATGATATGACAATCTGATTCGTGAAACACCATTTGTGAAAAGATGTGAAAAGAAGGAAATTTTCATGAATAATTTTAAGATGTCAGCATAGTCCTCATACCAAAAATATATAAACATTTGCAAACACAGGCATACATACAAACTATAAGTCACTCTGAATTACAAACATACATTCAAAATTTCTAAATAAGTATTAGCAAATTGAATATAACATTATAATAAAAGAATAATAAATTATTACCAAGTTATGAATCGTCAAAAAATTGCTAGAATGTATCAGGATTAGGGAGGTTTTTTTCATGTAAATCACAAAATGAACCTTTTTAAAAATATTTATGTAATGATCTCAGTACATGTTGAAAAGCATCAAGTAATAGTCAACATGCATTTCAGATAGTTATCAAACAACATCCTTCTAGGAATCACAAAAAAAAAAGTCCTTGACCAGATTAAGTGCTAGAAACTCACAAACACCTTACTCAATGAGCTAATAATAGAACCATTTCCACAGAAAGGAGGAAAAAGGCAAAACATCATTATCTCTACTATTGAATGTAGCTGGAAGCCTTCATCAATGCAATAAGATAAAATAATAGAGGTATAAATATTGCAAAAAAAGAAACTAGCCTGTCATTTTCTACTTAGAAAATCCAAGAGAATCATCTGAAAAATAATGAGAATTCATTTAAGTGGTGTCTGCATGCAAAATTAACATTTAAAAATTCAACAGAATTCTTAAATACTTACAGTAGTTAACTAGAAAATAGACAACAGATTGATGAACAAATGAGTAGTCAGAAACAGTTCATGATGAAAGTAGCAGTTCAAATCAGCAGAGAAATAATGGAATATTCATAAAATTATTTGGAAAATATGTACTTTTAATTTAGGAAATTCACATCCAACAAAACAGAAAAATGTGCTAAGTCTATAACTAAGAAATTCTTGAAAGAGATATGTATGTGACTAATAAACATTTTAAAATTAAATCTCATTAAGCATATTTTAAAAGCATATTTTAAAATCTCCAAGATATATTAAAATTATGTTTCCCTCATTGGGAAATACAAATTACAATACCAATCAATTTTTTTGTCATTCACATGGGCAAAAAAAGTTTTTAATTTGACTCTATCCTGTGTTTGTGAGAATGGTGGGAACAGCACTGGGATATATTTTTCTGCTAACACAGAATTTAAAAACCCACTTGAAGGAATTTGCCACCATCTTCCAAAATTGAAAATACATAAAACATTTACTCAGGTGTTCCATTTCTAAGAATCTCTCACATAGAAACACTCTCATATACGCACAGAAAACTATGTCCCAAAATGTTACTTGAATAATTATTTTTAATGGCAAAAATATGTGGAAAATAGACTAGACATTAATCACAAAGGAAGCCTGAAACTGATACGCACATAACTATGGCTGTGTAATTCTTTAGAGGAATGATATATGTCTATCATGGAAAAAGCTTCAAGACATTCTAAGTAAAAAGAGCAAATCACAAGGATACATAAAATGATACCATTTAAAACAGAACTAAAGAGTTATACATGGAATGATTAACAGAGGTTACCTCTAGTAAGAGGAGTGGGAGTTAGAAAGTGATATTTATCTCTGCATTTTTTATGTTTTACAACAAGATACAATATCCCTTATGTTACTTCAGAAATTATTTATCTACAAAAGTAGTCTTAGTTTCTGAAATTCATTAGATGCTGTTATGAGAGTTTTCTCTTAAAATATTGGCCATTGTAGTTCTTTTTTTTTTCTTTATCTTTATCTAAATGGGAATGTGGCATTTGAATTCTGCCTCAGCTTCTGTTGATCTGACAGAATAGAAGGAAAATAGTCTTCTTTTACCTCATGCCTTCTCAGATCTGCCAACTTGACTATATTTTCTGTCCTATTGGTCCTTATTCACGCTCTCATTTCCTGAGAGATCCCTACCCTAGTTTTCTCTCTTGGCCAATTAAAGCTTTTATCAAACAGAGAGAATGAACACCTACATCTGTGTGACCTATGTGCTGTTTTTCTGAGTATTTCGAGATAAACCAGATTAGAGAAGGACATTTTTACTTTATAATGGGGTAGAGGGGAGGTGGTAAGAGAGCTCCCTGAAGAGGAGTTCTTCCTTGGCCTTGCTTCTTGGCATGAGTTGTGAAGTTTTATTTCTTATGACAACTATAAATTTAGATGCATGTCCACTAGCCTTTCTTTTTCCTTTTATTTTTTATTTTTATCATTTTAGCCTTTAAAAATGAAACCCAAACAACTTCATAGGCCAGATCTGGCTGGGTATGGCTTGTGGCAAAACATAAAAAGGAGGAGAAGGGAAAAAGCCAAACAAAAGAGTAAAATAGTATTACAAATGTTTGGATATAGGTAAAAAATAAATCAAATAGGTATTCACACTTTAAAGAGTGCCCTGAATGTTTCTCTACTGTAAACCCTTCATAACAGATCAATACCGTTTACACCACTCACTCACAGCAAGCAGTAAATGTCTTTCATCTCACCTGTTTCTAACCATTTAACATCGTTAAAAAGATGGCTAGAAACGTCAATTGAGGTTATTTCTCCTAACCTGAAAATGGGTCAGTTAGTCTTGGTGACATTCATTGCATGAAACAGGACCTAGAGAAGGAACGGGGGAGGGAAAGTCACACAATGTAAATGTATTAGTTTTCCAAGTTCATGAAAGTTAAGTTGGATTTCAGGGTTCAACAAAACAAGCCGAAAGAGGGAATGAAAATTCTGCTCTTATACTGTATCTCTAACTTGTTTGATACTTTTGTACTATGGATTGCCTAAAATATTGATTATGCTGTAAGTATATCAAGTTAAACAATAACTCTGAACCTCCAGCCCTGGACATTTGTCATGTCAAATCTCCTCAGTGGCAGTGGAAATTGGTGATCAATGCCATTATAAAAGGAACAGATATTCATTATTAATAAACATGGCAAGGCTGAAACGAGGTAATTAAGTAGAAATAAATTAACTTCTGCTCTATTGCAAGGGAAAACCCCGCCAGGATTGATTGCTGCATTCATTTAATTAATGTTTTAGTGCAATTCAGAAATAGTAGAAAGATTGAGGAGTGGCACATGCTATATAACATTCCAAAAAGGGAATGGGGATATTTTAGGAGAAAAAAATTGCTTTTTATCAAGTCTCACATTGCGTAAATTAATTGCTTAATTCTGGCAACATGATGTTTGTTGGAGTGGGTTTTACACTCTGGAACCCCAAACCCATTTCTTCTATGTAACCTGGTTAAAGAAAGGAATGAAACATGAACTTTTGGCCTGGGCAAACTATGGCTAAGTTGATGCCTCTTTTAGTTTGTGAATGTGTTCAGTTTTCCTAAGGCCCAGTGGGAAATGTGCTGAGTACTCCCTTGGCAATTTGATGTCACTGCTGGCTCCTTGGAATTCACTGCTGCATTGCAGTGCAGAAGCTGGGAACTACATTTCCTAGAATCCCCTTCCCCTTATTGTTCCAGGTTCCAGTCAGCCCATAAGAACACTTGCAGAAGAGCTGGAAGGTGTTAGAAAAAGAGAGGCCAGTATGCTGCAGGCAGATTTATGGGATTAAAGCAAATTTCCAGCTAATCCTGCAAAACCATCCATTTTACTCTTGTAGACTACATAAAAAATTTCCCAGAAATTCTTAAGATCTGCAGTGGCTTATAAGTAAGCTGTTGAGAATCGTCCGCTTCAGGACCAAGAGGCTCTCTGGTACTCCCTGTCCTTTATTCCTCTGTGTTTCTCAATAACTGATAAGACTAACCTCCTTTGTTAAAACCCTCACACTTGGAATACGAAGAGTTGCTTCTGTTTTCCTTTTCAAATTCCCCTGACTGATATACCATTGTTGAAATCATCTTTGGATCATTGGAATGGATGTTCTTCCCAATAGTGATACCTACTTCATCCAGAGCTGAGCATTCTCTTGGATGCAAAGCTAGAATTACGAATACCAGAAACGTTCTAAGTCTGTCACCTTGGTGAGTCTGACATGATATGACATTAATTTTGTGATTAATAAAGATCACATGATACCAATCAACATGAATATCTTTGTTACATATAAGAGATGCCTCTGTCTGAACAGTCAGAGTAAGGGGCGGAGAGCTGCGAGGGGCAGTGATATCCTGAGGGGAGATCAAAGCAGTATTCAGGAAGAAGACTGAGGTTATGGAGGGTGTGTTTACCATGTAACAAAGATTCTAGGTGTGACAGAAGAAAGATAAGAGAGGAGAGGAACCGTGAACAGGTGGGTCAACAGAAAGGAGCAGAGCAGAAAGGAATAGGAGTAAGAGGCAACAACGGGATGTGAATCATGAAATAGTTGGTACAAAATGTTATCACTAAAAATCAGTGTGGCTGACCCTATTCTGTTAAAACAGTCTCACTAAATGAAATGGTAGCAAGATTTTATTTGTTTATTCAGGAAATACTGAGCATTTTCTAAGTTGTAGTAACTGTGTTAAATGGAAGGTTTATAAAGCTAAACAAAATAGTTATTATTCTTTTTGAAAGTGTTCTCCAAAGAGTGAGGGGTTATAAAGAAGAGCCAATGTAATTCCAACTGGATTGTACCACTTCAATTGAACCTAGAAATCATTTCCTGTTCAAAGGGAAAATTTTTTAAACATTCAGCATCCAAACACTCCAGGTGTTCTCAAAGTTCTTACACATCCCTGCTGATCATCTGTGTTGCCCACCGCATCAATACTGAATGTCTTCATTAACACTCTTGGTTGCAAGCAACAGAACCAACTCAATTTAGTTTAAGAATAAACAGGAAATTGTTGGTCATCTACTGAGTATTACAGGTTGGGTTCTCCAGAAGGAGATACTGAGGTGGAATTTGGCACACAGGAAATGTCTTAGGTATTCTAGCAAAGTGTGTGTGTGTGTGTGTGTGTGTGTGTGTGTGTGTGTGTGTGGCTGGCGTTGGGGGGGGGGGAATGAAAGCAGATATGGTTAGAAAGAGAAATTATCCACGCACTGTGATCAGAAAGGGATATGGGCCATCCTGGAAAGGGCAAACTTTGGGTGAGGCCGCTCTCTGCAGCCAAGGCAAATCCTGAAGGCACTGACAACATTCTCAGAAGTTAGGGGAGCAAGCCCTTTCTTGAAGGGGGATGTAGGTGGCACATCTTTATGGCCATCACACTATTTATCTTGTGTTGTCTAAGAAAAAGAAAAATAATCAGGTCTTCCCGAAGGCCGGGGACTCGGGCAACTCTGGACTATGCTAGTAGCATTTTGTGGACTTCGTTTCTACATCTCTGCTTTTAACTTTATTAAGCTTTCAATGTCTAATCCTTTTGTCTCCCAATTCCAGTTCCCAAAAAGAGACTTTGACTGGCTCCGATTTGATCAGGTAATCAACCATGGGCCAATTCTTTGCAGTCAAGGTCCTATAGGGCAAACATGGCTTCCAGGACCCTGTTAGTAGATAAGTGGTGGTGTTGGTGGTGACTTAGTTCTCAGGAAAGAGAGAATGGCTCATGGATTGGGAAGACAATTCAAAAAGTAATCATGTAATCAGTAGCTATTGAAAGTGTTTTGTGATTAAGTCTCTTATATATCACTTATGCTGGGGACTACAATCATTCAATGCCCTAGGATCTTTGTTAAAGGGATGAAATTTGTAAAGCTTGCTCTTGCCCAAGCTTATCAAAATGTGCTGGTAATATCTCTCACCCACCAACATTAAGCATAGTTAGCTTGGTATTTCTGTCACTAGCATATATTTCCTGGCACAGATTCCAGGACAAGATGCTCAGATTCTAGGCATGACAGTACATTTTCATGATGAATCATTGTGAGCAGTCCCTAGAAAATAATATAAGGTATCCATGATGATATCTAAGTGAGGCTAGAGAGAGGGAGAGAAATGTGAGCCAGGAACTTAGTGTTATATTCTTTCATTATTGCTTTAGACATTCATCACAGAAATGTAAGATGGGACTACTGCAAAAACAAAGGAAGAGCTATAAGCCTTCTTAGAGCTACTCAGTTTCTAAAATGTTTTACAAGTACATGAAATGCTACAATTACTGAAAGATTTCCTGCCCTACTAGATAAAGGCAAGAGATTGATCAGCAGAAATAGAGAAGAGTGAAGATTAAGTAGTCCTTGAAGTCTGAGTCTTTGCTAGAATGTATTGATGAATAGAAACCACTGCCTTTTTTTTAAGCCATGGATAATTCACTTTATAGTGTTGAGGCTGTGCTTCCCTATGAAAGGCCAGATGGCAGAGATACACCAATTATTTACTCCTCAAAAATAATGTCACTTATAGCATGAGAATACACGAAAAGCCCATCTATCAAAAGTTATCACCTCCAGGCAGTAATGTATAGATTAAATACTCTGATGGTCCTTCCATTACAAAACTATACTAGATTTGGACAAAGTAGGCTTTTTAATGAATTGCTAGAGCTAAATAAGAATAACCTCTAAGTGACTAAAAAAGTGAGGTTAAATAAAGGTAGTAGTAATCTTTTCAAGCTTGTGCAAAAACAGGTGAGATTACCCTAAAGGCAACTGCAAATATCAACATAGCAATGAGGGGTAAGGTTGGGGGCATAGGGAGAAGACTGTGCCTGGGGCCAGCAAAAGATGGAAAGTTGAGTCTGAGAATCCTATCTTAAGCCTGGATCCGAAGGGGCTAAAATGTTTCCCACATTCCCATATGTTTTACCATCAACATAATGCTAGATTTTTACGAGATAAACAGTCAGTTGGCCACACCACTAAGTGATGCAAGCACCCTAAATTTTTTTTTCTTTTCTGTAGCCAGAGGAATAAAGCAAACTTTACCCTACAACCAATCACTTTTCAAAGCTTTGAAAAGACAGCAAAATGCAAAGGCAGAGAGTGTAAGCAGTGAAGTTTACACTGATGGAAGGAAGAGGATGGAAGGAAAGTTTATTGGTTTTTGTAAGAACAAAAAAGACTAAGAAAGAAAATGTGATTCCATATAGTGATAACATATTTTGGCTGGAATTAAGCTATTGTCCCTCAGCTTCAAATCCACCCCTCTCTCCCCTGCTTTAGTGATACTAGGACTGAAAATCTGAAAGTCATGTTTCTCCTTTGCCAGCTGGGTCCCTGTTACAGTTTATCAATAAAGAATGTGGATGGACACTTACAGGTAGGAGAAGAAAGAAGGGACTTGCGTTTTCCTGTTTGCTTTCTGTGAATTCCAGTAGAAGCTGTTGATCATGGTAGTGTTTCTAATACGCACAAGCCAGTCTTATTATGCCCCTCAGAGACATCAACAGCAGCCAGCCACACATCTGGCTCAGAGATTTGAGTCCCAACTCTGTAGGATCCCTCCTGCAAGCTCAGACTCTCTACCACCAACTACGCAGCACCACTTAGAGTAGATGTGAGTCTCAGCTACATGGGGCTGATCCTCTAAGCTTCTAAGTTTTCATGATTCCAAACTCTCCTCTTTGTGCCTCCACCTCTAGGCAGTGGTAGCTGCTTCCTGCAATTCCACTCTCATGAAACCATATTATTCCATTTTTGTCTATTCAATTCTAATTAATGTTTCTTTACATTAAATCCTCTCCATTGAAATAACTGGTGTGGTTTCTGTCTCCTGACAAGATCCTGATGAATACATGTATGGGACTCCTTATTTCTTAAACCAACTATTTTCATCCTTATTTTACCTTAGTGAAAGGTGGCCAAACACCTCAAAGGTCAAGCAATTTGAGGAGTGAAATGATAGAGTGGGGAGCATGCAAGGAAGAGAAGGAAGTCACAGGCTTCTCTACTTCCTGGGCTGTGAGGTATGAAAGAACATGATACAGTTGACCTCAGCCCCTGCTCCCCCAGCAACCTGAAATAACAATTGCAATCTTGATTTTAATGAGCTCACCATTGAAAATCAATCAGCAGTTGAGATCAAATGTTGACACAAAACAAAACAAAAAAACCCCAAGCTATCAGCTCTCACATAAAAATTCTGTCTTCTTTCCTGTTGATGTTTCCATTTGCCAACTATTTAAAAATGAGACTGCAGTGAACAGGAGCAATTGCTTTATATTCAGTGCACTTAAATGAATGTCTGATATAAAGGGAAATTAACTGCATATAGTCTTTTTCTGTCCATTGTATTAAGCATGAGGTTTCAGTTCTGCATCGCGTAGTGAGGGAAATGCACACACAGAACATTAGGACTGAAGAAATGACTATTCCATCTCTGAGAACTGTTCAGGATGATGTGGCTTCCCTCTGCTCTATATGGAGAAAGAGCTGTGTGCTTACGGGGAGGAGTGGGCATAGGACAGGGTGTCAGTTCAGACTCTCTCGAAAAGCCTAAGGTATTGAGCTAGTCATCACTGCAGTATACTTCAAAGGCTAGGTACACCAGACTGCACACCCAGATAAGAGGTTACAAGGACATCTGACATATTTTCAGGGCCTAATTGATGCTACAGCTGAGAGTGCCTCAGGGTAATTCTTGTGCTAAAGTAGGCTGGCCAAGTTGTAAAAAGATTTTTTTTTTTTTAATGTATCACTAGTTGGTTTGTTTCACTGATAAATGTTTCTTTCTCTTGTGTTTTTATCTTCTTGTTCTGGCAATTGTCAGGTGAAACTTAGATGGCATCCAACTTGAGAAAAGAGAAAGGAGTTTTTAGTTCATAGGTAAGATGAGGATGAGCAGAGAGAAAGAGAACAAAGTAACTCTGATAATAAGAAAAGCAAATGGATGTTGCTATGGATGCCACTGAGACGCTAAGAAGTATTATTTAAGTAAATTGTATTTTGAGCATTAGAAACATGAAACAGAAAATGCAAATGTGAGGGCACTACTCATTGCTGTTCAGTCATTTTTTAAGGAACTCCTAGGCTGTTCTAGAAGATGATCAATACTGGCCTCTATCCAATCACCACACAGGCATGATAATGACACTGTCCCTTGTCCTGATGCTAGTGGTACATTTCTGGCTCTGGAGCAAATCACTTGCATCTTAACGCGCAAACATAGTTGTCTTTCAAAATACTGGATCTACTGCGCAGGAAAGTTACCTACCCACTTGATTCACAGAAAAGAAGGTCAGATTTGCTCTGACATAAACATCTATAGTGAATGAAAGAGAAAGAAAAACTAACTTGATAGACATTTTAATAAGTTTGCAGATTTATAATGGCTACATTGTTCCTTATGATGGTCTGCTATGGGCTGCATGTTTGTGCCTCCCCCCACCCCACCCCAAATATATATGTTGGAATCCTAATGCTCAGTATGATGGATTTAGAAGGTGGGGCCTTTGGGAGGTGATTAGGTCATGAGGGTGGAGCCCTCATGAATGGGATTAGGGCTCTTATAAAAGAGATCCCACAGAGCTCCCTAACCCTTTCCACCATGTGAGGATACAATGAGGAGTCAGGGATCCAGAAGAGGGCCCTCATCCAACCATGAACTGTTCTATTCTTTTAAAATAAGCATGTGTTAACTTTGTAATTTCACAAAACCATAAAGATTTTTAAAAGAAAGGCATGGATTCACAGTACTAAAAAAAAAAAAAAACTGTGGCATTCATTTTTCTTCTGCAAAAAATCATAGATGCCTAGAGCTGAAAGGGAGCCCAAGAGACCACCCAGCCCAGAGAGGGCTGTGTCTAGCCCATCCGGCAGATGGTTTCATATTCTTTCCTTTATGGTCTCTGGGAATGGAGAGATTCCCATGGCAGTCTATTCTTGGGTTCAATTATTCTTCCTCTCTTGAAATTTCCACTTCTGAAGAAATCGATTCCCAAAGGTAAAAGACATTGTTAGTAAAGGATTATTTTTAGCTGTTATTCTGAAGCATATGGGTTGAATGATGATGGGTAAAAATTTCAAATACCTGATACGTGTGCCAAGAAGAAATTATCTGTTGAATGACTTCTGAGTGACCCAGTATAAGTCATAGCATCTGAGATATTAGCATGTCCTAGAGGGAAGAATCTGAGTAAACTGGACAGGTTTCTAACTATGACTTAAAGAAAGAGGTCTCCAGAGTCTTGACTTAGTTCTATCATATCTTGGATTCTTGAGTATTCTACCACCTCACAATGGGATTAAAACCAGCTGCTAATTCTAATCCAGGAAAATTTTACAGATAAATAATTTTAGATATGCAAAATCGTACAACTTGGGAAAGAAACAAGAAAACTCATCACCAAACTCCCTAACTGTATTCCTTAAGACTAGCTTCCAGGGTCTTTTTCTACTTCCCTCTATATCTAGAAAATATGAGAGCATTTTCTGCCCAGAACATAAATACTCCAAGAAAGCCATTTCTAGCATATTTGTTGCCATGTCCAAATAAGAAATAATGGTTTAAAGATGAAGAGAAATCTAAAATCATTGGGGTCACTTTAGAGTTGATCTTGATTAAGATTATACCCATTCTGAACCTAGTTTCTTTTTGGTTATTCTCATAAAAATGGCAGCATCAGAGATGTCTTGTTGAACTATTAATTTTGTAGCAAATAAAAACGCCTCTCAACCATGTGGTGTCAGGAGTTGTAACTCACATATACTCTAAAGAATAAATTATTTGCTAATATTGTATGAAGACTGGAAAGCATTTCAGGAGGTTTACTATTGGTATGCTTTGTTACTAGCTCTCTCCCACCCTAGTAACCTAACTCACATCTATGCACTTTAGATAAATATGCCAAATCTAAGCTGCAGGCAAACCTTTCACCATTGACCACACAAAAGAGTTAGCTATTTTCAATTAATTTTCAGGTAAAATGAATACAGTGCTTACTTAAGGTGATACATCATGTGTTAACTTTTGTTACTTTAAGGAAACACTTTCATTCTAAAAACTTATTATCCTATTAGGATTATAGTTCAACATTACATATTTCACATGATGAAACAAAAGCTACATAACATTGCTTCACATTCTTTGTAGATAAATAAAAACACAAGCCTTGGGGCTTAGTAGAATTGAAACTGACCCTTAAAGTTGGAGGCCTAGGAAGTTGCAGCTTCAATTTTTTGCATGTTCAGTCATTATATTCTGGCCAGGAGGTGGACGATGAGGTCAAATGATTAGTCAATAAAGCCTCAGAAGTGTTAGTTACAAAGAACTACCAAGATCTCTCCTATAACTTTTTATTCCATATAAAACTACTCTTCATTCACTAGCCCACAGGTTCTCCACAGGGAAGGGAGAAGGACAATTTTGCCCTTCAGGGGACATGTGGTAACGTCTGGAGATGTCTTTTGTTGTCACAATTTGAGGGGAGTGGGTGCTCCTGGCATGTGTTGGGTAGAGGCCAGGGATGATGCTGAACATCCTACCATGGATGGGATGGGACAGCCCTCACAACAAAGAATCCAGCCCAAGACGTCAATGATGCTGAGGTTGAAAAATCCCGCATTACAACGTTAATCTTTCTATTCCTTGAAAAATCCAAGGCCTTTCCACTTGCTCTTCTCTCTCTGTGGAAGGCTTATTCCCTGGATCCCACTGCTGCTTGGAGTCTCTCCTCTTCTCTGCTCAAATGTCACCCCTCAGAGGGTCTTCAATGCACCCCAATCCCAGTCCCCACACCCCAACTCCCCATTCCAGCCAGTCTCTACTACATCTCCCTCTTTGCTTTTCTTCATGGCATATTCTATTTATTACTTGTCTTGTCACCTCTATTTCTGTTGTGGAAAGAACCATGCTTGCCACATAAGCATTTGTAGTAAGAGTGAATATATACTTGTTTATAGTTATTCACATTCACACTTGGGATTATTTAGCTAAGACATTATCTAGGAGTAATACTTTCAGCCACAATTTATTGTGCACTTGCTATGGGGTAGACACTCTTCTAAGAGCTTTGCATGGGTTATCTCATTTAATCCTCACAACAACTCAATCAGGTAAGTATTCTAACAATTTCTATCTTACCAGTGAGGAACCTGAGGGTGTGGTAACTTACCAAAGTTAAGCAGTTAATACGTGGATAGGCAGAGAGTCCACCTTGGCAATGACTGTGCTTTGAACCAGGGAGACTGCTCAAGCTCCTTCGTTATTAAATACGAGCCAAACTTTGTTTAAGAGACACAGCTGGCTTTCCACATTTTTCCATGTGGGTGACCAAAGCCATAATTTTATTCAATTCATTTCAATTCAAGAGAAATTTATTGACCATCTTCCAGGTGCCAATGCTGTGACTACTACTCAGCTACTGAGCACTCAAAGATGAATAATCTCTCCTGATAATAAGCAGACAGATCTCAGTCGTTCTTTGGCAAATGACAATCCACAATGCTGGGTGGTCTCAGAGTCCTCTTGCAAAGAAAAGTTGACCGAATGGAACTGTCCTGCTCTTTCACTTTATCTTAATGCCATTAACATATACAAAACGTACATATTGTGTATGGCTTGGTGAAACAGTTTATATATAATGGACCAATATGAAGTGCTGAAAGAGCAGAGTTTGCACTTAAAAATGCTGCCCATGTCTTGGGTCCTTCACATGCTTTTTAAATTAAGAAAATTCTCTCTCTTAACCTTTTATAAATACAGTTCACAATTATATTGAATAAACCCGCAGGCTGTTATTTGGAAACATAAAACAGGCACACGAAGAAATTCACAGCAGGGTAACAATTTTCTTTTTCTTTTAACCTCTTGCAAATGTCAACTCGCCATTCCCCAAATTGCTCTTAGAAGAAAATAAAGGCGATATAGTTTTAAACACTCTAAGTGTGCTTGCTGTCAGGAGCAGAGCCATCTCGACTTTCTCGGTTGTTTCTTTTCCCATTTCAGAATAACCTGCTTGGAAGGTCCTTGCCTTCAGCCAGAGAACCTAGGTGTGCAGGAAAGATCAAACTATTTTCCTGACCACATGAAAAATCTTCCCAAAAATGGAAAAGAATAAATACATGTGACCACCCCATCCTATACAATGACTCCTGGCAGTTATAAAGTATTTGAACCTGGTATTTACCAAACTTTCTTTCTCTTTCTCATTTCAAACAAAAGAAATTGATGAAACACAGTCATAGAATATCACACATGGATTTTGTTGCTATCGGATATTCCTTATCAGAGATTATCTATTCCTTCTTGCTGCTTCAAAGAAAAAACTATACTATACATTTTGTCTTAAAATTCTCTGACAACATATTGCTTTAACATACCTTTATTGTACGCCCCTCCCATCCCTCCAAAATCTAATAGCTCTTATTATCAGAAGGGTGATTTTTTTTCTTTAGTCAAGATGAAATTCTTCTACTTAATGCAATTTCTCTGTCTTGGGAAAAGATGGAGAACTATAACAACCTCTCTCAGCAAAGTACCTTCAGTTAATAGCAGTGGATATTTTTGTAGTGCTTTAAATGTTTACAGAGGACTTTCACATACACTGTCTTATTTGAGAGCCAAAACATCTCGTCTCATTGTAGACATGAGGAAATTGATACTCACAGAGGAAAAGGCCACGTAGCTAGTATGCAACAGAACTGGAATTCAACTTGAGTTATTTCTGGCTTTTTTCTCTTGAAGAAAAATGGAACTTTCATTTGTTTTAGTGGGTAATATTATGACACCATTTTCTCATTTCCTAAGGTTCTTTTTGAAATTTTACCAAATATTCCACATTTCTTAAATTATGCAGAGATGATTCCGGACATTGTTGAGGATAATGGGTGATGAATCCCTACAAATTTACACTCAATATGTGTGTGTGTGTGTGTGTGTGTGTGTGGCGGGGGAGGGCAGTTAGCCCACAGTACATTCGTGGTATAAAATGACAGTTCGTAATAATGACCTGTCTTCTGTTATTATTTAGTCATGTAACCTTGGCAAAACACCTCACTCTTGGGACTCCAGGTCCTCATCTAAGAAGTGAAGTGAGAAGTTCAGAGTCACTGGTTGTGAGAAGTGAGAAAGACTTCAAGACCAGGTGAGCCAACTTCTTGGACCTGATTTCCAGTCTATAAAGACCTGTTGAATTTCACTGAATTTGATTTTGCCTCTGAGGAAAGAGGAGCCTGGAGAAAGTGAAAAATTGACCAGTCACACGGCAAGAAGACTACAGGATTCTGACTCTTGGCTCTTGGTTTGTACCTTATAGTCATACTTTCGGATCTCTAAGGACATTGCTCCCTTTAAAAACCTATGATTATTAAATGTTCTCTGTCTAGCTAGCCATTCTCTAAATTACATTCTGCATGTTACTTCTCTCCTTAAATGTCTTACTCATTACTTGTCTGCAATGAACTCTCAAGTGCTTGCTCAGATTACAACTTTATGTTGATATATACATTTTTTTTTTTTAATTTCCAAGGTGTGAATCATTTATCCCTACTTAGGACTAACAAGAAATCCCAGACATTGCAACTTCCCCAGAGACAAGACAGACATACTTTAAAGCCCTACCTAAATTATTTTAGAAGTTTATTATGAGAGGAGACCTAACAAAACATTTAAGAGAGCAGGCTTATCACAATTTCTAGTTTTATCAGAGAGTTAATCAACAGCAACATGCTGCCTTTTCCAATTCATTCATTCATTCATTCATCCAACAATTTACTGTAGTTTTTAAGAGACCAGTTCATATCTGCCACTTTCCTTCAGTTTAACTTTGGGCAAATTATTTACCAAATCTAAGCCTCAGTTTCCTGATCTGTAAAATGAGGAATATTTGTAGTGCCTTATCAAGGGATAGGTTTTAAGGAAAAACAGAAATAATACATGTAACAGACTAGGCATAACAGAAGGTTTCATAGAAATTGCTCAGTAAATACTGACTCATGAATAAATGACAAGTATTTATAAGGTATCACCTATAAGACTGGTGCTGTGCTAAGCACTTTGGTCACAATTACAGACAATGTGGACAATATTTATTTTCCACCCTGGAGGAACTCACAGTCTAGCAGTGAAGACAGACGTGGAGTCATGTGGTTGTAACAAAGAGATATATGTCCTATGATAAAGGTAGCACCAGGACTCATGGTGACATAAAGAAAAATGTGACCATCTTGGCTCTGCGGAAGTCAGAGGAGAAGCCTTTAAGGGAGAGTGTGTTGGTCAGATAGAGAGGAAGGAAGCTATGATCAAAGAGCAATGAGAGGCCAGAGCATAGGACATATGGTAGGAAGTACTGGGTCATCAAACTTGAACTGGTGTTTTGGGACCAGATTGTGAAGGTCCTTGAGGACCATGTTAATAAGGAGTTTGGACTTTCATTTTGGATAAGAGTCAGCCTGTTAAATAGAGAAGCAATGCAAAGAAATGTGTTTTTTGGAAGATGACTCTACTGGACATAAAGTGCACTGGAAAAGTAAAAGTCAGATGACAAGGAAACCAGTTCAGGGGCTTTTGTCATGGCTTGGGCAGGAGATACCGGGGCCTGGCCAGTGATGCTGGCTGTGAGTGTGGACTGGAGATTGTAATAACGAGCATAACGTTTGCAGCCATCACCGTGCATGCCGCAGGTTAGAGACTTCTGCAGATATATCCAAAGTATTAGAGCGCCACAAAAGATGCACTAATGTGCTTTAATTTAAGACTGCTTTGATGGTGGTAAAAGTAAAAAGCATAGATTATGTGGAATAGTTATTTTTTATTTCAATGAAAAGACTCAATTAGATGCTTTAACTTTCTCAGCCACTCCCAGGACTTTTCTAAAAGGTAAAAATATGTAGACCTACTCATTTCTTAATGACTGACTCCCACCTCTTCCCCAGGCTGGGTTAGGTTCTTCTTCCTTATACTGTAGCCTGAGCTTATCTCAAATTAGCCGTTATCACACCTATATCAGAACTGCCTTTTCACTGACTTCCATTCATGTCCAAGTCACACGAGGGCGAGGGCAGGAAATGCCTGCTGCTCCTCCTCATTGTATTCCCATGCCCGGCACATAGATGTGCTCTAGAAATGAAAGAATAAATGCAGGAAACAAAGTCTTGGCTAGGAAGATAGGAGAAAGAATCATGCCTGATATAGGTCCTGAATACAATAATACATTTTTCTTCTTTTGCATAAATCTATGCATTTTCCATCCCTATATGAATGGCAGAGACATACTGGGTTTAGATTGCAGGCCCAAACAGTCTCAAGGTACCTTTTAGTATAGTGAAAACTATGTGGTTTCTGGAGTCAGTTATACCTGTGTTCAGATTCTGCCTTGGCCAGATATTATTAGTTAATTCCAAGACTCATCCATAACGTATAGATAAAAAGTAATTAATATCAAAGGATTGAGAAAGGATTAAATTAGATAATATGGTAGGTGATAGATGATATAGATGTATATGGTAGCTGTTATTATTAGGCACTTCTTAATAGTGTCTAACAAGCTGAAAAGCTTAAAAACCTTAAAAACAACTAAGAGGCCACAATCGATGATGGTATCCTTCTGAGCAGTGAGAAAGCCTCACCAGTGAGAACAGAGATTTTCATGAAAGAGTAAATTTTTTCCTGCTATCAAAATGGCTCCACATAGCCACCTAATAAGCCAATTAACTTAAAAAAGAAAATATTTCTATACATTCACATTGTAAATCAACTATACTTCAATAAAAAAATTAAAAAAGAAAAAAAAAGAAAATATTTCTCAGCACTAACTACCTGAAACTTACAAGTTGGAACTGTTCAGAATAGAATTCTGTACTTGAGGAGGTAAAGCTTTAAGAAAATTATCAATGAATTTCCAAAAGTCAGAATTTGGGTAAAATCTAACACTTCATATATAGCAGTTGTAAAAATAGTCCCATGACAGAAAAAAAATTACAAAGAGCTATTACGGGTTCAATAACACTCCTTAATGAGTTACAATTCATTAATTATAGCAACATCACTGAATATGTTTCAATAATAAGGTGCTTATTCTGCCTGCAAACATTATTATGTAGGTATATGGAATTACAGATTCTACAATATCTGAGAATCTCTTATGCTCTTCTACTGATAAGTTGGGAACAACTGATACGAATTAAATAAATTAGTGAAAGAATTCAGGACACATTTGTAATGTAAATGTCTACTTCTTGTACATGCATCAAATATTTTAATCAACTCTTTTTAGTTAATCTGAAAGAGGACAAAATAGTAATAAGACCATTTGAGTATATTTCCTTTCTTGAACTGTTCTTGTTCTTAGTTTACTCTGTGCATCACACAATATTCCAAAATTTTATTGAACTTCCCCATGTAATTTCACATATCATTTAAAAAAATTCATAGATATAAATTTCATACTTTTGAGTATAATGCTAACTTATCCATTATGTGCTTACTTCAACAACTAGGTTGAAAGCTCTTTGTGGATAAAAATAATATCTTTTACTTCTTTTATACCCCTAAATACTTAAAAAAAATTTTTTTATTGAGTTATAGTTGATTTACAATGTGTTAGTTTCAGGTGTACAGCAAAGTGATTCAGTTATATATATATATTTTTATTCTCTTTCAGATTCTTTTCCCTTATAGGTTTTTACAAAATATTGAGTATAGTTCCCTGTGCTATACAGTAGGTCCTTCTTGGTTATCTATTTTATATATAGTAATGTGTATATGTTAATCCCAAACTCCTAATTATTCCCCCACCCTTTCCCCTTTGGTAACCATAAGTTTGTTTTTATGTCTGTGGGTCTATTTCTGTTTTGTATACATAAGTTCACTTGTATCATTTGAAATTTTTTTTCTCCTAACAAATTTTGACAGAGTGTGGGAATAATAAATAATTGTTAGTTAACAGGCTAGTTGGCTTGTTAACGTTCTTAAAGATCCTATGAGAGTTTTAGATCAGAATGCAGGTCTACTTTGGAACAAAAGGTAAGTGTGGGTAAAGACAAGGAGAAACTTTATTCATGAGCTGTGGCTGACCTTTGAGGTGTGGGAGAGAAAAAGAATAGCTGATGGGTGTGGGGCCTTGGGTCCACGTGGCCTGCAGTCATCGTGGTATCTATGTCCTCCATGCTGACAGCTGCCAAATTAGTCTCCCTCCAATAATGATTCCCAAGTTAGCTTTAGTTAATGAACTGAAAGGAGCTGCAGGTACTTCTGGCCATTAACTGCCTTTCTTTGTGGCTCTGTGAGCTTGCAAGCTTTCTCTCATCCCAGAAGCCAATGGCAGCCATCTAAGGGGCCTGCTGTGAGGCAGATTGCAGGGAGACAAATCTGTGTGAGGCAGGTTCTCATTTGAGAGCCCTTGCCAGAGCCAAGAAGCTCATGCTTTAAGTTTTAATTAAAGACAAACTGAACCATTTTGGGGAAAAGTTTGGGCATTCCTTGCCGGGAAGACAGCCATATACTCTGTGTAGCTGGGGTTATTGCGGGCTCGTCTCCATCTGCATAGTTGCATGCTGAGGGCAATACAACTACCAGGTGTTAGGAAGTAAGATGTCACTCTGGTCCTCGAAGAAACTTAATAGCACAAAATGGATAAAGGCATAGGAAAAACAGAGAAACACAGATGTATTTCCTATACAGATATAGACAAATACAAAAATAATTTTAGAGAGGAAAAAAAAAGATACCATAAAATTACCAATTGAGAGTTTTCCCTGTAAATAAATCTTATCGTATTGACTTAAGAGGCAGTTGGACTTTATAAACATAAAATAAGAAGCGTGTTTCAGAGGTCTTACTCTCCCATACTACATACTTCTGGAAATTAATTCTTATAAATTGGTTTTAGATGCTCCTATGGTATTTATATACTTGCAACACTGGTAGCTATGAGGCCCATTACACCTGGGGCTCTGGTTATTTTACAGATATGACTCATTTCTTTTGTTCCATGCTCTTTCCCAAACCTGAAGAACTTTTGCCTCCAGACAATATATTGAACTGATACCCACTAATAAACATACCAGAATTTAACGTGAAACTTACATAGAAAGAAAACAACAAGTCGAGCATGATATCCCACAAGAGTCAAATATTTTTCCCTTGAAATCCCACTATGTCTCCCAAGACTGTCTTAATGTTTCTGGATGAAAAATTTGTTTGAGTGGGTCCTTTTTTTTTTTAATATTTATTTATTTGGCTGTGCTGGGTCTTAATTGCAGCATATGGAATCTAGTTCCCTGACCAGGGGTTGAACCCGGGCCCCCTGCATTGGGAGCACAGAGTCTTAACCACTGGACCACCCCAGAAATCCCCAGAGTGGGTCCTTATAATCGTCTTAAACACATTTCTTTTCTACCTTCTATGCTGTGTGGCTCATTGCTTTTGGTCTATTGCCATGACTGACTTAGCTTCTTTTCTGATGGGTTAACCATTTCCCTAGCTGGGGTCTTCTAGCTAGAGTTGTATTCCTTCATGAACATCTTCAGGGCTTCCTGGGCACTTGAGGAATTACAGAAGTGATATGGTTGGAGACCACAGGTCTTTCAGAAGAGTACACAGATTTTTTTTCAAGAAAGCACAGTCAGGAGTTCCCCACCTGCAGGTTGTTTTACCCACTGATACTTTAGATGCTGCTGAATGCCAAAAGCTGGCTCTCTGTGGAATTATTGTGTCTCCTGGCAGAGTAACAGAACAAGCACCAACTTCTTTCTTTAGTTTCTAGGTCTTTATATGTTAGCAGATAGCCCACTCTAACTAATAAGATTTGATTCTCTGAATCTCAGTTTTTCCTCCGAAGGATAAAGAGAATGCTTTCTATGGTGGTTGTAAAGATTAAAGGTAGGTTTAAGAGGCATTTGGTTTAGTTCTCGGCATATAGGTGTTAAAAATGGAATCAATCATAAAACTGGAGACTTAGAAATGTCTTAGCATAGTATGAGTGTGTTTCATGTTTGGTAATTGCAATCATTGTTGCTTTTGTTGTGGTCATCCATGTACAATGCTTGGTGTCAGTCTATTTATCTCTTGTAAAAATAAAATACAGTGTGTGTGTGTGTGAAAAAAAAAGAAAAAAAAAAAAAAAGAAATGTCTTAGGATCCTCAGTGGTGATGTTGCTCTCCACTCCCCCTTCAGGTGAAGGTATGTTAAGTCAGGGAGACAGGACATGAGGGCCTGCACTTATCTTTGAGAATGTGCATAAAGACCAAGCCCCTCATGCTTCTGAGTATCTGTCCCACTGCACTTCCACTCTTCCCTGGTTGATGAGATGGAGGAAAGGAGACAAAACATGCATTTTATTATGACTTTGGGGAATCAGACTCTACCTAGAAAACCCCCACTGAAGGGAAGAATCTGGGCACTCGGACATGTAGATGAGTATAAGAAAAATATAGGATAGGCATTCAGAGTTGGGTTTTTAATATAACAGTATCTCAATAACACTTCTTAGCCTCCAACTCCTAAAGCCACTAGGGTGTGGGAATATAGGGAATTTGAGATTTTCTCAGGTAAAAAAAAAAACGTATGGGATTCATTTGCTTGAACTTCACAGGCTGTGTGGCTCATTTAGTTTTGGCAGGTAGAGGGGCTGTTTATGTCACCAGTGTCCACCAGCCACCAGTCTCACCATCGAGGATAATTCTCCTCTCTTCACAGTTCTGCAGTTAATACCTATGCCTGGGTATAGTAAGCCTTCAATATGTGTTAACCAAATGAATGTGTTCATAAAAATGGTATAATGTGTGTGGATCATGATGGAGGACTCTCATCAGTTCACCCCAAGAGAATAGAGAATGAAGAGGTCTAAGCTCAGAAAAGTGCAATGACGTTTTATAAACAGCATTATGTGTTCTTGGCTAATGGAGGGGTAAATAGCACAGTTGAACTAATTCAAATTATAGAAAATCATTTATTTCAAAATGTAGGCACTTATACCCAGTCTTTATAACTACTTCCAAACCAGTCTGGGCACATAGTTTTATACTCTATTTAAAATATTTTCAAGGAAGAAGATTCAGTGAGTTTCCCCAATAAACATCTTCAATGTCTGACCAACTTATCTGATAATTTACTTTCCCTTGAAGCTATTTCTCCTTTGTTCCGTCCTTTGTGGTAACAGCAAATAGCTAATAGCCACCATCTACACATCCAAAGACCTTTTGAGGTAAATTATAGAAGACACAATTCCCACTTTCAAAGAGCATACAATCTACCAAAGGAAAAGAAGAAATGTATTGGCTATGCTTGAGTGAGAGAGAGCTATTTGGGGTAAGACAAGTTAAATGACTCTTTATATATGGCAGCAGACTATGGTGTACTATGAAAAGTTCAGTGTCAGTAAAACAATACTACTTCTCAGGGTCTTCCAGGAGAGAGGATCACACAAGTATCCCAGTTAATAACTGGCAATAACAGGAAATGTGTACAATTTTGAGGCCTAAATTTTGAAAGAGGAAAACTTCTTATTTAAGCCAAGGTTATTTGTCTCTGTTACAGCAGAGCAGCTAAAAGTAGATTCAAACTAATTCATATATATATATATATATATATATATATATATATATATATATATATATATATATATAAACTATATACATTTAATATATATAATATGAATTATATGTCTGAATGTATATATGTGTGTAAACATATGAATTTAAGTGAAGGAAGGAATGAGTTGACTCAAGGAATATGCATGTGGAAAAGTGTCTAGCAGAATGTTTTGTACACAGCTGATACTCAGTTTTATTAAGTGTCTCTTCCCTTTCCAGTTTGTGTCCTGATGTAGACTTATATTTAAAGCAGTGGTAGTCTTTAGTAGGTAGTGTAGCCTACTCATCTTGAGATTGCCATTTTCAACTCACAAAGCTGATGTTAGGTGGGTAGGGCTGCTGGTTTCATTTCTAAGCCTGCAGCTCTAAGCTAGGACCACTGGTCCTAATTCAGTAGCAGCAAAGTAGGAACTCTGCAAAGATGAGGCACCACTAAATTCTCACTGGGCTCATAGCAGGGGCAATGGGTAGTCATGCTCTAGGGTTAGGGAGTCAAGCCAGGAACCCAGAGGCCATTCCCTCAGGGTAAAACAGGTCAGTCCCAGAAAGCTGAGCCTGGAAGCTGATGATGGAGACCAAGTTGTGATAGGAGGCCAAAACCAAGCTCCTAAAAAAACTGAAATAGAGAAAACAATTGTATCAAAATTCAGAAAGAGCAGCTGGAGAGCAGGATACTGAAACCATCAAAATTTGTAAATAAGAGGAGAGAGAACCAAGATGGAGTCTGGTGCCAGTTATCATTCAGTCTCAATCTAAGTAATACTGAGTTTGATATTGAACTTAGTCTTTGCTTTGGGCAGGAAACTTTCCTAAGTTTCATATTTGGTCAGGAGGGAAGTCTGGCTAACATTGGGATGAGGGGAAACACATGCCTACAGAAAGAAGTATTGAAACAGACCAGGAACAGGGTTGACAGCATTCCTGACCCAACCAGAGCTGACACACAATCCTGCCATGTTCATTAGTTTCAATCTTTCCTCTTCTAGATAAGATCTAATAAGGGATTTGAGTTTTCCATCTTCTTTTCCCTTTACTAGATCACTGATGGAGCTATTAATGAGTGTGAAATAGCCACAGGGCAGACAGCCTTAGAGAAGAATAGATGAAACAGATGGCAAGACTAATCCACAAACTGGATAAGGTCATTAAGAATCCACTCATCATCACTATTAAACATTCAAGAGGTGGTTTTTCTGCACATTAACTTGACAGTATAATATAAGTCACAGCCTTTCTGAGGCTCAGTTTCAGTATCTGTAGAATGTGAACCTTAGACTAGCTCAGCAGATATTAAAACTGCTCAGAGGAATCCTAGGGTTCTAAGACAGTCCTTCAGGTTACCTCAAGAAACAAGAAGTCTCAGGCCTCTACTTTAAAGCCATGCTGCATTTATATGTTTTATGCAGTGACACTGCAGTCAGATTTCTCCTGGTGGAAAAAAAAAATGGTCCCACTGCTAAGATAAAGTTTGTGAATCACTAGGCAAGGAAAATCCTAAGGACATCCCTGGCTCTAACAAGCTGGGACTCTGTACTGAACAATCATCACACCTCTTGTCTACAACTTCTTTTCTATCCAGATAATGTTGATATGGTTAAAAGGCAATGCCATATCCTATAGCCAATGTTTATCACAAAATGTAAATCTGCTGCCTAAATTCCCACTTCCCAAATAGACAGGATATAAGTAATAAATTAACATTTTAAAAAGTAACACATCTTTGAATTATGCAAAAATAGACCATGTTTGTATTTTTCAATGATATCTCATTGTCAGAGCTATAGTTTAGAATAAGCTAAAGTACGTGGGGGTGGGCAGTCCACCAGGACAAAGGGCAGTGGTACAAACTTGAATTTTGGGAAAAAAAGTGGAGAAACCACTGAGAATGTCCATGCCCTGGTCCATCTCTACCACACACACCCTCTTTTATCCCTTCCCCCATTTTTGTGTCTGGGAGAGTGGCTTGCTTTGAACACAGTTAAAAACAAGAAAATTTTCACTGAACCCTGGCACATGCTTGTGCTTAAAATGCACTTAAATACAAATAAAAAGTTTGTGCTTAAAACTTATGCCTCTTAATTCCTTTAATTCATTTTACATTTATTTATCTGGCACCTACAATGAGTCAAGTGTCAGGTTTCCCTCTCTCTCTCTCTTTCTCTCTAGATGTATCTAGATCTACATAAAATGACTAAGACACAATTCCTTTCTATCTAGGAGTGCCAAATATGTGAAAATGTTCTGGATTCTAAAAGTAACATAAGCTCATTTAAAAAGTCACACTTAGTATTGACAGCAATGAAGTTCAACCACTCATATTCTGCCTTTCAGAGATAAATATAACATTCGGTATATCTGTTCAGACTGTTGTATCTATCTATTAAGATATCTATATGAACATATTATTTAAAATGACGTTCTACTGCACGTTGCTCTTTTGCAATCTGATTTTTTTCAGGTAGGGTATAAATGGTAGATGCTACCAATTATGCAACTGAGTCCAGTGGGGCCAATTTTGTCAGTGACACCAAAGACACATAAAGTCAAACAGCCAAAACAAATGCCTGCTTGAGACCCAAGTCAAACTGAGTTGAGAAGATGGGGCAGAGATAGCAGAGGGCAGAGGCACAGCCCTGGGGCAAGGTCAAGTGGCGGTGCTCCACTGTTAATTCAGGGCTGTGGTGGGTATAGGCTGGGCCTTCCTCCACACACACACCTGTCCCTTTTAAAGCTGTCATATTTTTGTGTTGCACCCTGACATACAGGGAATATTCTTATCTTTTGGGCAATCTATGGATTCACTCTGTCAAGTCAGAAATTGAAAACTAGTAGCCCACAGGCTAAATTTGGTTCAGAGGTAGTTTCACTGGCTTGTAAGATTTATAAAGAAAAAAATGAAAAGACCTATATTTAAAGTTAAAAAAAACCAAACTGGATTGCTGACCATTCTTTAAAAGTTCACTGTAATCTTGTAATTCTATGTGAAATAACTGGCTGATGCCTTAGGGCAGGGGTTCCCACACTTTGCTGCATATTGGAGTTACCTGGGGAGATTTTGAAACTCCTGAGGCTCAGGTTGGACCTCAAGCTAATTAAATCAGAAGGTCTGGGAGTAGGAACCAGGTATCAGTGATTTTTTAAGATGCACAGGTGTTTCCAATGTCCAGAAAAACCTGAGAATAACTGCTTTAGGACCCTTTGAACTCAGTATTCTCTCTGCCTGAAAGATTTATCCTTCCCTTTCAAATATCCTTGATGGCTACAGGTAATTCACTTTCTACCCTAACTGCAAATTTCCCTTCCCCAGCATCTGATATACCTTTACCCTACTTTGCTCAATTCCTCAGCACTTGTCATCATTTAGCTTATTATGTATTCACTTATTTGTTTGTTATCTGTCTCTTACTACTAAAAGATAAAACCCCAATAGGGCATGGAGTTTTGTCTATTCACTGCTATATTCCCAGTACTTAGAACAGGGTCTGGTATACAGCAGGTGTAATTTGTTGCCTAAGTGTGGAATGATACTGAGAAGCAGTTGCTTTCTTTAGAAAGGGCATGTGTTGTTCTGTTTGCCACAGCCTGCTTCACTCCTCTAAGTTATCTTCCTGAGTCCTTTATGAATCTGTGACTCTGGATTTAGCTATTACCCTTAAGTTCAAATGGAAGTAAAAGGCATAGGAAATATTCAGTTAAGTTCATGGTTGGTTTAAGATGAGCTGCTAGAACGTTGAGAAAAAAATACATGGGTAAAGAAGAACTTCCCAGTCATGATGTATTTGAGTGTTTCTTTATTTCTGAGATAAAAGATGAATCATGACATTATCACACTCTCTGATCTCAGCTCAGTTTGGTACTCGACATACGATGAATGAGGTGTAATCTGTTTAATAAGTTTTTTCTTTTCTCAGCAAGGGTCTGAACAAGTTGTTCTATAGCAGAGCACTGATCAAAAGTGGCAAACGTCATTATCCTTGGCAGATTACCAAGAGTTCTGCAATTAACAGCAACATGAATAAAACTATTTTATGGACTTTAAAGTAAATGTAGCTTGATGAAGGAAAAACATTCATCTTGCCACAAATTAACCTAGCGTTAAAACTCTTCACACTGAATACATTTCTAAGGTTACTGAGAATTGCGGTGGAAAGAAAAGTAAGTGGAAACAAGAAATAAAATAAACTGTCACCTTGCAAGCTCTACTTCTATGAATTCATTAGAGAACAGTATTTATTCAATACCCCCATGTGCAGAGCCCTGTGCTGGGTACTCAGGGGTATAAGTAAAGAAAGAGAGACTATTAGTCCATCAGCACTTACATAATACAGGGAATGAGTCCATGCAACAATTTAGATTAAAAGGAGTGAGTAAATATTGGATTATATTATGGAGAAAGTGAGATAACTACTAACTGATTCACAAGAATTATATAAAATTTTGAAACTCTGTTCCTCTTCTGAATTTATGTAGCAGATAAATACTAAGAAATATGAATAAAATATTTACACTTGCCTGGCAATATCTGACAGTATCTGGAGAAAAAGAATATATCTTCTCTATCTGAGCTCATATAATCTATAAGTCTGTTTTCATGTGTGAACTATATTTCTACATTGACTGGTAAATGAACACATCTGTGTATGTGCCAGTTATCTACTTGCTCTGAGATATATCCCTTGACCTCTCCCTCTTAGCTTTATACAGGAGCCTGATTCCTGGAAACTACATTTCCCAGCTTCCCTCTCAACAAGCAGATTCAGAAGGAGGCCCTGGCAGGATATGAGAAGCTGAAACAAAGGGAATATCCAGGATGTTTCTTCCTCCCTCTCTTTGCTTTGGGTGGCTTCGTCAGCAGTGGCTTAATGTCCCGCCTCGTGCCAGCACCAGATGGGGCGTCTATCCCTTTGCAGGGAAGCTCCCCATCACAGTTCTCCAAGTAAGTGGACTAGACACTTTCTTCTTGTTCCTTCAGCCTTACAGGGGCAGCAGTGATTTCCTGCTATTGTTGATGTTTGCTCTGGTCGTGCAAGACCTGTATAATTAGTTCCTTGGTTTAAAATCCCTCTACTGACCTACTGAATTTTCTTGCTGCTTTCCTCAGGGACGCTAACCGACATATACTGAGTTTGTATACATTTAAAATAAACTTCTCTGGTACTACCCAAATTGGCATACAGTGGGGATGGACTTACTTTTTCTACCTCTTTGGGAGGAAGTAGAGAAATGCTAAACTAGAAGGTGAGATTCAAGATGAGGTGGAGAAGTAAAAAACTGAACCACACACAAGCCCTCTTAGAAAAATATAAGTTCAGAGGTATATCTAGAAGTTGGTTTTCTATGTTTTTAAGTTTAAAAAGATTAGCCATTCTAAACCGCTCTCTATTCTTCAAACTTTCTCCACCATCTGATCGGTCCTCAGTTCCATGTATTCTACCTCTCAAATGTTTCTTGCATCTGACCCTTTTAAAGTTTCCTTTGACACTCCATTGGTTCAGGTAGACTCATACTTATCTCCTTAAAGTGATTTCTTCAGTCCATCCTCCGCAAGATGCTAGTGAGTGCTTTCTAAAAGTTAACCCGGCTCACACAAATGCCTGACTACTTAAAACCACCTAATGAAACCCATTTCCTATACAATAAAATTTAGACTCCTTTGCTGGTCATATACAGTCCTTCATGATTTGACCACTACCTATCTCTTATCCTTATTTGTGTCTTCACACCTCTCTATTTTCTATCACTTCAGCTGTTCTGAAATACTTGCAGTTCCTTGTACTGTATAAGCCATCCAATGTCTGTTTTTGCAGGTATGCGGTGTTGTGATAAGAGTGTATGCAATGTCCTCCCCTTCTTCGTGGCTGTGAAAAAACCTGATTCATCCTTCAAAACTCAGTTTGCCTATCAGCATTCCTAGGAAAATTTTCCTGGCCTCTGAAAGCAGAAGGAAAGACTCTTTGAGCTGGTAGAGTACCCTGTGTTTTAATTATTGCTCTTGCTCACTACTGTTATTGGTTTGCATATGCTTCTCCCTATCATGACTCTAGTCTCTATTTACCATTCTGTCCCCAGCATTGAGCCCAATATAGTAGGGCAGTGTTATATTTGTATTAACTGACTGGAGACAGTTTTGGCTTAGTAACACCTATACTTTGATGTGCATCTCCCTGGAACTTTTCTAAGACTCCCCTCAGAGAGGGTAGGGAAGTTCTGAGGCCATTGATTCAGCTACCTCCCATGATTTTCTCTGTGGAGCACACTGGGCCCCAGTCGTGAGCCCATTCTAGGTCACCCTTATCCACCTACTCATTTTTCTGTCCTTTCTACTTCTAGAAGCTCCAAAGATGAAGGGAAATATCTGCTGTGGTATAGAAAGTTGTAAGGAAAGAAGATTGTCCTGTGTGTGTGTGTGTGTGTGTGTGTGTGTGTGTGTCTACTGCTTTGTAACTTACTTGTTACGTATACTGTATCATTTTATGGGTAAAAACAACCAACAATTGTTGATTGAATGAATGATCTCTTCCACTACATCTTTCCATATACCCAAAACTGAAGCCATACCAGATAAAAGATCATTCTCAAGAGACTGCAGACTTTTAAACCTACAGTTCTTACCTCCATGTTGTTGCCTCAGCCTGGAATATACTTCCCCTCATTCTCTAACTACTAATCAATCAGAGCTGAAATCAAATGCCATCACTTCTGTGAGTGTCTTTCTGATCTGCCAAAGAATAAACAGCTTTTTCCCCCTCTCCATAGCTTGCTGTCACTATCTCTATTTGGCATTTACCTTGGTCTGCCTTATAAGTTAATATTAGGTTTTTCGAATGTCTGTCTCTTCTATGTGTGATTTTCTTGTGGGCAGGATACCTGTCTCCCTTATCTTATCTTCTTAGAACTCAGCATGCTCATTGGCACATAGAATAAACCTAACAAATATTTAGAGAATTAAATCAAACTGAAATAAATGAATTAATCAAAGAATTCACATATGGATTATTTTTGAACCAGTAAATATATTAGTTTGTGTGAAGATACTGAAAGCTGGATGAGCTCTCAACAATTTCGTGAGGTGTCAAAACTTGAAAGTGGCACCTTTAAAACATGAATCTGGCAACTTCAAACTTCTGTTTCCACCACTCTTCTCCTGTTCACCCTCAGTCTCACATGACAAGGTTAGGTCTCAACCTCTCAAGGCCTTGGTAAGGTATCTAATATTAAAAACTTAATGGGAGTAGGGGCAGGATGGCGGAAGAGTAGGACGCGGAGATCACCTTCCTTCCCACAGATACAGTGGAAGTGCATCTGCGCGTGGAACTGCTCCTGCAGAACACCCTCTGAACGCTGGCAGAGGACGTCAGACCTCCCAAAAGGCAAGAAAATCCCCACGTACTTGGGTAGGGTAAAAGAAAAAAGAAATAACAGAGACAAAAGAATAGGGATGGGACCTGCGCCAGTGGGAGGGAGCCGTGAAGGAGGAAAGGTTTCCAGGCACTAGGAAGCCCCTTTGCGGGCAGAGACTGCGGGTGGCAGAGGGGGGAAGCTTCGGAGCCGCGGAGGAGAGCGCAGCCACAGGGGTGCGGAGGGCAAAGCGGAGAGACTCCCGCACAGAGGCTTGGCGCCAACCAGCACTCACCAGCCCGAGAGGCTTGTCTGCTCACCCGCCGGGGCGGGCGGGGGCTGGGAGCTGAGGCTCGGGCTTTGGTACTAGCCGGGAGGGAGTCGGGGAAAAAGTCTGCAGCTGCCGAAGAGGCAAGAGACTTTTTCTTGCCTCTTTGTTTCGCGGCGCGCAAGGAGAGGGGATTCAGAGCGCTGCCTAAACGAAATCCAGAGACGGGTGCGAGCCGCGGCTATCAGCGCGGATCCCACAGCAACAGGGGCGCAGAGGGAAAAACGGAGAGATTCCCGCACAGAGGCTCAGCGCCGAGCAGCGCTCACCAGCCCGAGAGGCTTGTCTGCTCACCCGCCGGGGCGGGCGGGGCTGGGAGCTGAGGCACGGGCTTCGGTCGGATCGCAGGGAGAGGACTGGGGTTGGCGGCGTGAACACAGCCTGAAGGGGTTGGCGTGCCGCGGCGAGCCGGGAGGGAGCCGGAGAGGAGTTCTGCAGCCGCCGAAGAGGCAAGAGACTTTTTCTTGCCTCTTTGATTCGCGGCGCGCAAGGAGGGGGGATTCAGAGCGCCGCCTGGACTAACTCCAGAGGCGGGCGCGGGCCGCGGCCATCAGCGCGGACCCCAGAAACTGGTAGGAGACGCTAAGGCTGCTGCTGCCGCCAACAAGAAGCCTGTGTGCGAGCACGGGTCGCTCTCCACACCGCCCCTCCCGGGAGCCGGTGCAGCTCGCCACTGCCAGGCTCCCATGATCCGGGGACAACTTCCCCGGGAGAACACACAGCGCGCCTCAGGCTGCTGCAACGTCACGATGCCTCTGACGCCGCAGGCTCGCCCCGCCTCCTCCGTACTGCTCCCTCCCCCAGCCTGAGTGAGCCAGAGCCCCCTAAGCAGCTGCTCCTTTAACCCCGTTCTGTCTGGGCGGGGAATAGACGCCCTCAGGCGACATACATGCAGAGGCGGGTCCAAATCCAAAGCTGAACACTGGGAGCTGTATGAACAAAGAAGAGAAAGGGAAATCTCTCCCAGCAGCCTCAGAAGCAGCGGATTAAAGCTCCACAAACAACTTGATGTGCCTGCATCTGTTGAATACCTGAATAGACAACGAATCATCCCAAATTCAAAAGGTGGACTTTAGGAGCAGGATATATTAATTTCCCCTTTTCCTTTTTTTGTGAGTGTATATGTGTATGCTTCTGGGTGAGATTTTGTCTGTATAGCTTTGCTTTCACCATTAGTCCTAGGGTTAGGTCCGTCCATTTTTTTTTTTTTTTTACTTAAAAAAATTTTTTTTTCCTAATATATGTTTTCTTAATAATTTTTTCCGTATATTCTATTTTTAGAAATTAAAAAATTTTTAATAAGTTTTTTCATATTTTTTATTTTAAAAAATTAAAATTTTTTTCTTAATAAATTTTTTTCTTAAAAATTTTTTTCTTATTTTTTACTATAAAAAATTAATAAATCTATTTTTAAAAATTAAAAAAAAATTTTTTCTGAATACATTTACTCTTAATAATTTTTTTCTTATTTTTTATTATAATAGCTTTATTTTATTTTATTTTTTCCTCTTTCTTTCTTTCTATTTTTTTCTCCCTTATATTCTGAGCTGTGTGGATGAAAGGCTCTTGGTGCTCCAGCCAGGCATCAGGGCTGTGCCTCTGAGGTGGGAGAGCCAACTTCAGGACACTGGTCCACAAGAGACCTACCAGCTCCACATAATACCAAACGGCAAAAATCTCTCAGAGATCTCCATCTCAACATCAAGAACCAGCTTCACTCAACGACCAGCAAGCTACAGTGCTTGACACCCTATGCCAAACAACTAGCAAGACAGGAACACAGCCCCATCCATTAGCAGGGAGGCTGCCTAAAATCATAAGGCCACAGACACCCCAAAACACACCACCAGACGTGGACGTGCCCACCAGAAAGACAAGATTCAACCTCATCCACCAGAGCTCAGGCAATAGTCCCCTCCACCAGGAAGCCTACACAATCCACTGAACCAACCTTACCCACTGGGGACAGATACCAAAAACAACGGGAACTACGAACCTGCAGCCTGTGAAAAGGAGACCCCCAAACACAGTAAGATAAGCAAAATGAGATGACAGAAAAACACACAGCAGATGAAGGAGCAGGGTCAAAACACACCAGACCTAACAAATGAAGAGGAAATAGGTAGTCTACCTGAAAAAGAATTCAGAATAATGATAGTAAGGATGATCCAAAATCTTGGAAATAGAATAGACAAAATGCAAGAAACATTTAACAAGGACGTAGAAGAACTAAAGAGGAACCAAGCAACGATGAAAAACACAATAAATGAAATTAAAAATACTCTAGATGGGATCAATAGCAGAATAACTGAGGCAGAAGAAAGGATAAGTGACCTGGAAGATAAAATGGTGGAAATAACTACTGCAGAGCAGGATAAAGAAAAAAGAATGAAAAGAACTGAGGACAGTCTCAGAGACCTCTGGGACAACATTAAACGCACCAACATTCGAATTATAGGGGTCCCAGAAGAAGAAGAGAAAAAGAAAGGGACTGAGAAAATATTTGAAGAGATTATAGTTGAAAACTTCCCTAATATGGGAAAGGAAATAGTTAATCAAGTCCAGGAAGCACAGAGAGTCCCATACAGGATAAACCCAAGGAGAAACACGCCAAGACACATATTAATCAAACTGTCAAAAATTAAATATAAAGAAAACATATTAAAAGCAGCAAGGGAAAAACAACAAATAACACACAAGGGAATCCCCATAAGGTTAACATCTGATCTTTCAGCAGAAACTCTGCAAGCCAGAAGGGAGTGGCAGGATATACTTAAAGTGATGAAGGAGAAAAACCTACAACCAAGATTACTCTACCCAGCAAGGATCTCATTCAGATTCGATGGAGAAATTAAAACCTTTACAGACAAGCAAAAGCTGAGAGAGTTCAGCAACACCAAACCAGCTTTACAACAAATGCTAAAGGAACTTCTCTAGGCAAGAAACACAAGAGAAGGAAAACACCTACAATAACAAACCCAAAACATTTAAGAAAATGGGAATAGGAACATACATATCGATAATTACCTTGAATGTAAATGGATTAAATGCTCCCACCAAAAGACACAGGCTGGCTGAATGGATACAAAAACAAGACCCATATATATGCTGTCTACAAGAGACCCACTTCAGACCTAGAGAGACATACAGACTGAAAGTGAGGGGATGGAAAAAGATATTCCATGCAAATGGAAATCAAAAGAAAGCTGGAGTAGCAATTCTCATATCAGACAAAATAGACTTTAAAATAAAGAATATTATAAGAGACAAAGAAGGACACTATATAATGATCAAGGGATCGATCCAAGAGGAAGGTATAACAATTGTAAATATTTATGCACCCAACATAGGAGCACCTCAATACATAAGGCAAATACTAACAGCCATAAAAGGGGAAATCGACAGCAACACAATCATAGTAGGGGACTTTAACACCCCACTTTCACCAATGGACAGATCATCCAAAATGAAAATAAATAAGGAAACACAAGCTTTAAATGATACATTAAACAAGATGGACTTAATTGATATTTATAGGACATTCCACCCAAAAACAACAGAATACACATTTTTCTCAAGTGCGCATGGAACATTCTCCAGGATAGATCATATCTTGGGTCACAAATCAAGCCTTGGTAAATTTAAGAAAATTGAAATTGTATCAAGTATCTTTTCCAACCACAACGCTATGAGACTAGATATCAATTACAGGAAAAGATCTGTAAAAAATACAAACACATGGAGGCTACACAATACACTACTTAATAACGAAGTGATCACTGAAGAAATCAAAGGGGAAATCAAAAAATACCTAGAAACAAATGACAATGGAGATACGACGACCCAAAACCTATGGGACGCAGCAAAAGCAGTGCTAAGAGGGAAGTTTATAGCAATACAAGCCTACCTCAAGAAACAGGAAACATCTCGAATAAACAACCTAACCTTGCACCTAAAGCAATTAGAGAAAGAAGAACAAAAAAACCCCAAAGCTAGCAGAAGGAAAGAAATCATAAAGATCAGGTCAGAAATAAATGAAAAAGAAATGAAGGAAACAATAGCAAAAATCAATAAAACTAAAAGCTGGTTCTTTGAGAAGATAAACAAAATTGATAAACCATTAGCCAGACTCATCAAGAGAAAAAGGGAGAAGACTCAAATCAATAGAATTAGAAATGAAAAAGGAGAAGTAACCACTGATACTGCAGAAATACAAAAGATCATGAGAGATTACTACAAGCAACTCTATGCCAATAAAATGGACAACCTGGAAGAAATGGACAGATTCTTAGAAATGCACAAACTGCCGAGACTGAACCAGGAAGAAATAGAAAATATGAACAGACCAATCACAAGCACTGAAATTGAAACTGTGATTAAAAACCTTCCAACAAACAAAAGCCCAGGACCAGATGGCTTCACAGGTGAATTCTATCAAACATTTAGAGAAGAGCTAACACCTATCCTTCTCAAACTCTTCCAAAATATTGCAGAGGGAGGAACACTCCCAAACTCATTCTACGAGGCCACCATCACCCTGATACCAACACCAGACAAAGATGTCACAAAGAAAGAAAACTACAGGCCAATATCACTGATGAACATAGATGCAAAAATCCTCAACAAAATACTTGCAAACAGAATCCAACAGCACATTAAAAGGATCATACACCATGATCAAGTGGGGTTTATCCCAGGAATGCAAGGATTCTTCAATATACGCAAATCAATCAATGTGATACACCATATTAACAAATTGAAGGAGAAAAACCATATGATCATCTCAATAGATGCAGAGAAAGCTTTCGACAAAATTCAGCACCCATTTATGATAAAAGCCCTGCAGAAAGTAGGCATAGAGGGAACTTTCCTCAACATAATAAAGGCCATATATGACAAACCCACAGCCAACATTGTCCTCAATGGTGAAAAACTGAAACCATTTCCACTAAGATCAGGAACAAGACAAGGTTGCCCACTCTCACCACTATTATTCAACATAGTTTTGGAAGTGTTAGCCACAGCAATCAGAGAAGACAAAGAAATAAAAGGAATCCAAATCGGAAAAGAAGAAGTAAAGCTGTCACTGTTTGCAGATGACATGATACTATACATAGAGAATCCTAAAGATGCTACCAGAAAACTCCTAGAGCTAATCAATGAATTTGGTAAAGTAGCAGGATACAAAATTAATGCACAGAAATCTCTTGCATTTCTATACACTAATGACGAAAAATCTGAAAGTGAAATTAAGAAAACATTCCCGTTTACCATTGCAACAAAAAGAATAAAATATCTAGGAATAAACCTACCTAAGGAGACAAAAGACCTGTATGCAGAAAATTATAAGACACTGATGAAAGAAATTAAAGATGATACAAATAGATGGAAAGATATACCATGTTCCTGGATTGGAAGAATCAACATTGTGAAAATGACTCTACTACCCAAAGCAATCTACAGATTCAATGCAATCCCTATCAAACTACCACTGGCATTTTTCACAGAACTAGAACAAAAAATTTCACAATTTGTATGGAAACACAAAAGACCCCGAATAGCCAAAGCAATCTTGAGAACGAAAAATGGAGCTGGGGGAATCAGGGTCCCTGACTTCAGACTATATTACAAAGCTACAGTAATCAAGACAGTTTGGTACTGGCACAAAAACAGAAATATAGATCAATGGAACAGGATAGAAAGCCCAGAGATAAACCCACGGACATATGGTCACCTTATCTTTGATAAAGGAGGCAAGCATATACAGTGGAGAAAAGACAGCCTCTTCAATAAGTGGTGCTGGGAAAATTGGACAGATACATGTAAAAGTATGAAATTAGAACACTCCCTGACACCATGCACAAAAATAAACTCAAAATGGATTAAAGACCTAAGTGTAAGACCAGACACTATCAAACTCTTAGAGGAAAACATAGGCAGAATACTCTATGACATACATCACAGCAAGATTCTTTTTGACCCAGCTCCCAGAGAAATGGAAATAAGAACACAAATAAACAAATGGGACCTAATGAAACTTAAAAGCTTTTGCACAGCAAAGGAAACCATAAACAAGACCAAAAGACAACCCTCAGAATGGGAGAAAATATTTGCAAATCAAACAACTGACAAAGGATTAATCTCCAAGATTTACAAGCAGCTCATGCAGCTCAATAACAAAAAAACGAACAACCCAATCCAAAAATGGGCAGAAGACCTAAATAGACATTTCTCCAAAGAAGATATACAGATTGCCAACAGACACATGAAAGAATGCTCAACATCATTAATCATTAGAGAAATGCAAATCAAAACTACAATGAGATATCATCTCACACCTGTCAGAATGGCCATCATCAAAAAATCTAGAAACAATAAATGCTGGAGAGGGTGTGGAGGAAAGGGAACTCTCTTGCACTGTTGGTGGGAATGTAAATTGATACAGCCACTATGGAGAACAGTATGGAGGTTCCTTAAAAAACTACAAATAGAACTACCATACGATCCAGCAATCCCACTACTGGGCATATACCCTGAGAAAACCATAGTTCAAAAAGAGTCATGTACCACAATGTTCATTGCAGCTCTATTTACAATAGCCAGGACATGGAAGCAACCTAAATGTCCATCGACAGATGAATGGATAAAGAAGATGTGGCACATATATACAATGGAATATTACTCAGCCATAAAAAGAAATGAAATGGAGGTATTTGTAATGAGGTGGATGGAGTTAGAGTCTGTCATACAGAGTGAAGTAAGTCAGAAAGAGAAAAACAAATACAGTATGCTAACACATATATACGGAATCTAAGGAAAAAAAAAAAAAAAGGCCATGAAGAATCTAGTGGCAAGACGGGAATAAAGACACAGACCTACTAGAGAATGGACTTGAGGATATGGGGAGGGGGTGGGGTGAGATGTGACAGGGTGAGAGAGTGTCATGGACATATATACACTACCAAATGTAAAATAGATAGCTAGTGGGAAGCAGCCGCATAGCACAGGGAGATCAGCTCGGTGCTTTGTGACCACCTAGAAGGGTGGGATGGGGAGGGTGGGAGGGAGGGAGATGCAAGAGGGAAGAGATATGGGAACATATTGTATATGTATAACTGATTCACTTTGTTATAAAGAAGAAGCTAACACACCATTGTAAGGCAATTATACTTCAATAAAGATGTTTAAAAAAAAAAAAAAAACTTAATATCTAATCCTCCCAAGAGCAGTTGCATTTTAATTGGAAACTCTTGAAAACCAGTTAGCCAAAAAGGAACCAAAGGAACAAATCATGGTGGGACTTCAGACAACCTGACAATTGGGAGAGGAAGGATAATGAGTCAGGGATGAGCTTTCACAGTCTCTCTCAAAGCACAAATACCAGCAGTTTCTGCCTTATTTTTGGTCTGGATAACTGTATTTGGACTTGAGCATGAATAAAACAAAGATTTCTAAACACACAATGTTAAAGGGACTGTGCCACAGTTAGATTTCAACTCTTGTCAACAATCACCAGTATTTTCTCCCAAACAGAATAGAAATCAATCCTTAGAATAATTTAAGCATTTGAAAGTATACTCCTATTATTTTAACCCTGCACAATGGATAGGGAAACAAATAGAAGCCCGGAGGTACCTTCAACATGAAAAAAGCTATCAGGTGAACATTAGTTTCTCCCTGACTTTGGTCCATTACACAGCTGCTTTGCAAATGTCCCAACAGAGCGGTAAAACTGAAGGCATGAGTAGGGAATTGCTGATATTTATCAGGCGGGAGCAAGTTAAAATGAAAAGAAGGTGAAGTCAAAGAAGTAAACCATGTGGAGCTTTCACCAGACATCTTTCTTCCAGAGAATGTAACACACTTTAAAAACCTCATCTCATTAACCTCTATTGGATGTTTTCCATGCTTTTGTAAATACATATAGTTTTAAATAGACATGTGTCAGAATGTATTAGTGAACTTTTTGAGCAATTAGTGTTATAGACTCAATTCTTTAGTGCTCACCTTAGAAAATAGCCATTGGCCAAGTCAAGGCTAAGAGAAGACTATGGAAGGCAGATAAGGAAAGTGGATGAACCAAGCAGGGGAGAGATTCAATTATTCTGCTTCTATGGGTTGTCAGGTAAGATTAAATCCTCTGATCTTTTATGTTCACCAAGTGACTTCTTCTTAGGGACTTGCTTTATAGTGTTGCCTTGTCAGGTTTTTCCTTTGTATTCTATATATACAAATCAGAGAGATCAGACACAACATTTATATGTCTCTTACTCCAATCATCATCTGATTTGGGCAAAATAATGAAGAAATCAAATCCACTTTAGTGGCATCCAATCTTCCCATTAAGCATCACCTCCCACACCCAAGGTCTCCTTTAAAGACTTGTGTGGTATGCTTTCCTACTATCATAGATGACCTGAAGAAAAGACTAGAAATACTAACGGTATCACTCCTACTCAGAGCAATGAAGCTAAAAGTCCTTAAAGGAAGAAATGAACATATTAGAGTAAGATTTCAGAGAGCATAAAGAAGGCAGGCAAATACTCTAGGAGCCACATAAACCATGGCTAGCTCTGTCAGTGAGTGAGACAGTCAAGCTGTCTAGACTGGATCAACCAAAATACAAATTTGGGAAGCCATAATGACTCACAAACCATAGTGTGTGTGACACCAGAAACATTTGCTTTGTCATTGACTTCTTTGTCAGCAAACCTCACTCAGGACTCTTGTCCCTTTGGTGTATTCACATCAAAAGCTTAGGGAGAAAAAACACTACCACAAAGTATGTTACTAGTATAAGTGAGTTCTGCCTTAAAGGAGAAGGAGAAAACAGAAAAATTAACAAGTAATTATTCACACTGAAAAAGGGAAAAATAAAAGAATAAAAACAACTATTCCCATGTGACTAGAGCATCAAATCCAGCATTTCTGAACATGAGACAAATATTTATTCACCATTGTCGTCTAAGCAAACAGCTGAATGGCCTGGGTAAGATTTAGATTTTATGATCAGGTCTTGTTTTACATAACAGAGGAAATAAAACTTTTCTAAATTCAAAAGAAGTTCCTGCTACTTTCTTTATATTTCTTATTGAAGAATGTGAAACATATTCATATTGATGACTAGAATTTCTGGATGTCATTGGTAATTTTTTTAAAATTTTTTTAAAAAATTTATTCATTTATTTATTTTTGGCTGCGTTGGGTCTTTGCTGCTGCACGTGGGCTTTCTCTAGTTGCAGCAAGCGGGGGCTACTCTTTGTTGCGGTGCGCAGGCTTCTCATTGTGGTAGCTTCTCTTGTTGTGGAGCACAGGCTCTAGGCACGCGGGCTTCAGTAGTTGTGGCACGCAGGCTCAGTAGTTGTGGCTCGTGGGCTCTAGAGCACAGGCTCAGTAGTTGTGGCACACGGGCTTAGCTGCTCCGCAGCATGTAGGATCTTCCCGGACCAGGGCGCGAACCTGTGTCCCCTGCATTGGCAGGCGGATTCTCAACCACTGCACCACCAGGGAAACCCCTTGAATTCTTGATGAGCTATAATCTCCTGGTGGGGAGTAAACATACATCCAATACTGTGCCTAGAAAACAGTTCAAAAGGAGCTTGAAAATGGTCAAAGTTGTGAAAAACTGCTTTCAAGTTATTGGGATGGCTCAAGTACTCAATTGTAGTCCTAACTGAATTCACCAATTCTTTTTTTTTTTTTCATGGAAAAAAAGTTTTTTTCTCATTGTTTGCTGTCATCTGAATTCTTGTGTTTGCTGTCTGACTGGTTTATGAGTGAAAAGATTAACTGGTATAAGTGGAGGAAACATAAGTGGGCGTGAAATTGTTCCCAGCAAACCCTCAGCAAGGCTGAAAGAGGCACACTCTTAATTCCACCCAACAGTTGCATGGAAGCAGTGTGTAAGAGAGGAGGAAATCCAGCAAACACACTAAACACAAATAAACTGAGAAAGAACCTCAAGTCAGAGAGTCTTTCAGGCTGCATGTATCCTGAAATATATCTTTTAAATACCTGAAGACAAGGAGGTCTATAAATATGCTTCCTGAGGCTGCAGTGGGCATGTTACAGAAGACTTTTCATAGCAGACAACAGAAAAGCATGTATGCAATGAAGTAGCATTTTGTGGGTTCACGATATAGCTGGCAGGAGCAGGGCAAAAGACCTACAATTGAATAACAGTCCCTCTGTAAAGCACGAAGACTATGTGCACTCAAAAATGAACTTCAAGCAACTGAAGACAAGTTGAGTGAGACGTTTGAATTTTAATTAGCAGGTCATTCCTTTTTTTTTGAATTTTATTTTATTTTTTTATACAGCAGGTTCTTATTATTTATCCATTTTATACATATTAGTGTATATATGTCAATCCCAATCTCCCAATTCATCCCCCTCCCCGCCTCTGCAGGAGACCCTACAACACTAGCAGGTAGGTCTGGTTCAGTCTCCCCTGGGGTCACTGCTCCTTCCCCTGGGTCCCGATGCACACACTACTTTGTGTGTGCCCTCCAAGAGTGGAGTCTCTGTTTCCCCCAGTCCTGTCGAAGTCCTGCAATCAAATCCCGCTCGCCTTCAAAGTCTGATTCTCTAGGAATTCCTCTTCCCGTTGCCAGACCCCCAGGTTGGGAAGCCTGATGTGGGGCTCAGAACCTTCATTCCAGTGGGTGGACTTCTGTGGTATAAGTGTTCTCTAGTTTGTGAGTCACCCAACCAGCAGTTATGGGATTTGATTTTATTGTGATTGCACCCCTCCTACCATCTCATTGTGGCTTCTCCTTTGTCTTTTGATGTGGGGTATCTTTTTTGGGGAGTTCCAGTGTCTTCCTGTTGATGATTGTCCAGCAGTTAGTTGTGATTCCGGTGCTCTCGCAAGAGGGAGTGAGAGCACGTCCTTCTACTCTACCATCTTGCAAACTGGACATCTAACAGGTCATTTCTGATATAAGATAAATGCAGTACAATCTGAAGAAGTATTGGAAGTAGAAGCAGAGAATTATCCAGGATCCAAGTGCAAAAAATATATAATATACTGTGAATACTTATGATGGTATAAGGTACTGAGTTTCAGAATTGGAGACTAAGGCACACAGCTGAAACAGAAACCACTAAGTTGTGCACATTATAACTTTAGAAACCATCATTTTTATGGGGCCGGGCCCCTCCTGACAGGGTTTGCTGATAGATGCCAGTTCACCAAAACTGCCACGGCTGTCCATCTCATCTTTCCTTCCTTCCTACTCTGGTAGATGGAAGAAGAGGGCTGAGTGAGAGATGTGGAGGTCCCGGGCAGGTAAGGAGAGGGCAGTGCAATGTTCATGAAGAAAGGATACTCCTTTCCCTAACTTCCCTGTTGGGGATGGAAGAGTGTGAGGAAGGTCCCAGGAAAATCACTCATGTAAGTGCAGGAACACTCATGTTTATCCAGCAGCCTGAACGTCTACTTAGCTTCTGGATCTTGTTTATCGCCTGTTTTCCATCAGAACACGGGAGAGATGGTGTAGAGTGGGCCAGGATTGACTGTCTCCATTCTATGTGCTCCAGAGGTATAGAAAATGGGATTCTCCAGTGCCTGCAGGCTCCAGGGTAGGGAGGTTGCTGAAAGTGCATAAGATGTGGGAAACATCATAGAGTCATAGAGAATAGCATAGACAATAGAGGAATGAGGAATGAGGCATGATGCTACCAGCCGGAAATTGGCTGGCAGATATGGACAAACATCTCAAGGGGCCACCAATACCCAGGGGCATTGCTAAAATACTCAGAAAGGCAAGAGCAGGGTTAATTAGCAATGCCACTCTTTCTATCCAAAGCCCATGGGGGACAGCTAGGTCAGAGGTATGGCCAATCAAGGAAGTAACTGCAGTATAACCCAGGGCAGTGTATTTGTTAGAAATGTGTTTGGCTGCAAGTAATGCAAAGCCTACTTTTCAGTGGCCTTAACAAATAGAGATTTATTTTTCTCATATAATAAGATATCATCAGATGGGAAGTTGCTGCTGGCCTTGGTTCTGTATTGTAACAATTCTGAAATTCTCTCAGCCTTTCCCTCATGGCTGCAAGGTGGCTGTCTCAACCCTAGGCATCCAGTCTGCATTTAAGGAAGGAAGAAGTCTGGGGGTGAGAAAGAATCTAAGTCTGTTCCTTTTATCAAGAAAATAAAAGTGTTCTCAGAAGCTCCATAGCACACTTTTATCTCATTAGCCAAAACTGGATCACTTTGACATTGCAGCTGCAAGAGATGTAGGAAAGATTTTAGCTTCTTCAACCTTTATATTGGAGGAGTAGTTTTCCAATAGTATCTGACACTGGGAGTCATACTGAAGGAAGCACTGCCTTCTAAGTCCCTCATTCTGCACTCCTACTCCAAGCAGACCATGCAGGGGAGGGAAAGGTGAAGGGGAGCCCAGAATCTCACCCATGCAACAAGACACTGAGGCTTGCATTTGGCTTGTGCTGATGAGGAGATGGGAGATGCGGAAGAGAAAGAGAAGAGTCCCAAACTGCAAATGTCTTTTAATGAAGTATTAAAAGGAACACAACAGAGTCTTAAAGATCTAAAATGAGGGTCCTCTACTAATTGAAAGAAACACAAAAAGAAAAAGAATTGGATGAGAGGTTGTTAAGGGAATCTTCCACCAGCTGGAAAGGAGGCTTTGACTGAATACATTTAGTAGCTCTTACTAGCAGAATAAAATCATTTTATTCCTGTGTACCTAACAAATTCAGACTCCTCACTAAACTAGTTACACAAAAGTTAACTACTGATTTATTACAGGACCCCAGTGGGTAGATTCAGGCCTTCTTTAGCTAAACTTCTTCTGTTTTATGAAGTTCCAATTGAAAGGAACCCTTAAGAAGACACACTTCATTAAAATACACACAACTAATTTTTATGAGATCCTCAGATGGGTTGCTATGTAATCAAATATCTGCTTGACAAAGTTGCGTCTGAATAGAGCCTGGCTCTATTTGGGAATAATACGTGATTTGCAAGTGATAGATTAATTATTATTGCCAGTTCTTCAGTTTCCTCAAACTAACTTTTGGGGATTTGTACCCTCTCCACATACACACATCTGACATACTATTTAACTGTGTAGTATTCTATCATTTCTGTCATCCTAACACATCTTTGCTTATACTTCCTCAAAGAAACAAATATACTCTTTCAAGCTTAAAATCAAACTCAGTAAGTCATTTTCCAAAATCTGCTTTATTTAATTAAGGGAAGCCATTGGAGCCCTATGTTTGTCATAGTATTTTAGACATAAAAACTGGGAAATTTTAGATACTTCTAATACTGTTAAGGAGAAATAAACTGATTTGATCTAGTATGAGATTTCTGATATTCCACTCCACAAACATTTATAGAATTTCGACTATGTGCAGTCACAATTATATGCTGTGAACATACAAAGGAAAAATATATTCCTGGTCCTTGAGAAACTGAAAATTCAGCTGTGGATACATATACTAGTAGCAGCATAAGCTAACATCCATAACACATTGTGATAATTGCCATGCCAAAACTATTTATAAAGGGCTAGGGAAACACAATTGAGGGAATAACTATACCTGTGTAAAATTTATTATTAATTTATGAAGGAAAAATTAATTAAATGAATTAATCAAGGTCTGAAAGTCAGCTAAATTCTTCCCTGTTGTTTGAGAGAGCAGTGTGTCCTTCTAGGCATGAAAGGAGGAAAACCATTTCTCACCCAACTAAAGAAAAGATTCTCAACCTAAGTGCTGGCTGCCTCTGAAGAAACCTGCAGAGAAATTTTCTTATACTGCATCAGGTATAACAGAAGGAAACAGCTGGAAGCTGAGGGGCAAATATCAGCAGCTCCCATGTGATTAAAAAGAATTGCCAAATGCAGTTGGTATATTCCTCCTCCCAGCAGTATCTTTTTCTCTTGGTTATGTGTTAAATTTAAAAATAATAAATAGTAACAGTTATTACTTATTGAGTGCCCACACATCACTTATGTTTAGTCTGGCACTGTAAAATGGAACTTACATATATTATTTCTAAACTATATAGCAATTCCACTATAAAGTAGACACTGTATTACCTCCATTTTACAGACAAGGAAACCATGAAATAGAGAGAAAATTATCCACAAGTGGAGGACTTAGGAGTTGAGTTCAGTTTTGTCTGACTTCAGTGCTTATGACCTTCCCACTGTGCCATGGAAGAAAAGACAGCACCATTATTGATGCCTCAGTTTCAGAGCAAGGGGAGGCCTTCCTCCGTGTGCCTCTTTTTAGCTCTCCTTTAGAAATATACATGCAATGACCCCTCCCCTCTTGGAGGTGTGAATTCAGACCTCCTCAGCCCAGTGTAAAGTCAGTGTTAGAGTTTTAAAACTGTTCTAGATTACCAATACTCTTCTTTCCATTGCTGCCAATTGATTTTTTTTCCCTCCTCAAGTCTGATTTAGGTTTTGCTAGTAAATACTGTTTCTGTCTCCACCCTCACTAGCAAACACAGCTGGTTTCGGCTGTCAGAGATTCAAAGAACCTTCTGCAAAGATTTAAACTATATGAAAACAATCAGAATGAAAAAGGGAAAGAATGTTTAAGTGAAAGATAACATCTCAAAATACAGGTTTGGCTTGGCTTGCATTTTTTGCAAGTCAATCAGAGTTGAGGAAGAATTGATATTTTTATTGTCATTCTTGTCACGTGGTTCTCCTAATGATAAAGTCAACATTAAATTCCTGTGTTTTCCATTATCTTACAGCAAAGAAGCATGTCTTTAAGTCCTCACTTGGCTGACAATTGACCTCAGCCAGGTCCCTTTCTCTCTCTGCATGTGTGCAGTTTCCTCACGTATATTATGAAAGGCTAGACTAGATGTTTCAGCTCTAGTTCTAACACTCCATTTTTACAGGTATAAATCATGGAAACACTATTTCTTAAGTGCAGTGAGTCTATTTCCTCTAAATCTGTGTTTCTTCTAGGTTTTACATACCCTTAGGGGCTTAAAACTTTATATCAAAGGTGAATGGGGTTACAGGCTATACATGACATAAATTTGGGGGAGGATCAATGCAACTCAATAATTTTGGGGGTAAGGCAATTTTTAAAACACCTGTTATTAAGGTATACTTGACATACAACAAATTGTACATATTTCAAGTGCACAATTTCTTGTTTTGGCAAATATATATACCTGTGAAACCATCACAAAATAGTGAACATAAGTTGCCTCATGCCCCTTGGAATCCCTCCATTCCCTTTCTCCACTCCCATCTCTACTGAACTGCTTTCTGTCACGACAGATCAGTTTGCATTTCCTAGAATTTTATGTAAATGAAATCACAGAATTTTTCTTTTGCCTGTCTTTTTTTAACTTAATATAATTATTTTGAGGTCCAGCCATGTTGCTACATGTGTCAATAGATCATTCCGTTTTATCAGTGAAAGTATTCCATTACATACGTGGATATACCTCCTCATATTCGTCTATTTATCTAATGGGCACTTGGGCTGTTTCTGGGGTTTGCCATACTTAGGTCCAAGTGATGTCAGCCTTCTCTAGCAGTCAAGCTGCTGGTTTTCATGGATTTGTCAATTCTGATAAAACTATCATGGTTGTAGAGTTAGAGATGGTGCCTCCAGGTTATAACATCACAGATTCCCACTATTCTTATCTGAGGTTCAGTAGCTTTTCTTGAATAATGCTTCTAAATATGGTATATTCCTAGAGTCCTGAAATAGTTGTTTTTAGTAATCTTTTCCAGTTTATCACTGTTTTTTGGAGAGAGGATTTGCCAAGCTACTCACTCTGTCATTCCCAGAATCCCCTGACTTTTATCTTGGTGTAATTTTTCTGACAAGTTACATGAAGAACAGGCTAATCCCTACTTTTGAGAAAAGTTTCAGCTAATAAAGAAAATAGAAAGAAAAAAAAAAAGAAAAGAAAATAGAATTTGTGCCCATGAAACTAAAATACAAGACAAAGACAAAGGCACCATGTGAATAAGCAACCACTGAGTTCTTTAGGTGTTCAGAGGAAGGAAATATCCTTCCCTCTGGAAAGGATTAGGAAAAGCATCCAAAGAGGGGAAAGCATTTGAATAAGCCTTAAAGGGTTGGTAGGATTTCAACAGATATTGAAAGACTGAGCAGAGCAGTTGCATAAGTAGTTTGCTGACCTGGGAGTTGTTTAATTTCTCTGTTTATAAATTTTAAAAGTACTGTAGTACATGAATACATTTTATTATAAAAATATTTAAATAATACAGTTGGTAATGTTAAAGCATCTCTATTTCCTTTGCCTCCCTCATCCTTTTCCCTCAGCTCTATCTCATTTCTTTCCCCACCACTATTTATAAGCTTTTTCCTATGCATTAACATACATATATATGTAACAATGGATTCCTGAAAATTTTAATGGAGTGATTTCATCCACAGTTAGATCAAGGGAAAAAAAAGGAATCTTTCTAGGGCTAGGTTTATGGTGACACAGACAAATATTTATAGAGAATATCACCAGCAGTAGGAAATAGTTTACTATCTGAGTAAGCCTAAGCAAGCTACTCAGTAGCTAGGGACTTCAGTTTATTTATTAAGATAAGCTAGGCTATATAACCCCCATGATCCCAAAGGCTTAATGCAATAAGAGCTGGTTTCTCATTCACTTCCAATGTTCTCTGAAATGGAGGAGCCCTTCCCTTCCAGCTGCACAGACTGGGAAGAAAGAGAGAGTAAAAGATTGTGTAAGACATTCCATGTCAGGCCTGGAAGTGATGTACATCATTTCGGCCTACATCCTATTGGACAGAATTCAGTACCAAGTATGTTCAAGGTGGGCTGGCAAATTAGTCTTTTTGTGTGCCCAAGAAAACTTTAAAATAGTTCAGTGAATTCATATTTTCTCTGCCACAAGTTTCCTTATCTGTGAGGTGTGTGGTCAACTAGATGATGATAACAGCCTTCCCAATTCTATTCTTTTATGAGTATTGCATTCAATGAGAGAATCTGACCTCACTTTGGCATTCAAGTGGATTGAGTTTATTTTAACTTTAGTAATTTAAGATTTTTGTCTACCTGTCATTGTGTTGTGCATCGTATCAAGAGGCTGTTGGATATGAGAGTAATCTGGCTGCAACATGTGTCACTCCACTGAGCACCAGTGTTGATTTGGCTGATCTGGCTGACTAGGCGAATGTCCTCTTTCTCCCTCACCACTCCATGTGTGTTCCACATGAAGGTGTGCACTCAGTTGATGGGAATGACCTTCCCCAATAGAGGAGGACCGTTTTTCAGTCAAGGGTATGTGAATAGCTGAGCTCTGCTGCTGGAAACTCCAAACAAGCTCTCAAGGTCCATTTGTAGAAGAAATGTAGGGTGGTCAAACTTTCAAGACTCCAGGCACATCTAACTGAGGTGCTGCATGGGCAGTCTGCCTTTAAAAAAAAATGTTAGATTATCTGAGTCATTTTTTTCCTTGCAAAATTCTCCCAAACTTCAAAAAGTAGTGGGAAAATGTAGAAGCAGAAATAAAATCATTAGTTATCTTCTAGGCAATGTGATATAATTGAAGGAGTCAAGACTTCTGAATTTAAGTCCCAACTCTGCTGTTGATGATGGATGATTTTGGGCCAATCACTTACATCATTTAGCCTCTCTGGACCTACATTATTTTCATTTCCATTTGTTAATAATTATGACTAACTCACTGGGATGTTATGAGGATCAAACGACAGAGTACATGGGAAGCTGCTTTGGAAACTATAAAAACCTGTACAATTTATTTATACAATTTATAAACAGTAAACAAGAGAGAATACAAAAAGGCAAGCAAACAAGAAAAAGAGGGCTAGAACTGCAGTACGCAGGAGAAACAGACCCTCAGAAGGGAATCGACGTTGGGTTTTGAGACTTCTGCAGCAATCCAAGATGGAAAACAGGTAGAGCTGGAATTCTAGAGAGAAGGGGAAACTGGGGAGCAGGGTGGAGACTGGGGGATGAGTGAGAAGAGGAAGGGATGAGGCACTGTGAATAAAAGGAATAAGTGTAGAGAGTATTTTTTTAAATAATTTCTTCTATTTTAGATCAAATTTAGATTTATAGAAAGGTTTCAAATATAGCACAGAGTCCTTGTCTATGCCTCATCCAACTTGCCCCATTGTTAATGCCTTACATAACTATAATATATTTGCCAAAAATATAACATGTAGAACACCAAACTGAAACAGTATCTCACAGAAATAACAATGTACTGATTTATACACACCACTAGCACTATAAGAAACTGACACTGGTACATTATTATTAACTAAATGCCAGACTTTATTGGAAAACCTAAATTTTTGCTAGTTGTCAATTCAGTTTGCTGAGCTGAGCTGAGCTTAAACTGATCCCTGTCTCCATGTGTCCCTTAGTTAACTTCTGGCTTGCTGACTCAGTTTCCAAAAACACCTTGGGAAGTAGAGTCATCACATTAGTCTTTCTTTGTCCTCAGGACAACATATATCTGTGTCCTGATGAATAGATATTCTGGGAATAACTCTTCAATCTTACTCTTCCTAGGGAAGTCCTTTGGAGGTAGCAAGGTAAGATGATTCAGCCAGCTGGGTCAGTAAAGATAGTGCTATTGTTTTGCTTTTCTTTAACTTAGTCATAACCCACCAGGCAAAGAGCAATTACTTTTTAAAAATATAAGGCATATTGCATAAGGTCCTAGGGAGAGGAGGCATTCTGAGTTTTCCACCTTCTACATAATTATTAGAGATAATGGAATATTACTCAGCCATAAAAAAGTGAAATATTGCCATTTGCAGTGACGTGGATGTACCTAGAGAATATTATTTTTAGTGAAATAAGTCAGACAAAGAAAGACAAATACTATATGATATCACTTATATGTGGAATCTAAAAAATAATACAAATGGATATAATACATGCAAAACAGAAACAAACTCACAGATACAGAAAACAAGTTTGTGGTTACCAAAGGGGAGAGGGAAGGTGGGAGGGACAAATTAGGGATATGGGATTAACAGATACAAACTACAATATATAAAATAAACAACAAGGATATACTGTATAGCACAGGGAATTATACCTATTATCTTGTGATAATCTATAATGGAACATAATCTGCAAAAATACTGAATCACTATGCTGTACACAATATGCTGAAACTTACACAATATTGTAAATCAACTATGCTTCCACTGAAAAAGAGAGAGCTTAGTATAGCAGCCCTTCCCCAGACCACCCCAGGATAACCTGAGGGTCATTCTTAAAGTTTCATCTATTTGCAGTGATCTTCAAATGGAGGTTTATAAAAAGTGTTTAGATATGGAGCCACAATGACTCTTAGCATTTAGTAGGTCTGGAGTGAGAGATGGGAAGCAGCTTAGGACAGTCTCACACAGTGAAGAATTGTCCTGCTTAGCCACCAAGCAAACACTGGTGAATACTGCCAAGGAAAAGCTGCATCTTTGGGATATCCATAAGGTAGGTGCTAAGAATTCATTATCAGCTTTCCTAGGAATTAGCATCTCCTATTTAGGCTAGCTCTTCAGGAGAATACCAATTGTCAGAAATGCAATGCCATGTGGCTATACTTCCTTCTCCATCATGGAGGAAGAAAGGAGGCAAATTTCTGGGAACTGTAAAGCACAATAACATAAATAAGAATAGCCATAAATGCATACACACATTCCATGAATGGTTTTCTTTCTTTTGTGTGTGTCAGTACTATAGCAGAAATAATTATACCCTAGTGCTTGCCAAGTTTCTTAATGCAGTAACAGTTGCAAGTCATTCTCTTAAATTAATAGAATTCTGAGAGCAGATATCACTAAATATCATGAAAATGATTCTCATTATTCTACATATTTTCTCTCTGTATCTGTGTGTCTCAAAAAGGCCCTAAAAGCTTCACCAGGGGCAGGAGTTCAGCACTTCAACACAGGTACTTTTAAAAATGTTGGAAAATTCACAAATTTATTTGCCAGCTAAACTATGTAATCAGATCATGATTTATTCTCCTAGAGTACAGCTAGTAGGTTGCTTTTTTCTTTCCTTTTTCAAAAGGGGCAAAAAGATGTCATGGTTCCAAGAAGAGTTTTGCCAATATGTAGAGCTTTTTATTTTTAATCAATTTTTAAAATTGAAGTATAGTTGATTTACAATGTTGTGTTAATTTCTGCTATACAGCAAAGTGATAGAGCTTGCTTAAGGTAGAAATATCAGTTTTCCTTGGCTTAAATTCATGGTATGGGGGTTATGGAACTGTGCAGAAATGGTCATTAAAAGTGTCATTAAAAAATCTATTCATTCGCTTTCCCATTACAGGCTTTGCAAATGCAGCCCTGCTTGCAATTTCCAGAAAGCTAGCTACTTATTTTCTAGCCAGTATACCATTCAGAGAATTATACTAGACTTGCTTCTTACAACAAACACAAACTGATTATCTCAGTCAGTCCCTTTACCACTCAAACCTTAGCTAACTTCATTTTGGCTCTGATATTTACTAGCTTTGAAGGGCAGGGCTAGGGATGGTATCCCTTCTGACCTCATGAACACATGCTAACTGTGCTATAGGAGGTAGAGCCAATTTAGAATCTTCAAAGAATTTCGACAAAAAGGAAAAAAATCATGCAATGAAAATTAGTCTTGGCTGAAATCTCTGCACATTCTCAGCATGATTTTATATGCAGTTAGTATGTTGATAAGTATTCCAAATACAGAGTAATCTAAGTTTTAATTCAGGATACTAAGTGTCACTGAAACAAAACCATCTCTTAGTTTAGCCTATGGATGCAGAACCAGTTCCTAGACCATTGACTTTTTACCAAAAGATAGATTTGATACCTACTTCTGACAAAGAATAACCACCTATACCAACCTCTGTTTTATTTACCAAGGATAAATAATTGAATTTAAAGATAGCCTTAAGAGATTCCATTTTCTGTCACAGGGAGTAGCAATTAGAAGTATCTATGATATACACGCAGAATGCCATGTATCCACTGTCAGAGACAATGGCTAAGTCACAAGGAGATAAAGCATTAGTATTATTTTAATATCTTATATGTGCTTATTGTTTTCTCTGCAGTATGATACTATATTGGAAATTTGGAATCAACGGCTTGGAATCAAGGGCTCTCCCTGCTAAAAGGAAACTCAGAGACAAACAGGGAAATTTCTTTTGCTTTATAGATATGGAAGTTGAGGTCCAGTGAGGTAAGGTGCTTTGCTCAAGACCGCCCAAAGTAATAGAAGACCTTCATCATAAAATTTCCTCTTTTACAAAATACCTTTCTATTTTTTCTGGGGAAAAAAAGTAAATTTAACAGGGAGCAGTTATAATGTTTATCGCTACCAAGATGTTCTCTGTTGCTGGATTTTGTTACATACCCTTAAGATAGTGTAGAGGATGAATTTCACTTACCTTATTCCTACTGTATGTGTTGCAACTGAGCCAACTTTGCTAGTTAGTCTTATATAAGAAACCATAAATGTTTTCATATTTTGATCAGACTCCAAGATCCTTTTTCTTATTAGAGGTTTATATATTCCAAAACGTCATACATAAGATACAAGTCAAAATAAGGCCTCCCCAATCTTATTTCCCTTTATATTTTTCTCCATTCACCATATATTATTTAAAAAATGATGATACGAATTATACAGTGTTGAATCAGAGAGAAATTGTTTTGCTCTAATCTGATCAGGTATCTTATCTAAGTAAGCATCTATAATCCATTGATTAGGTCACAAGCTTAAATATACAAAGTTCAAGGAATTACAGCAAATGTGTCTTCTCAGGTGGTTAATGCTGCTTACAGATGAAAAGAGACCGCATTTGTTAAAACAGTGACTGGCAGCAAAAATAAGTCTATTGTACGAAAGTGTATATTTTAAGGGTATAGTTAAAACTCTTCATTGAGAAGACAGTTAATTCCTTGAGATGAATTCAGAGATAGGAACTCTTTCCACCGGCAGCCCAGTGGGATTTCATGACTTTTTTGACTTCAGCCATCAATATTATGGCTTCTAGCCATCCCGCCTGTTTTGGTCTGAGTGCACAGGTGGCAAAATGACAAATAAAACAGTTGGGACACAGGTTAAAATGTCAGTGGCGGAATTTGAGCCACTATAACCTAGGGAGTTGAGTAATCATAACAGTACCACAGCATCTGTGAATTCAGACCCATGGCTCTATTCCAGACAGTGAAAATTCAACTTACCTTCGCAGAATGAGTTAGTTCGGACTTTCCCTCATGGATTTCCCACTTGTAATAGAGGCTCAGGTTCATCCACTTAATTCTGTTGTAATGACAGACAGAATTTGGGAGTCACACTTTCTGAGATCAGCTGACCTAGGAAAAGTTAGATAATCAATACTACTTTGGATTATAGCCATTTTCTCAAATTACCCTACAGCAGTGAACACGTTATCTCAACAATTTGTTTCATTTTTTAACCTACCTATAAATAAATAATGTCTCTGAAGTGCATACTGAATAACTATAATGTCTTATAGATTAATGATTAGTTAACATAATTCTAGCACTACCAAGTTTCCTATAGAAATTTGTCATTAAAATGGGTCTTACCATTGGATATCTTGTAAACATTGTTACTGTCCTACTATTTATAAAAATAAGTTTATTTATCTTCAGAGTTTTGTTTTACCAGTCCATAATAGGACGCTTGACTTAGTTTCACAATTTAAAAAGGAAGTAATAATTGGTGCAGTCTTTAAAAAGCAGGAGTACATGTGTCTCATTTGCTTTGGGTTGTATCCTACCATACTGCCACAGATCTCAGGGGAAATACTGCTAGAGAATGATGATTTTGAGCTGTTCCTTTGGGTTGCTTCTCACTGAAATGTTTTGAAATCTGAAATTCTACTTTGCCATTTTCACGAGTTATTTAAAGCATTCCTTCTGCACACTTGAGAATGATGAGGATTTAAGGGTGCCAAGAACCAGCTTAAGCTGACTGTGAGTGAATTCTTGTTTTGGAGTCCTCTTATCTCCCTACCAATATCACACTCTCTTGAGGAATGCTAAGAAATCGTGTGGACTTTAGAGATTTTTCACATTGCCTTTTTATTTTCTTAAATATCCTGTTTGATTTAATTTTCTTCTCATTTTGGAAAGTAATATTTAAATAAAATTTCATGCTTTTGTGTTCTTTGGAATCAATGAAAGATATTCTCTCTCTGCCTCTGTCTCTCTCTTGCTGTCTCTCTCTTTTCACTCCATCTTACTGGGACTAGCTGTGACAATACAAAAAAAAAGTAAGAGCACTAGCCAATAACCTGAAAGGCTGGCATTCGTAATATAAATCAGAAAATATTTCTAGCTATGTGTATTTCTTCACCAAAATCTGTCCATTTGCACTGCCCCTCTGATGGTCGCTCCTAATGTTATCTCTTTACCTGTATACCTAAGAATTGTTTTCAGATGGATCTCTTTCTATTTACATGGTATTGTTTGCTGTCTACCTTCTTTATCTAGCTAATAGCAGATGTTTACCTACATGCAAGGAATATTTCTCTCAGGTATGTTATGAAGCCCCTCACTGGGGTGGGAAAAGAATCCCTGACACCTTTCGTCCTGAATATCCAGTACTTTCTCTTCTTTTGAAATATATCACTGCATATGCATTTTAATTAAACCCAAACTGCATTCACAGAGGGGTTTATGTGTTACCAATTATTCCTAATGAGGTTTTTTCCTCTCCCTTTTGAATGTTAAATCATCATCTGTCTTTCAACATGTGTGGAAAATGCAGTATAATTATTGTAAATAATATCTTTTCCTAAGCATGAATTTGGGATTCGGGCAGTTTTCGTTTCTTTTTCTTCCAGCAGCTCAAAACAAACAAACAAACAAAAAAAACCACTTCAGTTGTCTTACTGTGGGTGTTTTCTAAAGTACAGTCACAAAAGAGATTGTGAAAATGACAATGTTGTGTTTGATATTTATGCTCTCGCACTGACTTCCATATCAAAACCGCTAAGTTGGGAAGACAAAAGATGCTTTCCCAACTGCTGGTAACACGAAGCTCCTTTGTATTCTGACTCTTCTCTTTCTCTTACATCAACATCAACAAGAATTTTGTGGGAAAGACTGAAATGTCAGTCTTTCCGAGGAGCAAGCAAGTCCAGTTTATTCTTCGCTCTGTAATTAAAGCCTGTTTTTGTGAGAAAAGTAAACCAATACCCAGCAACCCAAGATAAACTGCCATGCTATTTTTAATCTACAGCAACCCTTTCAACAGTATGAACCCTTGGAGACTTGCTACAGTTTTTCATTCTTGAGCCAATAGAAGAAAGATTCACAGAAGACAATAGTGGGTAATAGTCTTACAGTATTAAAATGGGATGTCTTCTTTTAAATGCTTGTTTCTAAACAAACAGCATTACAAAGGAGGAGGATGAAAGTGGAGGATTTGATACATGTGCTTCACCCACCCAAAATATGGATGCAGTCCTTCCTTCCATTTCCCTGAGGAAGAGCCTAACCAACTCCAATATTTGACTTTGTTACAGACTTGAGAATAAAAAAAAAAAAAAAGAAGTTCCAAGACAGAAAGGGAGAAGATCTTAAAATTGGTTATTAGACATTACTTCTCCTCAAGTTCCACCATAAGGGGTCCCCTAGAGCCAGCTTCCCCCTTAGCTTTCAGATGACAGCCACGTTCTAATTCTAGGCCACCCTCATCCTCAGAAATATAGATACTGTGCTCAGCTAACTCTTTCCTGAATCCCAGGCTCCTCTTCTCATGTTTGGCCACTAGCTTATCTCTCTAGAAAAGAGAAAAATCTTAACTCCACAATAATTTCATCAATTCAGGAAAGCAACTTTTTCAGTTTTTAATACCAGTTAGGGATTCCTCCATTCAATCCCCTTCTTCTATTATTTGATACTTATATAATCTAAAGGTACTTTAAAAGGATTTCCTAAACCAAAATGCAGCCTCTCCCCAAAGATATGTAGAGCCAATCCTATGAAATTTTTAAATAGTAAGATTTTGAACAGGTGAGTCTTTTCTCCTTAGCTCCTGAGTCCAAAAAGGGCCTTCTCACTACAAACTGCTTTGTCCTGGTTATGGAAAATGTATACTATGTGAGCATTTGTAAAGGATTTCTCAGGGACAACATCACCCTCACTCCCGAGACTTTAATATGTCAACCCTCTATTCCAGTGCTGTCCAAGAGGAATACAATGGAAGCCACAAATGTGACCTACCTATGAAATTACAAATTTTTCTCCTGGGCACTATAAAAAAAGTAAGAAGAAAGAGGTGAAATTAATCTTAGTAATATATTTCATTCAACCTAATATATCCCCAATATTATCATTTAACACATGCTCAATATTAAAATATCACTGTTATTTTTCTCTCTTTTTCTTTTTTCATAAGGAGGCTCTGAAATTCAGTGTGCATTGTACATTTACAGCACATCTCATTTCAAATTAGCTACATTTCAAATGCACAATAGCCATACAAAACTAGAGGCTACTGTACTGGACAGCACAGCTCTACACCTTCACTGTCAGCTGAGTCCTTTATCTAGACTGAGAGAGTGAATACACAGATAGACAATGGCCAAATCATATATGACATAAACTCTGACCTAAATAAGAAGCCCAGGAAGTCAACCCACAATGTCTGCAGCAATTGGCCCAGAATAATAAGGACTTGGTCAAGGACTGCCAACTTTGCTTTCCCTCTCCCACCTCATCCCTGCATTTCAGGATCAACCAAAGAAAGTCAAATATGCTCCCCAATCAACCACATAAGATACCCACTTCTAGTTAGCTGCCTCCAGTTTTGCATATAAACAAACTCCAATCAGAGCATACCTGAAACCTCCTTTTTCACTAGAAAGCTTTCCCACTCCCTTGCCTGCCATTGAGTCATTGTCGAACACAAATGGTGGCAGCTGACTGCTTCAGAGAGTTCTGAATTAATAGCCTCTGTTTGTTATCATTTGGGTGGTCTTAGGTTATTTCTATAAGACTTGAGCTTCACTTTTGATTATGTAGAAATTCTCCCTTACATTTGAAAATCCAAATATGTGAACTCAGTGAGGAAGGGGAGGAGGGTGGTATAGGGAAGGTGCTTTTGGCCCAAAGCAACATGAAGTAGAGCAGCTATATTTTGCTGAAAACACACACATTGTGGTGTTTTGTTGTTGTTGTTGTTGTTGTTGTTGAAGATATTACTTTCAGGTAGTGGCAGATAAATGTTCACCAAGATTTAGGCATAATGTGGTATTATGCTGGTAGGGAGCTGAGAAAAGAGTGCTTCCTCATCTCTGCTTAAAAGACATGTACTTTCAAATATGGAGAGGAAAACAGTCCTTGATATTCCTGGATTTTTCACAATCCATTTTCTACTCTGTAGCCTGTGCCTGTAGAGACACATTTTAAAACCTCTCTGATAATACAGGCTGGCGGTTGAGGATTCTAGGAGCAGGCAAGATGTCTGCCCAAAATGTGGGATTAGCACTTCATTTTTGGCTGAAGCTAAAGTAGGGAGAAAGCCCAAAGGAAAATCACATTACTTCTGTGGCTGCACAAACAGTGGAATAATATATATAAGTGGTACTAAGACAATCTAGAAAAATCTTTGCAAGCCCAGCAATATAAATGCTGTTTTTAAGACTTGAATTAAAGGAAAATTTAATCAAGGGAAACAGATAATGCCTTTTTTTTTCAGTTAAGTGAAAACTGGATCCATCTCTTGTTAAAGAAATTTAAGGAATTTTTTTCCAAATAGTGCCTCTCTGCTTAGAATTCTGACCTATTAAAATGGGTTTAAGGTGGACAAAATGAAAGCCTTTGAGTTTTGAAGTTGCCTTTAAATAGAAATACTTTATTTTAGGAAAAAAATTAAATGAAATCCATTTAAGGGAATTATGAGGCTCTACAGAGAAAGAATATCTAATTATTTGCAAAGCATTTATGACCTGAGAGTCCAGGGCTCCCTGTTACTGTATTTACCACGTTATAGCCACAGCTCAACACAAGGAACCTTGGGGACTTGAAAGGGCCCGCAAAGTTAATCACTTCCCACTCCTGCAGTAACTAGTTATCTGGCAGTGTCCCACTCAATCTGTTTTAAAATGTTATATGAAATGCACTATTTTTATATGAAATGCACTATTTCTCAGATTCTATTAAAAAAAAAAAAACTTCCTCTCACTATAGGCCCACTTTGAGATAGTATTACATGGCGAGAATGTAGCATTCCTGCCCTCTAAAAGATTTACAATATAAATATCATCTAAAGAGGGAGAATTACATCACCTCACTAAGAAGATGAGCTCTAGTTCATCAATCACTAATTGGGAAACTTAGCCAAATAGTAATATAAATGTCATATCTCTGTCAGACAGGACACAGAGAAGCGGTTTTGATTTGGTCATAACTTACATCGTCTGTGAGCCTTGATGTCTGCTATCTTGCCTGTGCAGCAAGGGTCTTATCTAGGATGTGAATTTCACTGGAAAGCTGGCTGTCTTGAAAAGGAAAGAAGAGATGAGAAAGAAAAACTAGACTCAGAGGACCAACAGCATTTTCATTCATGAACAGTTCAGATTAACTCATAAACAACAGAAACATTTCATGGCTGGGCCATGGCACTCTGTCTGCTGTCCACATTCCTCATCCTTTGGAGGAAACTGGCCCAGCCAGGGTGACCTCTCTCACTAGTAATATGGAGACTTAAACTGCTTCTAGGACATGGTTCTTGCCACAGTGTAGCTACATATGCTGTAAGACATTAGAGAGCCAGTGAAGAAATTTAGTAATTACAATTCCCTCCTTTTTCTGTTTCAGACCTTTGGTATCTGTTGATATTTATTGAAACAGAAAATGTCACAAGGTGATATAAGAGTAAGAGAAATCCCTCCCTACTGCCAAGTGCACACACAAGGGGAAAGGTAGCAACTGGGCCCTCTGCTAAAAACCACATCATATGTGATTTGAAAGCTTCCAGAGATTAAGTCTATTAAGGTATCCATTTTGTGTCATAATTATGTGATCCACAACCATCGCTGCTAAACCTGAGTTTGGTGTTTAATTTGCCATTCAAAGTGTGTCACTCCAGACTTCAGGAATTTGGCTTCAACCCCCTCACGTTAAAGTCGTCTTGTAACATATGTCTTCCCTACCAGATTATACCTGTCTAAGAATATTTACGTATTGTTTATATGTTGTTAGCATTTTACTCTAAGTCACTTTTATGTATTAACTCACATTAATGCTCACAGGAAATTTTTGTAGTAAGCAATAGAACTATTTAATCATACAGATGAGGAAACAGGCACAGAGTGATTAAGTAACTAGCCTAAGATTTCTCAGCCAGAAAGTGGCCAAGCCAAGTTTGGAACCCGCCTCTCAGCTCTTAACCACCTACATACACTACGGCTTTTTGAGGAACAAGCCTATGTTTTCCTTATCTCTTTGTTCTCAGCCCCTAGTACGAGGCCTGGAACAAATGTTCAATGAATCGGGCATGACACTGAAAGCAAAATCTCTATGTAGTACTCATCACACTGAGGTGTAGGTGCTCAGTTAACATGATCCTTGAAGCTTACTAAGTGCTGCATCCTCTATCAAGCTGACCTTGCTGTCATCTCTATTACTCAATCTGGACTCCTCTTTCTTGCCTGGGATTATTAATAAAGCCAAGGTGATAATAGCACTGCGATCATATCGCTGCCTTCTAACCTGTTCCTTCCTCTAACACTAGTTTACCTCTTTCAGTCCCTCTTTCTATTTCTAAATGAAATGTGAAACCCCTCTGTACTAAACAATGGAAAAAAAATGGCCAGATATTGATTTGCTAATTATATAGCAAAGGAGACTTATTTAGTAAAGTCTGCCTTGTATAGTCACTTTAACTTTTGGTCAGTCATAATCTTCAGGAATATCACTGGTTAAAGAAGTCGATATGGGCTTCCCTGGCGGCACAGTGGTTAAGAATCTGCCTGCCGATGCAGGGGACATGGGTTCAAGCCCTGGTCCAGGAAGATCCCAAGTGTCGTGGAGCAACTAAGCCCGTGAGCCACAACTACTGAGCCTACGTGCCACAACCACCGAAGCCTGCGCACCTAGAGCCTGTGCTCTGCAACGAGAGAAGCCACCGCAATGAGAAGCCCACACACCACAATGAAGAGTAGCCCCCACTTGCCGCAGCTAGAGAAAGCCCATGCATGGCAACGAAGACCCAACACAGCCAAAAATAAATAAATTAAATAAATTTTAAAAAAAAGTCGATATGATCATATCACAATCCTATCCCTGAACCAAATCCCCACCTAGTAGAATGTCAGTTCCTTTTGCTTCATAACATTCTCACCTCATCTATGCAACTAAAATGTTTCCTATTCTCCTCAGTATATGTATTTTGGAAACCAATCAAAGCAGGAGAAATAGGCACATGTCTTCTATGTGTTTCTGGAATATGAGTGCTAATAGTTTCAACATTGGGAAGGTAAGGATCCACATCCTGAAGTGGATATTCAGACTGCCTAGAGGCCAAGCACTTCCCTAGAAGTCAAACACTTTCTCCCAGTTAGGAGAGTATTATGGAATGGGGAGGAGGGCATTACTGAGCCTTGGGCTTCATCACTGGTACATCAGTACTGAGGATACAATGATGAATAAGACAAGTCCCTGGCTTCAAGGAGCTCATAATCCATCAGAGGAGACAAATTATTTCTCAATGTGTTACCTACTATACTAGTCATCTACATAACATATCACAGAATAAACACATGCAGGAGTGGCTACATAAGTTTCAGGGTCCAGTGCAAAATGAAAATGCAAGGCCCTTAGCCACAGCGATCAGTCAAGCAAGAAAAAGAAATAAAAGAAATCCAAATTGGAAAGGAAGAAGTAAAACTGTCACTGTTTGCAGATGGCATGGTACTATATATAGAAAATCCCAAAGATACTACCAAAAAACTATTAGAACTCATCAATGAATTCAGTAAAGTTGCAGGATAAAAAATTAATATACAGAAATCTATTGCATTTCTATATACTAACAATGAACTAGCAGAAAGAGAAATTAAGAAAATAATCCCATTTACAATTAAATAAAAAATAATAAAATACCTAGGAATAAATCTAACCAAGGAGGTAAAAGATTTGTCCTGGAAAATCTCTAAGACCCTGATGAAAGAAAATGAAGACAACAAAAACAAGTGGAAAAATATACCATGCTCACAGACTGGAAGAATTAATACTGTTAAAATGTCCATACTACTTGAGAAAATCTAAAAAGTCAATGAAATTCCTATCAAAAAACTCCCTGATTTCAAGCTGTACTACAAAGCTACAGTAATCAAAACAATATGGAATAAAAAAGACACATTTTTATTAGAATAGAATAGAATAGGGAGTCCAGAAATAAGCCCACACTTACAAGGTCAATCAATCTATGACAAAGGAGTCAAGAATATACAGTGGGAAAAAGACAGCCTCTTCAATAAATGATTTTGGGAAAACTGGACAGCTGCATGCAAAAGAATCAAACTGGACTACTTTCTCACACCACACACAAAAATAAACTCAAAAATGGATCAAAGACTTAAATGTAAGACTGGAAAACATAAAACTCCTGGAAGAAAATATAGACAGTATGCTCTTTGACATTGGCCTTAGCAATATTTTTTTGGTTATGTCTTTTCAAACAAACAAAAGCTAAAATAAACCAATGGTACTACATCAAACTAAAAAGCTTTTGCACAGCGAAGGAAATATCAACAAAACAAAAAGATCACCTACTGAATGGGAGAAGATATTTGCAAATGGTGTATCTGATAAAGGGTTCATATCCAAAATATGCCAAGAACTCATATAACAACATCAAAAACACAAACCACCCAATTAAAAACTGAGGAGGACCTGAATAGACATTCTTCCAAAGAAGACACAGAGATGGCCAACAGATACATGAAAAGATGTGCAACATTGCTAATCATCAGAGAAATGCAAATCAAAACCGCAATGAGATATCACCTCACACCTGTTAGAATGGCTATTATTATCAAAAAGACTACAAATAACAAGTGTTGGTGAGGATGTGGAGAAAAGGGAACCCTTGTGCATTGTTGGTGGAAATGTAAATTGGTGCAACCACTATGGAAAACAATGTGGAGATTCCTCAAAAATTTAAAAAGAGAACTACCATGCAATCCAGCAATTCCACTTCTGGGTATTTTTCCTAAGAAAACAAAAACACTACTTTGAAAAGATATATTCACCCCTATGTTCATTGAAGCATTATTTAAATAGCCAAGATAGAAAAATATAGAAGCAACCTAAGTGTCCATCAATAGATGAATGGATAAAGAAGATGTGGTGTGTATACACACACACACACACACACACACACACACACACAAACACACATAAGAAATATTAGCTGGCCAAAAAAAAAGAATGAAATCTTACCATTTCAAACAACACAGGTGGACCTAGAGGGTATATGCTAAGTGAAATAACTCTGAGGAAGACAAATACTGTATGATTTCACTTACATGTAGAATCTAAAAAACAAAACAAATGAACAAACATAACTAAACAGAAACAGGCACGTAGATACAGAGAATAAATAGGTGGCTGCCAGAGTGGAGGGGGGAGTAGGAGGATGGGTGAAATAGGCAAGGGAGATTAAGAGCTACAAACTTCTAGTTACAAAATAAATGAGTTAGGGGGATGAAATGTATAGCATGGTGAATATAGGCAATTATATTGTAATATCTTTGAATGGTGACAGATGGTAACTAGACTTATCATGGTGATCATTTTGTAATGTATAGAAATGTCAAATCACTATTTTGTGTGCCTGGAACTAACATAGTGTTGTAGGAAAATTATACTTCAGTTATAAAAAAAATATGGAGACACTGGGAGGAAATGCGTCAAAATGCTAATGGGTTATCTCTGTGGGGGGGATTATTGGTGAATGTTATTTTTTACTTTATGTTTTTATGCATTTCTAGTTGTCTGTTACGAAAATGTATTGCTTATAGAATTAGAAAGAAAACAATAAATACTATTAAAAATAGAAAAAAGAAAAGAAAATGCAGGGTTCTTGTTCATAAATTCTTAAGAATTTCAAAAGGCATTAAACCAAGCGCAGATCCCTTGGACTGCACATCCATGAAGCTGGCCTTGAACACATGGAAGAGGTAATGGGATCAGGGTATGGAGCATTGAAAAGGCTTCAAAAGAAAGTGATATTTGTGCTGGTTCTTGCAGGATGACTAGGAGTTTGGCACATGGAGAAGGAGGAAAGCACATTCTGGGCAAGAAAAGAGGTTAACAAAATAAAAAGGAAGAGTGTGTGAGAGCAGTTTGCCAGTCTATTTGGGGGATAACAAACTGAGACCAGAGAGTCTTGGACTGCAGGATGCCCGAATACATCTATAGAGGAAAGTTGAGGCCAGCGTGTCAGGAGCTTAGAGAAATAAACACAGGAAAGAATGAGGCAAATCATAATTTAATTGTAGTTTCTCCACTTACTGCCTGTGAGCTCTTTAATAAGTGACAACATCCCTAGCTTCAATTTTTTTCATCTGAAAATTGGAGAGTTCTAACCTTGGCTCAGCCATTAATTAGTTGTGAGACCTTAAATAAGTCACTTTCCCTATCTGAATCTTAGCATCTCCACATATAAAATGAAAAGCTAAGGCTAGATGAGTGGTTTTCAAACTGAGCTCTGAGGAGGTACCTCAGGAGATGTGGGGAAGGTGGGTGAGGACGAAGGGACAGCCCAGCAGGATTTAGCCGCCAAATATGTAAACTAGAGCGGCAACATCTTTATCAATGTTATATATGTATATGTGTACATATGTATTTGTTTTTATATATGCATATATGTGCATATTTACACATGGATAAATATATATTTATGTGTATTATGTATAGCATATGCTATATGTTATATGTTATAGTATGCATTTATGTATATGTATGTTACATCACTTAATAAATATGTGCTATATATTATGGTATAATAAAATATATTATAACATATTTGTTACATACGTATTATTTATTCAACAAAGCATCTCAGTTGCCACATCTGAAAACTGGGGATATTTAATAGTACCTCACTTATAGGTTAGTATGAAGATTAAATGTCAAAAATGTGTGTAATGTTCCTAAAAAAGTATCAGGAACAGAGTAAGCATTGCTTAGTCTTAGCCCTTACTCTTTTATAAGTCACAGTCTAAGCCCAAGGAGTCAGGAATATGTGCATCTTTTGTTCACTACTGTCTTCCCAACACCTTGACAAGTGCTAGCACTTAGTGGATATTCACTGTATTTGCTGAATATATGAATATACAGTGTCTACAACACACTAGTTTCTAGGCTAATGTTTGAGACGCAAAGGTAAACAAAAAATATGGGCCCAGCCCTTGTGGCTGTTAAACATATAAACACACAATTAAAGAACAACTGGAATTTGTGTTTAGTGCTTTATCAGGATTACAGATAAGAATTAGTTTGAAGAAATGGCTTCCTCTCTGCTAACAGTTGGAAACCTCCAAGAGTGAATAGTCCCAAATGCCTGTCAAAGTTGTAAATTTTTCTAATATGTGAGGAAATAGGCAGAGAGATGGAGGGAATACTTCTCATCGAATAGCAGGGAACAACCTGGCTAAGCCTTTGGGCAACTAGAAATAGAAAGTAGGAATGACTGTCTTAGGAAAACAACTATTTCCCTAATAGGCTATATTCTCTATATTCCTGCTGTGTCATCCTGGGAAGTGAAGAAGGAAGAAGAGATGGGCCCTGTCCTTAAGGAATTTCCCATCCCCTGGAAAAGAAAACATTACGATACATTCATAAAATAGTAGCAAGACCTTTCCTCCACCCACTGCTGCCATAAGCAAAGATATTCCCAGGGAACGATGCTGAATGGATTGGATGTGCTCTGGGACGGTTTAAGAAACAGATGAATTTACAGCAGAGCAAAGAGAAGAGGTGACTGAAAATCTGGCACGGAGCAACTGGTTAAGTGACGAGCCTTCTATCTTGGGGCCAAGGACATAAACAGGTGCTAGTGTGAGGCAAACGGGTTAGCAGAGATCAGTGTCTTGGGGGTGATGAATGAGTTAACAAACGCCCCTATGGACACTTCCTGTTACTCAGATGGCTGAGTATTTTCACAGCAATAGAATTTCTTTGAACCCAGAGGCCTGATTGGACTGCTATAGCCGTTTGTCAATTAGCTATGTCGCAACAATTATTTAATCCTACAAGGACAAGGAAAAGTAAAACTAGGACCCCCAGGGCAATCATAACTCACCCACATGGCTCATACATGTTCATTTGGTTTCTAAGTGGATTGCTTAGTTTATGGCATGCTCAGTATGTAAGAGTTTTCTTAGAATTAGTTTAAATTGTCTTTAATTGGAAATATGTCATGCAACAGTCTTTTTCTCCAAATGAGTATTTTACTAGTGGCACACAGCCTGTGGTCATTAAGCCCAAAATTAAAGAACATGAAACAATTAACATTTTTCATACCTACTGTTTCTTTTTCTTTTTTTTTCTGTGCCTACGTTTGCGGAAATGGGAATGTTTTAGTTTCTCACAGAATCATTTGAGTAATGTTATTCTAACAATTTGAAATTCTTATCTTCTTTAAACCATGTAGGTGTGTACTAAACAAGGTAGGAGAAAATGCCTTTTCACTCACATTTTCCCCAATGCAGAGACTGTGACGAAAATCAGATAGTAGAGATTTATGTCTGCTGGGCTGGCAGTCATTTCATATTTACTTGGACTATGAGATTGAAATCACATTGGAGGCTCCCTATCCAGGAATGTGTTATTTGCTATCTAAATAACTATATGTGAGCAAATCAGATGTGGATAAGATGTTTCCATCATCACTGTGTGTGTTAGCTCTGATTCTTGAAGTCCTAGCTCCATCTATGCTAGTTTTATCAAAGCTGCTCTTTTTGGTTTTATGTATTTGCTATGGTTGGACAGGAGAGTCTGTTCTCATTAATTTCTCAACTGGTAATAACAAAGGAAAAATTTAATGAAAGGAACCAAGGAAATACATTTTGTACATGAAAGTGGTTAATAGACAAACCCACTGCTGGATAAGGAATTAAGGGGGAAATTGTTCGAAGAATTTGTGGAAGCAGCAGGAGTTTGTTTTGTTCACACTATACAAGCCTCAAATTCCAAAATGCCAGATTGGAGACTATTTATATTTCCATTCTTCTATCTGGGGTCTTTTGTCTACTTCTTACTAACAATCTTACCTTTAGTTTGCAAGTAGAAAAAAAATATGATGCAAACCTATTTTTGTCATACAACTTCATAAACTCTATTTGACCTTAACTTTGTGAGTAGAAATATGCTTATTTACCAACACTTACGCTATCAGTCAAGGGTCTTGTTTGCAAACCTACAGCTGATTTTGGATATTTTAAACAAAAAAAGGAATTTTTTCTTTCTTTTTTTTTTTTGGAAAGAACACAACAAACACATCAAAGATATTTTAACTGGAACTCTCTGGCAAGGAAAGCCTTTCACTGCTGCAGATTCCCACTGCTCCTGGTCACTCTCACAGCTACCAGGAATAATTCCTACGCCTCTTTTCGTTAAGGAACTCAAGGCCCCAGGTAAGAGGGTCCAGCTGGCAGAGACGAGGTCTTGTGGCTGCTTGTGCCCTGCTATGAAGCCATAGAGAGACGGAGCATCTTTCCTGTTCAGGTTCTACAATGGAGGAAAGACACCATCCCCTTCAATGCTATATCCATGGGCTGTTACCTCCAAATGGGAGAAGGGATTATATATTAGAATCCCCCGAAATGACAAAGGTTTGCTACTTCCTCTTTATTAATGATTTTATTTAAAGTAACAGATGATAAACATATTGATACTTTTAAAAAAAGTAAAATTGAACATTTCTGCACTCTTGGTATTTGATATGCTGTACAGTAAACCTTTTGGGACTCATTTTGTGTTTAATGGGAATATAAAATTAGAGGGAGCTTTCATCTTTAACTGATATCAGTATTATCTCTCAGATATCTATAAGTAGTTTAAATGTTTAACTCTCCTTCTTAATTCCCAGCTCCATGAATAGCATGTTTATTTCAAAATGACTACTATGCCCTTACTACCTAAGGAATCTAGTGTGGATGGTCCCCAAAACCATTGTCAGCCCCCTTCTCCCTTGAACATTCCAATATAGAGACTGGAAATGCACATAATTTCCCAGCCTTTTTTGCAGAGAGGGGTTTGTATGTAAGCCACTTCCAGATCATGACATATATGCAAAATTCAATCAGGGAAGCTTCTAGGAAAGTTATTGTTTACTGAAATTAAAGGATAGATGCAGCCTAAGCAATGTCCCTCACTTCCTCTACTTTCTACCTTGAGCATGGTCAGTGATACTTAGAGCTAAAATGAAAAGGCCAAAGAACTGAGAGATGTTAGTGCTGACATATCAAGTCTCACACTGTTGGGTCTGCGACAATCTACATCCAACCCCTCCCTTCCTTGCGGAATGTAAGTCAAGTTTGCAGTAACTTGCAGCTGAGAGCATTCCTAAGTGATATGATGGTTTCAACAACTGACATCCATACATAACTGGACATTTCAAATAACCTACTCCTACTATTTATTGAGCATTGATTTCAGGCTAGCACCATGGGAAGTGAGGTACAATCCAGACTCTCAAGGAGAAAAATAGTATATATAAGAAGATACATAAATAATACAATGTAGTAAATGCTAAAATGGAGTCATGTTCCCTGAGCTGTGAGAACACAGGTCAATTTTGGTATGAGCTATTAGGACTATCTCCAGTAAAATGGAATAATCTGGTAATAGAGCAAGTTGTGGCCTATTTACCATGTTAGCAGGGATACTTAGTATTTGACAATGAATATTATTATAGTAAATTATTATTTACAATGAATAATGAGAATAGAATATATTTGTTATTTATTATTATGGACACTTTTACATCATTATCTCATTTTATCTTAGAAAAACTGGTGTGAGGTGGGACACATATGTAGATGGGGGAAATTGAACTCCAAAAATCTCTAAATCAGGTTTTGTCAGCCTTAGCACTGTTGACATTGTAGGCTAGATAATTTGTTTTTATTTCACTGTGGTTATTAGAAGAGTTAACATGAGATCTACCTTCTTAGCAGATTTTAAAGTGTACAATATGGTATTGTTATTTATAGGCACAGTGTTGTACAACAGATCTCTAGAACTTATTCATCTTGCATAACTTAAATTTAATACCCGTTAATTAGCAACTCTCCATTTCCCCCCTTCCCCTAGCTCCTGGAAACCACCATTCTATTCTTTGCTTCTGTGAGTTCGACTAGTTTAGATAATTCATATAAGCGGAATCATGCAGTATTTGTCTTTGTATGACTGGCTTATTTCCCTTAGCATCATGTCGTCAAGTTTCATCCATGTTGTTGCATATTGAAGGATTTCCTTCTTTTTTAAGGCTGAATAATAGTCTATGTATATACCATATATTTTAATCCATTCATCCATCAATAGACATTTAAGTAGTTTCCATATCCTGGCTATGGTGAATAGTGCGTCAGTGAGTATGGGAGTGCTACTGTCACTTTGAGGTCCTGACTTAGGATAAGACTTCATTTGTCTGGGGCTATCCTGCGCTCTGTAGGATGCTTAGCGGCATCTTTGGTCTCTATCCACCTAGAGTACCATCTGCCTCAATCCTGCTTATAGTACCAGCCTCCCCCCAGTGGTGAAAACCAAAATTGTCTCCCGATATATAGCCAAACGTCCCCTGGGATGGAGGAACAAATTATCGCCTCCCCTCCAGTGAAAACACTGGTTTAGGGGACTTGAACAAAGTCACTCAGAAAGTGTGACAAAACCAAAACCAAAACCTACTCCACCTGATTTCCTGGTCTGTCCTTTCATCTTTGGAGAACTGGAATTCAGGGGATAAGATTACCCAGCTACTATAACCACTTATATACAGATATATGCCCAAGGATAACTCAGAACATACACTTTCCAGATATAAAATCAAATCATCAAGTATAAATAGACACCCAACACATGAAAAGGATTACATGAGGCGCTCTGAGGGCAACTGTAATAATGTGCCACCTATTTCATGTGCCTATTTCTCATATTTCTCATAACCTCTGCAACTGGGCCAACCACCCTAGATTTTGAGGCCAAGCTTATTCCCAGTAGGAGAAATTTAAACAAATGCATATCAGTGGACCACAATCACAAAATTAATTTAGCCTTTGTTGAGACTGTACTCTAGTTCAGGGCAAACTTTCTTTGTCAAGGGCCAGATAGTAAATATTTGAGTCTTTGTTGGACACATAGTCTCTATCACAGCTATTCAACTCTGCCTTTGTAGCTAGAAATCAACCATAAATAATATGTATATGAATGGATGCAGCTCTGTTCCAACAAAACTTTATTTACAGAAACATGTTGGACTTGGCCCATGGGGTATAAAGTTTGCCAACCTCTGCTCTAGTTGGATGAACTCCGTTTTTTCTTTATTTCTATGTCAAATCCTTCTTCTATCCATCCCAGTATCCAAATTGCAGTCTATAAGCTCAAAGGTACATGATTTATAACTTCCTTTACTTTTCTATAACTTAGATTGATTTCTGTTTCAGGCCTGCTTTCTGGTAGGTGGTAAAAACTAAATCACAGCCAATTCAGATTCATCTCAGCTTATTCATAATACATTCATGATTATCTCATTGATTTTAGAGCTTTCTCCATCAAATCAGGATGTTTCCCTCCATTCCCAGGTTGTGTCTCTGTTTAGGAAGGCTCCTGTAGTGTCATGTATCAGGGGAGAAACTAACAGGTCCCTGGTCTTGATCTGTCCACTGGCCTTAACATTCCTTCTGGTTTCTGCTTATTGATCTCAATGTACTTCCTGTTTTAATATAGGTTTTATTATTATTTAGCTATGGTCAGGCCAATAGATCAGGATATAACTGCCATTGTAAAGATAGTTTGTTTACTCACAGATTCCAAAAGGAAGAGGCACACCACATGCCATGGGGGCCACATGAGGAAGCACTAGGGTCTCCAGGAAGCAGAGGGAGAGGTGAAAACCATGGACGAGAGATCTTATTGTGGTTTCTGTAGGAAGAAAGGAGTGAAGCAGGTTAAGCAGGCTTAGGATTGGCTGGTTTGAATAATTTCAGCCGGGTCTGGGACACAGGAACTCTCCCTAGTTGTCTGGTACCTGGCCATGGGGTGATTAGGATAGGTGGATAGTGGCGTAGAGTGTAAGAGTTTAAAAAGGAAAGGTGGTTGGGAGCGTGGGCTCTGGATTGGTTGGTCTGCACTTGAAAACCTGGCTATCTGGACTAGCAAGTTGCTTACTATCTCTAGGAATTGGCTAAACCTGGGAGGGACAGTCCCTCCAGGATCCACAAGGACACTGGTATTAAAGTACCGTAATACATAAAATAAAAGACACTGTTAATACACGTCCCTCTTCAGACTACAAGGCCTTATAGACCAATGCTCCTTGGGCTGAATTTATACCACTCTCAGGCATGTGGTGAAAGTTCTGAGGATCCTAACACCATGCTCAGGACACAGGAATTTCATAAGGTTACCTTACAGTGAACCAGAATCTTTCTGGCCATCTCTACTCCTCTGCATGGCACAGAGGAAACAGCCAAAGCCGGCTGCCTCCTCCAAGTCCAGTTAGGAAGTAAGGCACTGATCTATCCTACCATCAGTCCTCCCAGACTTATTTGGGTTTCTAAAGTTTCAATAGGATGGAAAAACAGAGGCACAGGACCCTTCCTCATGTGTCTAAAACCTTGCTTTCCTCTGGTTTAACTCTCTCATCCAGCCTAAAGAAATATAACCTTGCTGGAGGCAGAGGAGAGATGAGGTGGGAAAAACTAGCTCTTGCCAGCTTTGTATTTTTCCCCCATCTACTGCTTAGTGCATAAACGTTATGCCCGGTATTCCTCGGCGCTGTGGATTTTGAAAAGAAAAACCAAGGCTTTTGAAACTCATATCTCTTTTTCTCTCACACCACTCTCTACCACACTATTTAAAAAGTTTATTTTGACACTTAAAAGCTGAGCTTTGACTCTTTTTTTCTTTTGTAGTATATCATAGGAAAAGCCCTGAGAAGGAGAAACATATTGGTAAATATACCAAAATATTATCTTGCAATACCAGTTATATGCACTGCGTACCTGTCTTATTCCCCTTGCTTAACTTCCACCTTGAATGCCTGACTCTTCCGTCCTGGACTTTCTCATCCTGCTCCTTCTCCGGCAATCCTTATACCCTTCCCTTCCCTGGTGGAGCTGTGCTCCTACTGCTGAATAATTTTCCCAGATATACAGACATAAAAAAGGAGTTTCTGTCCTTGAGGAAATTATGGGAATTACATATTCTGCAATTTCACCTAATATAACTTTTCTCTTCTTTTTCTTTCTTTCTTTTCTATTCTTTTTTTTTTTTTGGTCTCACAAACCTGTATACCAGAACATCTGGATAAAAAGGGAAAAGTTTAATATGTCAATTCTCTACCTTAGAAACATTGAAGGACTTTTAAATTTAAAATGCGAAGATAGGTGAGAAATTAAAACTAAGTTTAATGCTTTTGTGTGCAGTCAAATATGGTTTAACTATAGATTCTCATCCCGGTACACAAAAAGGACCAGCTCCGTTTCCATGCATTTTTCCATTGTTCCTTCAGTTCTTCAATAAATATTTATTGAGCACTTACTATGAGCCAGAAACTAATCTATTTGCTGAGGATACATTAGTAAACAAAAGAGAGAAAATCAGCCACCTTCATGGAATATACATTCTAATTTCAGGAAAAAAATATTTAATTACTAACATTTATGTGGTGCTTATTATCTCTAGGCATTGATCTAATCCCCACAGTAGCATGATGAGTTAGCTTTATTACCATACCTGTTTTATAGATAATAGTTAGCAATTTGCTCAAGATTTCAGCGCTAGTAAGAGGTGGAGCCATAACTTGAATGCAGGTAGACTAGCTCCAGTGTCTGTTCATGTTCTCAATCCCTCTAGTCTACCACCACTAGCTTATAAGTAAATTATAGAGTTTGTTAGAATTCAATGATTTCTATGGGAAAAATTAAGTATAAAAAGGGAGTAGAGAATGCTAGGGAAGGTTAGAATCTTAGATAGGGTAGTGAGGAGAGACTTAACTAAGACATGTGATTTGAGTAAAAACTTGAAGGAAGTGAGGGAGCAAGAGAGATAAATATCTACAGTAAAGATGTTTAGGAAGAAGGAATAGCAATTGCAAAGTCCCTGAGGCAGAACCATGCCTGGAAATCCACAGGTGCAATTGTGCATTGTACTTCATCAAAATAGATCACATATGTTTAACACAAAATGCCCATCTTTGAGTTCTTCTATTATTTTGGCAAAATGCAAAACTTTCGAAAATAATTTATCATGTCTTCTAATAATTTCAAAACAGCATTTTTATAACTTGGATGAGACTAAGAAGAGTTAAAAACAAAGAGTAAGAAATAAAAGAAAGGCATTATTACTCCTTGATATTGCTGAGGTGCATGATAAGGGATTGATAAAATGTTGGGCAAACAAAAATAAAAACAAGCTCTGATTTTACTGTACGTTTCTTTCGAGGTGAGAATGATCATTCTTATTCTTACTAATTAAAAAAAAAAAAAAAACTAAATGGCATGAATACTGTTCTTGGTAATACATGCATCACGCTAATGGTAAACCTTCAAGGATCTGCCCCCAAAAGAGAAAGGATGCGGAGAGCTGGTCTTGGCTAGCGCTAAGTTGGAGTTTGTTGTTGCATTTACTTTGCCCTAGATGTCTCCAAACTCGTCATCAACCAGTTGATATTGTTCCTGATTCACAGGAATTAGAGATTAAACAGCTTGCAACAGAGGCTGCCCAGCCAGACTCTGGCAGAACTTATGTGAGGCTCACAAGTGCCTAGCTGTTTTGCTCTGCTCTGTAACAGATGGCTTGTTTCTAAGGACAAAGTTCTTTATTTTCTTTCAAGTTTTCTATGGGTTGTAAAAAGAATGGGGGTCCTGGCAGGTCAGTATTCACCCTCCTCAGTCCTAGACGACATTCATCAAGGTCTAATGGGTAGAAGAGATCTTAGGCTCAGACTCAAAAGAATGGGACACAGATCTCAGCCTTTTCTCTAACTAGAGGTTCAGTTTATAAAAATGGACTTTTTATCCTCTCTCAACCTCAGTATCCTCATTAAAAATGAACACAAAAATTAATTCTCTACGGTTTTCATAGTATATTGTAAGAAAAAAGTCAGATAGTAGGCTGAAGTGCACTAAAAATTAAAGTCTTTAGCAACAAAAGTTTTTCTGTTATCCTGTCTTATTTTTCCTACCTTTTTATTTGTTAATAATTCTTAACATTTTCCCAATCTGTTTATTCTCTTGTCTAACTTCTTAATCTTTCCTAGCCTCCTCTGTCTTTTTTCCCCTATATTTACTCCTTAAGCTATTTTCCTTCAAACCTGACTTATTTTTAAATTATTTTGAATCAGTTCACTAACCTAAACATTCCTTAGTACTACAGTTTTGCTGATTCTTCTCCTCTGATATGTCCTCATGTCTGCACTTAATTTGTATGTATTCTTAGCTGACATTGGCCAGCATTCACTTTGATATAACACAAGGGTCCCAGCAGTAAGCTAGATTTCATCCAAGTCTCTGACTGTACTGGTTTGGCCACACTGCTCCCACCTGCCTGAACCAAAGAGACGAAATGCAAACGGCTGGTTCTCCCGGAACAGAAGGAATGCTAATGCATTTGGGTGGAAGTATGGAATCCATGCTGAGTAAGGTTAAACAAAAAGGGAGGGGAACCTAAAAAAAACACAGCAAATGAGGAGACACAGGAAAATGGTGTTTGAATTAGATGGAAAGTTACTCACAGACTCTTTAAGGAGGCTGAAGAGGTTTTTTCCTCCCTATTTTCCACATTTTCCCCACTTTTATATGCAATATTTAATGACTTTCATTAGAAATATAACTTAGTCTCAAAACACTAATATGAAGATTGAGTCAGAAAAAAAAATTTCTCCTCTAATGAATTATCTGATGTCTTTGGAGGCTAAGCTGATGTTAATTTCTCTTTCTCCTCTGCCATCCATTCTCCACTATGTCTCCCTGTCTTTATCCTGTCTACTGTATTTCCTTCAATCCTATACTCTTCACTTTTTTTTCCAGAGAAAAAAGACCAGTGTCTGGTCTCTTATGCTCTCCTAGACTGTGCTCCTCTAGAAGTCAGGGGTTGCCTGGTTTATACAGTATTTATATTCCCAACTCCATATACTAAGGCGAGTCCTCAGTAGGCTGATAAATGAACAGCCCTCACTTAATCTTGTATGGACTCACACTGCCATCCCTAAATTAACCTTGCACACTAACGAAATGGTTGGAGATTCCTTACTACTTCTACTTCTCATCTTAGTGCAGTGGTGGTCTCAAACTCTGTACCTTAGAGTCCTAGGGGCTCCTTAGATTCTGGATAAAAGAAAACAAAAAACAGTGCTCCAGTGAGAAAACACAACCATGTCTAGCTGCAGCTTGGAATCTCCAGAAAAAGATGCTGAGACATTTTGGGGTGTGAGGTGTTTATTAGGGATCAACATCTATGAAAGTTAGGAAGAAGAAGCACATTTGGGAAGAGAAAGATTGCAAACTCTCACGGAGGTCCAAAAAGCTTGAGCCAACCTAAGCCAGAGTGGGGGTAGGGGACGTCTGGAGTAAATATTGCTTGGTAGAGACGGTCTTATGCATTATGGGCCAAAATGGCTGGATCTTTATACTCCCCCACCCCCAGCACACACACACACACACACACACACACACAAACACACACACTCAGTCACTGTGTGGGCTGTGACCTCGGATGAAGAGGCTCTTTGCAGCTGAGGTCCACCCTGAAGGAGCTGCCAGCTGGAGGCTATGGGCTGACCACACTGCCCACAGCTGGGCAGCTAGTCTCTCCTTGAAGAGAAATGTGTGTGGCACATCTCTTCATCTACCACTTGACAGGTCATAATTATAATTGTGTGTACAGATTAAACAGGACATATGTGCAAGGTTAGCTTTTAGGAATTTAGTTCCACGAGGCCTATCATTGAGCAATCTTGAGTCTACTATAAAAGAAAACTATGAAACATCTCTGTGCTTTCTTCTTTCAGAGTTCACGCTTCCTCCTTTGTCCATAGCTAGCTGTCCTTTCCTTAGAGTGGGTTATAAACAAACTAGCTGATCTCTTGCAACCACAGTTGCAGAAAAGGTGGACATTATTTTGGGTGATAAAGTTGCTAGCCAAGAACTTCTTTGCTTGGTGCCATTGTCCTCATATATCAGATACTAACAAAGGAGCAGAGGTCATATGCCATCCCGAAATATGCTTCAATGAGCATCTGCTGTTAGCTGTATTAGCAAGAAATGAATGGGAACTGTAAAAATTAATCAGAGACTTTGCACTTGCTGAAATATTTATGAGAAAGCAGTTATAAACCATGCAATATGGTTTCCTCTTGTTTTTCTTTCCTCTCCCCTGATCCTCTGTCTCCTCTCCATGCTATCATGTCTTCCCCCTCTTGTTTGGACACTTCTGACTTTTACAAGCATATTCCCCTTTAGGGAATAAAAGGGGTCAGGGAGACGGGGGCTGAAATTGATTGTATGAACTACATAGAAAGTCACCATTCTGAAGCAGTTGCATCCGTGAAAGTCTGCACCTATTCTCAGTGGTCCATGAGGATTGTGTGGTTTCCTGGCAAGGCCTGACCAAAGCTCCAGTGTTGTCTGAGGGTTCTTTCCTCCTGGGGTTTCACGTATGTACAGATGTACTTCATTATAGTTTGAGCAGAGGTGTCACCAATAGCAAATTACATCCTAACTTAATGGTTTTCCAGAGCAGCTGAGCAAAAAGAAGTCATCAAGAGTTTCCTCTTTTCTTCCTTTTTCAGACATGGGTAAATTAACATACAGCTGGGATTTCAAGAATCTCAAGGAGGGGGTTCAAATGAATCTATTAATTAGTGTTTGTTTGGGCAGTAGGCTGCTAAAATTTGACAGAAAATAAGAAGAGTACTATTTGACTTCTTTAGGCACAAATGTTTGCTAAGGGAGGTCTTCTAAAGGCAATGTTCATTACTCTAGGTTAAAGTTCTAAGGAACAGTTTTGATTCACCCTAAGTTCAATGACTGAAATCACGACCATGGCCTGTTACTTATAGGTATAATCCATGTATCTGTAGCTCTGCTATAAAGGTTCAAATTCCTTATGTGTGTATGTGCACATGCGTGGCATGTGTATGTGTGTGTGTGAGAGAGAGAGAGAGAGAGAGAAAGAAAGAAAGAGAGAGACAGGGAGGGAGGGAGGGAGAGGGAGAGAGAACGTTCATGTGTGTGCTATGGGGCATGGAGGAAAGAGGTATCACACTTCATTTTACATAGTAACTACCAAGTGTCACTCAGAATAAATAAAGTACTAGATGGCAAATTTTCTCCCCAGGCATGCATGCATAGTTAAACTCATAGAATGTTAATGTTTACTGAGCATTTATTGTATATAAGCCTCAGTTCTGAAAGTTCTCTAAGTATACATGTGTTATTTAATTAAATATTTACCACAGCCCTACTATTAGGTGCTATTGTTATCTCCATTTTACAGATGAGGAAATTGATACTTAGGAAGTTTTAAGCCGCTTGCTTAGGGTCACACAACTAGTAAGTGGCAGAGCCAGGACTGAAGTCAGCTCTCTGTGGCTCTAGAATGGATGGTCATTCAGACAGTAAGTGGCAGAGTTGAAATTCAAACCCAGGTCTTTTGACTCCAAAACTCATGCTTTTAACCAGATTTTACAGCCTTGGTATTTAGAAAACAACTTAAGAAATATTACATCTGCAGATGATATGTGGAAGCTGAACCCAAGAGCAAATACACACATATACCTATGCAATAAAACAAACAAAAAACAAAATAAATGTCCTCCTCCTAATTTATGATGCTCAAAAGGCAAGGCAGTGTCTTGTCCCATAGGTTTTCTCTCCCTTTCTCTACCTTAGCTCAACGGGACCCACGCTCCAGATTCTTGGGTCCCTCCGGAAGATTCAGCTTTGTGTTTTGTTTCCTCAATAGCTGAAACAACAGGAGTGTTCTCCTGCCTCCTTCACAATCTCAAATCTGATCTACCAAATAATCCAAAGTCAGCAGAAAGAAGGAAAGAAGAGAAGGAGGCCTCTGTCTTCCAATCTTTTCCAAGCGCTGATGTTTTTTTTCTCCTCAAGAGGAACAACAGTAAAAACGAAGCAAACAAATACAACTCCCACTTCTGCAAATCCCCAGAAAATTCCTTTTTCCAGAGTTCCCAGTCACTAATTTGGCTAACATTCCTGCTGGTAACAGACCCAATGAATCCTCCATAACTGATGTGAGTTGCATAGGGAAAAGACTGGGAGGAAATCTTCACTTCTCTTCTGTAACAGCAAACCGCAGAAATGAAAGAGGCTGGGGATTTTGAAAAATGCCAACTGCCTAGAATTAAGAACAAGAGCTTTTCTTGCCAGACCTAACCTATGCTGGCCATCATGAAATGGTATATACTGTCATTTTATAGCAATTTGATAATCAACAGCTTATTATAATTCTTAAGATCCCATATTTTGCTGTGTGTCTGTTAGTGTGTGTGTGTGTGTAGTAGAAGGAGTGAAAGACAGCTGGACAGCCACAAATGAGAACAAAATAGTTGTTGTTATTGTTAGTTCTCCTCAGAATGACCCTTCCCTCTGGAAGAACAATGTCCTATGATCTTTGGCTACCCAGGCTTTACATCATCCATATTACCCTGCAGCAGCAACAGATTGATGTGTATTTTCACTGCCCCCACAGCTGTCCTCTAATCCTTCATTTGCCACTGCAGCACAACTGCACAGAAGCAATAGCAGGGATAGTTAGAGTGCATACAATTGATTCCAATCTATCAATCACTTAAACTACAGTCTAGGACATCAAAAGGTCAAAAAAAAAACCCCAAAACTTTTAAATCAAGAAATGCTTTTGTCCATTCCAGGTCAAGGAAAATCATCATACAATTTGGCTTTATTCTTTGCCTTTAGTATAGTTTCCCACTTTTCAGTAGATAAAATTTAATGTCCGTGTGTGAACATTCAGTAATGAAGTAGTAGTGGACGTGATGGTAAGCATTTTTAAACTGCATTTGAGGAAGAGCAGCTTCTACCTACCACAAACTTTGGATTCTATTATTAACTCTTCTGATTGGACATCATGGAAATAGGGCTTAGTCTAATTAACTTTAATGGATTTGGGGGAGTTTAACCTTAGTTCATGGGCTCTCAAATATATACTTAAGGATAAGTGAGTAAACAGAAAAAATATTTAGGGACTCAAGTACTTTTGATGCAAGCTAATGAACATTCATCATGTAAGGGACTGGTCCTATTCCTTTAAAAGATCAAAGATGACAGAGCCAAAGATCCCACCCTCAAGCTGCTTATAATCTAGGATAGAAGGGTAAAAGGCTACACATATGACGGAGTCATCTATAATTCTGTATTTGAGGTCATTGTTCCTAAGTTTAAATTCTCCAATCCCACATTTATCTCCACTAGAATCAAAAGAGTCAATGCTAGAAATTGAAAGGCCATTATACCTTGGAATTATAGGAACAGGAAGGAGACAGGAAGGACACTACAGGCAGAGAAATCATACTGGAGTCAAAGGGATTACTAAAATGCTCCATATGAGGCATTAAGAGGGTGCACCTGGTACTTAGGTTTGTGGCTTCTTCAATAACTGTCTACAGTTAAATATAACCTAAAAGGAACAATGAAAAACAAAGGGAAAAGCTATCTCTACAAAAGAATAATGCACTCTAAAAATTCTTAGGCATTTTCTCCTCATACTTCTAAGAAACAAGTCTTTGCAGTTACAATTTGAGTTTAACTTTTTGAATGTGAAAAGCAATTCCATATGTGTATATACTTTTTGCAGCCTGTGTGATTTAGCAAAAAACAGGCAAATCTATTGCTTTCATACTTATATTAGAAATGCCAGATGCATAACCACAATTTAGATTTGATTTTTTTCAGTTCAAACAATAGTGTTCCTTTAAGCAAAATTGGCTTGACTTTGAGAGTGAATGCGAAAACTTAATGTTTTGAAATCTTGCAGAATAATTTGTTGGCAGCTCAAGATCTTGTTTTGCCAAGTTTTACTCCAAAATAATTTTCTTACTCAGAGCTGATACAGGGAATGGCAATTCTCACTTGACTATATGGCAGTTACACAACTGAGCCAACTGGCACGCTGGAAGAGGGAGGACATCTTACACTCAGGGAAGAGGCCTGGTTATTTCAGTGATGGGGACTCAGAGGCCCAAAGAGTACAAGCTTGCACTATTAACTAGTAGAAAAGGCAGGACTAGTAATATGTTTGAGATGATGAGCTTTCAAAAATACTGCCCGAAAAAGACAAAATTAAAGAGAACTCTGGGAAAATGGTGGCTTGAGACATTCCACACACTTCCATTCAGTGCTCCAACTCCAACTCAGCCTCTTCTTGTGGGCCACTAGGCAGGGATGAGCCAAGACCTGTTACCCTACTCTCTCCCCTTTGCGTCAGTACTCTAGGGCTCAGTACAAAAGCCCAAGGAAAGGATCTGAAAGCAGCCCTCCCTAAGGAGAAAGTCCATTTCAGCTCTCCTGGACTCCAGGGTCTCCCTGACCCTAAGAATCTGCAGAGGAGGTGAACATTTGGGTTTACTCATCTCTACCTCTGAGATTCAGAGAACACAAAGAGATCACAGAGCAAAGATGCTCTGTCTTCACTCACTGAGAGAGCAGAGATGAACAGTCTGCTGTATGTTCAGCAAGCCATAGTGCAGAGATGGATGCTCCCTCCATTTACTCTCTGAAGCGCTGCCATGGAAGCTGTCCTGATTAGCAGACACAGAAAAATGGCATCCCATTAAAAGGGCAAATAAGCCAGAGAGCAGAATAAACAAAAATCAGAATAGACTACCAAAGAAATAGAGAGGCTTCTTTCAAAACTACATTTAAAAGAAGTAAAAGAACATGTACAGAAATCCAAATATAGCACCCAGCACAGTTCCTGGCACTAAAACCACGATTTTTTTTAATTTAAAAATTGAATAGATGAAGTGAAAGAGAAAGTTAGTACTATAGATGCTTAAGCTGGTGCCTTAGGAGATCAGGTTGAAGATTATATTAAATCAAAAAGGGAAAAAAACGAAAAACTATATAGAAAATGAGGGAAAATATACACATTTTGGAAAAGAGATTCATGAGAAAAATAGAAGTTCTAGAATAAGAAAAAGATGCAAACGGAGACAAAAATTAACCAAATGATTGACGAAATTTTCTGTGAGCTGAAGAAGACCTGGGCCAGTAGATTTAAAAAGCTCATCAATTTTGAGATAGTACCTACACCTAGGTGTGTCCTTATCAAATAACTGAACTCCAGTGATGAAGACAAATAAATATTTAATGCAGCCAGATAGAAACAAGTAACTTACAACAACAACAACAAAAAGAATTAGATTGGTAATGAATTTGTGCAATTCCAAAACCTTGAGGTGGTGGGATAATATCTACAGATGCTTTCAAATAAAGGACTAGATATGTGATAAGACATTATTCCCCAACAGTCTATAAGAATGTTATTCAAAGAGATTCTTTTCACTCATATACTCCATCTGAGGAAACACTTAAGAAAAGACTCAAACCAGAGAATAATAAATCTGAACCTCATGATAGCTGGAACAGAAGAAGAGGTAAAGCTGCTGAGCAAAGAATTTTGTAATAGATTTATAATTAAATATAATTGAATAATAATAGTCTATCTGGGAATTTTTACACTAAGGGATAAACAAGAATTTGTAAAATAAAACAGCCAAAATGTGTGGAAAATTCTGATAATTGTATGAAACTCTAAGTATTAAATTGTTTTAGAAGGAGTTCGGATGGAGAAAGAAGAGTAAAATAACAGCATTCCAGAAGTCTCATATGATGTGCAGATGGGGGGAAGTTAGTGAGCAAGTGAAAATATTCTAGAGGTCTTGCCTTATTGGGAGGAGGGAGAGAAGCAGTAGAGAAATAAAGAACCTTAATAGGGAGCTATGACCTTGTTTTCATAAACTTTAAACTAAATATGCATATGAATATGAGTAGGTGGACAAATAAGGTAACCATTAATGAAAGTTAAATTATAGTAGAACTCCTTAGGTAAAAAGGGGAAAGAAGCAATTAATAGTTAATAAAACCACAAAAACATAAGGAAAAAGAAAAAAACAGAAAACATAAAGTAATAAAGTATCAATAGTATGGTATAAAATCAACTATATCATGATGCAAACATAAAAGACTTAATTCTTCCAATAAAGACTAGGGAATATTAGACTGGAGTAAGAAATCAAATCCAAGCTATCTACTATTTATCACAAACACAGTTAAAAATGAAGTGATGAAGTTTGAAAATAAAGGGATAGACAAAGACTAGGTGAATATAAATGAAAACAAAGTAGAAGGGACAATATCAAACTAAGACTAAATTTAAAATCCCTAAATAGAAAAAAAAAAGGAGAGAAATTACATAATATTAAAAGGTATAATTTATGAGGCAAGAAAAACAACCATAACCCTGTAAATAACAAACAACACTAAAGTTAAAGAAATAAAACAAAACCTATAGCAATTCTAGGAGAATTGATTACAAGATAAATGATGGTAGTTTATTTCTATTTCATTTTTCAAACTCAGACAGATCTAGTAGAGGAAATATTAATAAGAATATAGAAAAATTAATAATATATTCAATCAATTTTATTTAATAGGCCTATTGAATCTTCTATTTTGGGAATAGAGAATAGTTTTGTTACATTCAGTAGAAATATATAAAAATCAATCACATATTTGGATATGAATAAGACTTCAATATAATTTTTCTATCATAAAGACCACACTGAAAATAACATAATAAAATAAGAAAAAATGCTTAACTGTAATATTTTATACTATTTGAAATAATGAATCATTTTTTTATATAACCTTCGGTTTAAGAGGGAAGTAAAAGTTAAATTACATCTATCTGGAAAGAATGAAAGTAAAAAGCACTTTGTGCTAAAACTATTTGAACATTTTTTTAGTTGTTAGGAAACAACAAAACCAATATTCATGACAAAAGCGATGACTTAAAATGCCTTCATATTAAGTAAGAATGAAATAAAGGGAAGTTAACATTCATCTTAAAAAACGTGAAACAGGCCTGCGCGGCTCTTCGGTGGGGCTAATGGTGGATTCTGGGAGGGCTCACGCCAAGGAGTACTTCCCAGAACTTCTGCTGCCAATGTCCTTGTCCACACGGTGAGCCACAGCCACCCCCTCGCCTCTGCTGGAGACCCTCCAACACTAGCTAGCAGCCATGTGGCTGACAGGGTCTTGGTGCTCCAGCTGGTGTCAGGCCTGAGCTTCTGAGGTGGGAGAGCCGAGTTCAGGATATTGGTCCACCAGAGACCTCCCGGCCCCACATAATATCAAACGGTGAGAGATCTCCCAGAGATCTCCATCCCAATGCTAAGACCCAGCTCCAATCAACGACCAGCAAGCTCCAGTGCTGGACATCCTATGTCAAATAACTAGCAAGACAGGAACACAACCCCACCAATTAGCAGAGAGGCTGCCTAAAATCATAATAAGTTCACAGACACCCCAAAATACACCACCAGATGTGGTCCTGCCCTCCAGAAGGACAAGATCCAGCCTCATCCACCAGAACACAGGCACCAATCCCCTCCACCAGGAAGCCTACACAACACACTGAACCAAACTTACCCACTGGGGACAGACACCAAAAACAATGGGAACTACCAATCTGGAGCCTGCGAAAAGCAGACCCCAAACACAGTAAGTTAAGCAAAATGGGAAGACAGAGAAATATGTGTCAGATGAAGGAGCAAGGTAAAAACACACCAGACCAAACAAATGAAGAGGAAATAGGCATTCTACCTGAAAAAGAATTCAGAGTAATGACAGTAAAGATGATCCAAAATCTTGGAAACAGAATGGAGAAAATACAAGAAACGTTTAAACAAGGACCTAGAAGAACTAAAGAGCAAACAAACAATGATGAACAACAAACTAAATGAAATTAAACATTCTCTAGAAGGAATCAATAGCAGAATAATGGAGGGAGAAGAACAGAAAACTGACCTGGAAGATAAAACTGTGGAAATAACTACCGCAGAGCAGAATAAAGAAAAAAGAATGAAAACAATTGAGGACAGTCTCAGAGACCTCTGGGACAACATTAAACACACCAACATTTAAATTACAGTGGTCCCAGAAGAAGAAGAGAAAAAGAAAGGGACTGAGAAAATACTTGAAGAGATTATAGTTGAAAACTTCCCTAATATGGGAAACGAAATAATCAAGTCCAGGAAGCATAGACAGTCCCATACAGGATAAATACAAGGAGGAACATGCCAAGACACATATTAATCAAACTATCAAAAATTAAATACGAAGAAAAAATATTAAAAGCAGCAAGGGAAAAGCAACAAATAATATACAAAGAAATACCCATAAGGTTAACAGTTGATCTTTTAGCAGAAACTGTGCAAGCCAGAAGGGAGTGGCAGGACATATTTAAAGTGATGAAAGGGAAAAACCTACAACCAAGATTACTCTACCCAGCAAGGATCTCATTCAGATTTGACGGAGAAATTAAAACCTTTACACACAACCAAAAGCTAAGAGAATTCAGCACCACCAAACCAGCTTTACAACAAATGCTAAAGGAACTTCTCTAGGCAGGAAACACAAGAGAAGGAAAAGACCTACAAAAACAAACCCAAAACAATTAAGAAAATGGTAATAGGAACATACATATTGATAATTACCTTAAATATAAATGGATTAAATGCTCCAACAAAAAGACATAGACTGGCTGAATGGATACAACAACAAGACCCATATATATGCTCTCTACAAGAGAACCCACTTCAGACCTAGGGACACATACAGACTGAAAGTGAGGGGATGGAAAAAGATATTCCATGCAAATGGAAGTCAACAGAAAGCTGGAGGAGCAATTCTCATATCAGAAAAAATAGATTTTAAAATAAAGACTATTACCAGAGACAAACAAGGACACTACATAATGATCAAGGGATCAATCCAAGAAGAAGATATAACAATTGTAAATATTTATGCACCCAACATAGGAGCACCTCAATACATAAGGCAAATGCTAACAGCCATAAAAGGGGAAATCGATAGTAAAAAAATAATAGTAGGGGACTTTAACACCTCACTTTCACCAATGGACAGATCATCCAAAATGAAAATAAATAAGGAAACACAAGCTTTAAATGATACATTAAACAAGATGGACTTAATTGATATTTATAGGACATTCCATCCAAAAAAAACAGAATACAGTTTCTTCTCAAGTGCTCATGGAACATTCTCCAGGATAGATCATATCTTGGATCACAAATCAAGCCTTGGTAAATGTAAGAAAATTGAAATCGTATCAAGTACCTTTTCCGATGACAACGCTATGAGACTAGATATCAATTACAAGAAAAAAACTGTAAAAAATACAAACACATGGAGGTTAAACAATACACTACTAAATAACCAAGAGATCACTGGAGAAATCAAAGAGGAAATCAAAAAATACCTACAAACAAATGACAATGAAAACCTGACAACCCAAAACCTATGGGATGCAGCAAAAGCAGTTTTAACAGGGAAGTTTATACCTATACAATCTTAACTCAAGAAACAAGAAACATCTCAGATGAACAACCTAACTTTACACCTAAAGCAATTAGAGAAAGAAGAACAAAAAAACCCCACAGTTAGCAGAAGGAAAGAAATCATAAAGATCAGATCAGAAATAAATGAAAAAGAAATGAAGGAAATGATAGGAAAGATTAATAAAACTAAAAGCTGGTTCTTTAAGAAGATAAACAAAATTGATAAACCATTAGCCAGACTCATCAAGGAAAAAAAAGGAGAAGACTCATATCAACAGAATTATAAAGAAAAAGGAGAAGTAACAAACTGACACTGCAGAAATACAAAGGATCATGAGAGATGACTACAAGCAACTCTATACCAATAAAATGGACAACCTGGAAGAAATGGACAAATTCTTAGAAAAGCACAACCTTCCGAGACTGAGCCAGGAAGAAATAGAAAATATAAACCGATGAATCAGAAGCACTGAAATTGAGACTGTGATTAAAAATCTTCTAACAAACAAAAGTCCAGGACCAGATGGCTTCACAGGAGAATTCTATCAAACATTTAGAGAATAGCTAACACCTATCCTTCTCAAACTCTTCCAAAATATAGCAGAGGGAGGACCACTCACAAACTCATTCTACAAGGCCACCATCACCCTGATACCAAAACGAGACAAAGATGTCACAAAAAAAGAAAACTACAGGCCAATATCACTGATGAACACAGATGAAAAAAATCCTCAACAAGATACTAGCAAACAGAATCCAACAGCACATTAAAAGGATCATACACCATGATCAAGTGGGGTTTATCCCAGGAATGCAAGGATTCTTCAATATACACAAATCAATCAATGTGATACACCATATTAACAAACTGAAGGAGAAAAACCATATGATCATCTCAATAGATGCAGGAAAAGCTTTCGACAAAATTCAACACCCAATTTTGATAAAAACCCTCCAGAAAATAGGCATAGAGGGATCTTACCTCATCATAATAAAGGCTATATATGACAAATCCACAGCCAACATCGTTCTCAATGGTGAAAAACTGAAAACTTTTCCACTAAGATCAGGAACAAGACAAGGTTGCCCACCCTCACCACTATTATTCAACATAGTTTTGGAAGTTTTACCCACAGCAATCAGAGAAGAAAAAGAAATAAAAGGAAACCAAATCGTAAAAGAAAAAGTAAAACTGTCACTGTCTGCAGATGACATGATACTATACATAGAGAATCCTAAAGATGCTACCAGAAAACTACTAGAGTTGATCAATGAATCTGGTAAAGTCGCAGGATACAAAATTAATTCACAGAAATCTCTTGCATTCGTATACACTAATGATTAAAAATCTGAAAGAGAAATTAAGGAAACCCTCCTAGTTACCACTGCAACAAAAAGAATAAAATATCTAGGAATAAACCTACCGAAGGAGGCAAAAGACCTGTATGCAGAAAACTATAAGACACTGATGAAAGAAATTAAAGATGATACAGATGGAGAGATATACCATGTTCTTGGATTGGAAGAATCAAAATTGTGAAAATGACTACACTACCCAAAGCAATCTACAGATTCCATGCAATCCCTATCAAACTACCACTGGCATTTTTCACCGAACTAGAACAAAAAATTTCACAGTTTGTATGGAAACACAAAAGACCCCGAATAGACAAAGCAATCTTGAGAAAGAAAAACGGAGCTGGAGGAATCAGGCTCCCTGACTTCAGACTATACTACAAAGCTGCAGTAATCAACACAGTATGGTACTGGTACAAAAACAGAAATATAGATCAATGGAACAGGATAGAAAGCCCAGAGATAAACCCACGCACATATGGTCACCTTATCTTTCATAGAAAAGACAGTCTCTTCAATAAGTGGTGCTGGGAAAACCGGAGAGCTACATGTAAAAGAATGAGATTAGAACACTCCTTAACACCATACACAAAAATAAACTTAAAATCGATTAAAGACCTAAATGTAAGGCCAGACACTATAAAACTCTTAGAGGAATATAGGCAGAACACTCTATGACATAAATCACAGCAAGATCCTTTTTGACCCAGCTCCTAGAGAAATGGAAATAAAACCAAAAATAAACAAATGGGAGCTAATGAAACTTAAAAGCTTTTGCACAGCAAAGGGAACCATAAACAAGACGAAAAGACAACCCTCAGAATCGGAGAAAATATTTGCAAATGAAGCAACTGACAAAGGATTAATCTCCAAAATATACAAATAGCTCATGAAGCTCAATATCAAAAAAACAAACAATCCAATCCAAAAATGGGCAGAAGACCTAAATAGACATTTCTCCAAAGAAGACATACAGGTTGCCAACAAACACATGAAAGGATGCTCAACATCACTAATCATTAGAGAAATGTAAATCAAAACTACAGTGAGGTATCACCTCACACCAGTCAGAATGGCCATCGTCAAAAAATCTAGAAACAATAAATGCTGGAGAGGGTGTGGAGAAAATGGAACCCTGTTGCACTGTTGGTGGAATGTAAATTGATACAGCCACTATGGAGAACAGCATAGAGGTTCTTTAAAAAACTAAAAACAGAACTACCATATGACCCAGTAATCCCACTACTGGCATATACCCAGAGAAAACTATAATTCAAAAAGAGTCATGTACCACAATGTTCATTGCAGCACTATTTACAATAGCCAGGACATGGAAGCAACCTAAGTGTCCACTGACAGATGAATGGATAAAGAAGATGTGGCACATATATACAATGGAATATTACTCAGCCATAAAAAGAAATGAAATTGAGTTATTTGTAATGAGGTGGATGGACCTAGAATCTGTCATACAGAGTGAAGTAAGTCAGAAAGAGAAAAACAAATACCGTATGCTAACACATATATATGTAATCTAAAAAAAAAAGGTTCTGAAGAACCTAGGGGCAGGACAGGAATTAAGACACAGATGTAGAGAATGGACTTGAGGACACACAGAGGGGGAACGGTAAGCTGGAAAGAAGTGAGAGAATGGCATGACATATATCCACTACCAAATGTAAAATAGCTAGCTAGTGGGAAGCAGCTGCATAGCACAGGGAGATCAGCTTGGTGCTTTGTGACCACCTAGAGGGGTGGGATAGGGAGGGTGGGAGGGGGATGCAAGAGGGAGGGAATATGGGATATATGTATATGTATAGCTGATTCACTTTGTTATTCAGCAGAAACTAACACAACAATGTAAAGTAATTATACTCCAATAAAGATGTTAAAAAAAAAAAAGGTGAAAATCTTCATGGTGACTGTAAATAAACTATTAGAAGTTTTGGATTAAAAAAAAAAAAGTGAAACAACAAACCTACCAAAACAGAGTAGGGAAAGAGAATTAATTTAATGCAATCTGACAGTAATGGACTAGAAAACAAAACAAAATTAAAAAAAGAGATAAATACCAAAGCTAGTTTTTTGACAAGCCCCAAAGAAATAAACATTTTATATTCCAAATTAAGGAGAAAAGAGAGAAAAAGGACAAAAATCTACAAGGTAATGGATAAGAATATAACCACATCTAGAAACAGAATAAATTCAAAGAACGTAAGAAATATTACATGCAACTCTATGGCAACAAATTTATAAACCTAGAGAAAATGCGTCATATAAATAACTCAGTTAAATGAAGAAGTATCAGAAAACTTGAGTAGATGAGGCAATATAGGACAGGGTGAAAAAGCATACATATTTTCTATCAAAAATAGCAACTGGTAACATTATAGTTGATTTTCACCAAGGTTTTAAAAATACAGACCCTTGCATTTTTCCCTCCCATTCTTTGTGCCTTTCTTCCTTTGTACCTTAGACAAACATTTATCTAGCGTTTAGTATGTCAGTCACTGTTTTAGGCTCTAGAATGCAACATTAAATAAAGCAAGGTTGGGCTTTCCTGGTGGCACAGTGGTTAAGAATCCACCTGCCAATGCAGGGGACATGGGTTCGATCCCTGGACCAGGAAGATCCCATGTGCCACGGAGCAACTAAGCCCATGTGCCACAACTACTGAGCCCACATGCCACAACTACTGAAGCCCACGTGCCTAGAGCCCATGCTTCACAACAAGAGAAGCCACTGCAATGAGAAGCCCGCACACCGCAACGAAGAGTAGCCCCAGCTCGCCACAACTAGGGAAAGCCCACGTTCAGCAACAAAGACCCAACGCAGCCAAAGATAAGTAAGTAAATAAATAAATAAATAGATTAATTAAATAAATAAAAATAAAAAAGTAAAAAAAAAAGGCAAGGTCCTTGTCCCCAAAGAGTTTACCTTCTATTTTACAGTTCTTAGATAAAGATGGTAGACTGCTCAATTCATTTTACATCATAAATTGTAAAACTTGTAACAAATAGTATCAAAAAACAAATCCACAGACCAATCTCACTAACGAATATAAGTATAAAAATTATAAATGAGACATAATCAAATAGAATGTAGATAGTGTTGAAAGCCAAAGCTAGACTGACTAAAAATGTCTGTTCCAGGATTTTAATCATGGCCTTAAATCAGGAAATCCATCAATATAATTCACTGTATCAACAAATTAAAGCAAGAAACAGTATTTAAACATACAAACAGAAAAAGTATCATAAAATTCAACAATTTCTGAAATAATACTCAAACAAATTAGGAATAGAAGGAAAAGTATTAACTACATAAAGAGGTAAGATATTGGTTCTGTTATTAAGTAAACTATTCTCCTAAAACACGGAGCCTCTTCCCTACATTTGAAGTAGTTCTATGGAATTAAAATTTTAATACTAGTTTTTACATTTTATCAGAACAATTATAGCCATACCAGTTACAATGGAAATTCAGGATTTAGACATAGGCAAATCTAAGCATCCCCTGCAAAATGAAAGGCCAAGAGCCCAATGAGTTTCCTGTGGAATTTCCAGTCACTTGACCTTTGCACAGGAAAAGTGCTTAATAAATATTTGTTCAAGGTGAGCAAACCATTTAACCTCCATGAGCCCCAGTTTTCTCATAGAATAGGAAGGCATGCTCTGCCTGTCTCAATGAGATGCTAAGACAGTACAATCAATAATGTATGTGAAATTGTTTTGTGAACTGAAATGCCAAACAATTGTAAGTTCTTTTGGTTAATATAAAAGAGAATATGCTTAGATGCCAAATGAGTAATGAAGACAAATTCTAAGGGTTTTCAGAGAAGTCTGAATGAGGTCATTCTAGGCATGCATCCTCAAGACAGACTTCTTGAAGGACACTATCCTGGGCTATATACTTATCCTTACCTCTTCTGGCCATCACTATCTGATATTACAATTGTTCATGTTTTGATTGTTCTTGCTTACTCTGAGGCTTATCTGGAATTCTACCCATTCAGTTGACAAATATTTAATGAGCATATTCTATGTGCTAAACATAGACATTGTTTTAGACAAAAGTGGCCAGTCTAGTTTCTTTCCTCAAAGAACTTATAATATGTGAAGAAATATTTCCAAAACTTCAAACATATGTATACTAATATCATTATTTATATTGTATCAACCATCTTAATTTTGTTTACTCAATGTTTTTCTTTAACTTCATTCAGTTTCTAAATTTATATCTTATGTTAGCTTTGACTTAAGCAATCCTATTCCTGAAACACCCAACTTTATATGCTAGTTTCACATTTTTCAAATACATGTTAAAGATTGCACATACACACACAAATTATTTGCTTATTTGTGTGCCAGCAAAATGATCTCCCAAACCACCAGTAATACATGCATCTTACTCTTGAAAACAGAGAAGGAACACAGAGTAGTTCATAGTAAATTGAGATGCACACATTGTGTTCTAGGGTTAGTTTAATGTTGAGGCAAGTCTTGTGTCAGGACTAAATTTTGGCAGGTAAGAGGAAAAAGCTATATTCTCTTCCCTGCAGCCCCTTATTAGGAAGGTCACTTGTCAACAAATGCAGAGGCAGACCCCCACCAGAGTACCTGCAACAAGAAGTTGAACTTGTTGCTTGCTAGGGAAGGAGAGGCTATGCTTGTAGAACATAATTTATCAAAACAAGCAAGTATAGGGTGTTGGGAAGTGTGGAGTTCAGGATTGGTAGGCTTTCAGAAGGGCCTGGTTACAGGTTTGTTGGTCCTTAATGCAGAAGCCTAGAGAGAAGATGTTGCTAATGGGCTCTCAGAAGCTGAGGCTACCCTTGATTGGCTCTCAAAAGCTGGGACTGTTACTGACTGACTGACTCTCAGAAGCTGGGTTCTGATGCACAGGAGCAAAGGCTCATGTGGAAAGGGTTTAACATCAGTGCTCGTGTGGCTAAAAAAATATTCAGTACCTTCCCCGGAAGACAGGAAAATTTTATTCTTGCAACCAAAAAGAAGAGATAGATATGTAACAACATGATTCTAAAGTGGACAATAAATTGAGTTAACCAACTAGCTTCAAAACTGTATCTACTGAAGAATTATTTTAAATTTTTATTTATTTTTTACAAATAGTAAAACCTGTTAGAGCAGCACTATCAGTTTAATCACAACTGCCCAGACTACCAATCAAGGCTTAGAAGGAAAAGTGCCTGCCTGTCCATAAATAAATAAATCTCTTCTGCTACTTGCTCTGGAACCCACCACACAGAGTTGCCTATGTGAAAATCAGATTCCTTTGAGTATGTGCTCTTAGAACTTTGCATGATGTCTTATTACTTATGGTCCATCTCAACTTTAGCCACCTGTAGAAGGTGACTGCCTGTTTTGCAGGTGCACCTCAGAATTCCCAAAATGAATTTTGCATAGGCCACACAGCCTTTATTTTAACTTTTATTATCCAAAATATCCCCACTCAATTTAGCAAAACACTGGCTACTCAATTTTTTCAGACACAGTGACTAATAGACAGATATATACGTGTATAGTGCACATGTGGACTCAGGAATCCTCAGGTGCACAGATGGCTTACTTCCTTGTTAGAACCACATTTTTGCTGATACCTTAAATATGGAAGTTATGCTTTTCTGTCTCCTTACTCCCCCACCCCTCTGAACTACATAGAGTAGATCCAGGCAACAGATTCATGATTTTAAAAATATGTGAAATATAATTTCTTTTATATATGTATAAATACACACACATGCACATATATACACACACATATGTGCCCTTCCATTAACTTGTGTGTGTGTCTGTGTGTGTGTGTACTTCTACTAACTGCCCTAAACACTGGGTAATTTTTTTCTTTAAAATGTATTTGAAATTTAGTTTATAAATAATTCCCAGAATTTAGTGTCATGGGACAAGGTTCACAACCAATTTAGGCATAACAACAAATATGTAAGCCTCTTATATCACTAATTCATATTCTGTAAAATGTTCTAAAGTATTATACTGCAAAGTTATCATTTATGCCATGGGAGTACAGGATTCATTGTTTTAATTAATCCTGAGTGATCAAGTTTTAGAACATTAATATATATTGGGACTGCTCTGTTGCAAATTCAATAACATCTTCTTGGAGTGTGACACTGCTATTATCTTTCCATGTAGACTCCTACTGTGCTTTTTCTCTTTATTTTTGGAAAAATAATGTGACAGTTAATTAATATTCTCTAGGTTTATATATCATGATATATAATTCACCACAGTTGCTAGGGAATGTGGCCTTTCCTATTATATTATTAATAAACAGATATTAATATGATAACAGTAACAATAACTTTCTTATCTGTTCTTTCATTCATATTTATGAATCATAAAACTTGCTGAGTTCCTACTAGGTGCCAATATTCTGTGAGATGCTTCAGGAGATACAAACATGAATAGTTTGCAATCTAATGAGAGGCTTATACTGTTATTCACAGAATCTCGATAATTTATAATGTGAACATGAGCTATGAATGTACATAAAGTGGTTCTGACTCGACCACTTACAACCAGGGTGGGTTGTGACAAGTTACCTGATTATTCTAAGCTTCAATTTCTACATCTGTAAAATGAAGACAGTGGTAATAAGACCCTCACAGAGACTGTGGAGCATCACAGAAAGTATGTGAGCAATATGCCTACACAGTGTCCAGAACACTGTAAAGACATACTTAATTTTAAAAACTAATTTAATTTTTAAAATTCTAGAATATATGTATAATTTTGTTCAAAGAGCAGGAATGATTATTTCCTATTATACAGAGAGGTACAGAAAAGGGAAATGACTTATTCAGGGTCACCCAGCAAGTCACTGGCAAGTCAATACCAGAAGTATCCTCAAGAAAAAGCATGTCCAAAGGTGGCTGGCATCAGTCACCCAGAGCTTTTCTTTAACTCAGAATAAAGCTTCTCGAGTGAAATCATCAGATTAGGGATGACTTACAACTACTACTGTGGAGAAGCAAAGGACATATTTATTAGTTTTAAACCGTGCACTTGCTTCCAACCCACCAAAGGATAGGATATGGCTTGCAAAGTTCTGACCATGATTAGAATCATATACTGTATGCATGGTAGGGCTTACTTTTGCTTTTCTACCTACAGCCTTAGGTCTGATTGTGCTGCATCTCTCAAACAGTCTTTACTCCTGGCGAAAAGAAAATAGCCCTTGCTCTAAAATGCCCTCCTGAGTGGGTCTGTCTATTATGTTCTTTGAGACTCTCATTAGCTTATCCTCTATGCTACAGATTGCATTTGGCAAATCCCCAGTGGGCAGGATTCCATTTAAAACAAAAATTTAAGGATTGAAAGTGGAAAAGAAATTGATCTCATTTGGTATTTCCAATGTACCACTTCTGGTAGTTTGTTTGGTTCATCCCTCCAGAGAGGGAAGGATGGCAAAGGCACAAGGTGTGTCTTTTCCAGCTGACTTTCTCAAGTACTATGTAGAAACAAACTAAATCAACAAACAAGAAAATACAACAGTGGGGGTTTTGGTGGTCTATCTTCCCCACCAGGCTGTGCATGTTCATCTTGTGACACACCTTGCATAGTGCCTGGCACAAAGAAAAGCTGCCAGGCAGAGTAGAAAGAAAATTATATATATTTGGAGTCAACCGGATAGCAGTTCAAATCTTGTTCCAGCTCCTTGCTAACTGTACTATGTTAACTAAATTATGTAAATTATTTAAGCATCAGTTTCTTAATCTGTAAAATAGGAATAATGCTACTTTCTCTATAGAGTTTTTTTGAAGATTAGAAGTAGCAAATGCAAAGCATCTGTCACACAGTAGAAATTTAATAAATAATTTATTATTATTACAGTAGATGCCTAATGAATGTTTGCTAAGAGAGATTATGAATTATGATAATGCTTATTGTGAGCCTCAGAACTCTGTACTTATTTAAAAACATGCATCGTTTTTTTCCTCCATTTCAGAAGTACTTTTCCCCATACAGAATTATAGAATATGGGGCGGGGAGGGATTTTATGTAATTGAGGTACAATGGAACCTTTATATATAAAAATCCTCTTAAATGAATGAGCCAACATTTTCTCACTGTACATATATTTTATATATATATAAAATATATAGTATAGACCAAACTATACATACTATATATGTGTGTGCGTATATATATATATATATATATATAAAATGCAGTATAGTATATATATATATATATATATAAAATACAGTATAGTATATAATAACATGCTCACTAAATGGGAAGAGAAGTATAAAAAGACTCCATGCTGTCCCTTTGCAAGAGCACTGCGTTAATGCCCATGTGCAGAGGACGGACAGCAGCAGGCTAGCCAAACAGCCACCATATGGTCAGCTGGAAGAGGAAAAACCTCCAGGTAGGAGAGCAGAACTGTTCCAAGGACATAGTGAAGTACAGTTTGCAAGAACATGGCATCAAATGACCTGGGGTGCTTAGGGCAGGAAAGTGATGAGGGTCAGGCCTACACTACAGCAGTCAATAGACTACGGACAAGACTTGCTTATTCATTTTTTTTGTTACTATCGCTATTTTTAAGCAAAGTGATTGATATTGTTATTATTTTTAAACAAGATTTTGTTCTGCAATGGGTAGGGGAAAGGATTGGAAAAGTTAATTAAATATTAGAGGGCACACCAGCTGGGGTTGAAAATGGGATCATGTTATTGTCTACAGCACATAGTTTACTAGCTCTGACTCCTGCCTGCTAGTGCAAATCCAAGAGACAGACATCATCATGCAGGTGCTGTAATGCAGGAGTCTCTTTGGAATCACCCATACCTGGGTTGGTTCAAATCTATTTCCTAACTGAGTAACCTTGGAGATATATATTTTATTTCATATATTATACATACATATATGTAACTGAGCTGTACTGAAGATTAAATACAGTATTAGGTACTTGGTAAATGATAGCTATATTATTTTTATTCAGAATGGCACTTTGCTTGTACACACGTACACACACACACACACACACATCACATGTGGCCCTGACAAGGAGAGGACATGTGGATTAACTTGACTCCTGTCCTTAGGTCGACTTCCTTTCAGAGGGCTCCTACTCCTGTTCTATAAATAAACCACATAGAGCGTCCCACAATCTCACCAGTCTTTTCCATCGTCCTTGCTTCATGTGTCACCTCTCACCAAAATATACTCCCCAAATTAAATAAAAGTCAAGGATTGAGGGGGCAAAAAAATCCTTGTTATTGATCCACATATGCAAATAGACTCTTCTCTTTACTCTTCACCAAAACAAACCCCTATCCAGAAAGCCTCATTAACAGCGAACTTACCAATAGTATGAGGATTTATATCCAGAACTGTAAACATTTAAAATTAAATATTACACATCTATATTGTTAAAAGTCCTTTAGTTGTTTTAGCCTAGTTAGCCTTCAGCTTCCTTCCATGTTTCTCAGTCCTTGCCCTCTTTTTTCTCCTCCCCATTCTGGCCCTCTCTAATCTGCTTTCCACCTTTCCATCAAATTCCCTTCCTCTAAGTTTCTAAGATTTAGAATTCCAATCTCTACCATTGTCTTCTCAATTCTAGTGATAGAAACTACTTCCTGGAGTTGCTATTTCCGTGATGTCTTAGTTACTTGGTTAACAAATTTATACCTTATTAATGATTGTTTATCTTAATTCTCCAGGTTCCCATAAGCGGTGTGGAATCAATCTCCTAACTGGGCCCTGTAGATACAGAGCTAACGCTTGTTGAGCATCTCCTATGTTCCAAATATTGTGCCTGTCCTCTACATTTCTTATCTCAGGTAAGTGACAGATTATGTGGAAGAGTATCAGATATGTTTAGCAGCAAAGAACTAGTCTTTTTCTTGTTCTCACCCATGTAAGGCCCCAAAGTCTAGAAGGATCATTATCACCCTGATCTTCCCATCTTCAAGTAGAACTGTGCCTGCAGAGGACTCTTAATCACGTGGAGAATAATGTCACCAGCTACTGCATCTTGGAACATTCCCTGTCCAATAGAATTTTCTGCAATGGTGGAAATATATCATATCTGTGCTGTACAATATGGTAGCCACTGGTCAGGTAAAGCTACTGAGCACTTGAAATGGAACTACTGTGACTGAGGAACCAAATTTTTAATTTTAATTTTAATTAAAATTTCTATATATGGTCAGTGATATTATAATGGACAGCAGAGTTAGACTTTTCAGGGCAGCAACAAACTTGGGTGGGGTAGAGGAAGCACCTTTTGGTCTTCTGGAGGTACAATTTCACAGGCAACACAAATAGCAATTGGGACTGTTGAATTGTGTGCCTAGGTGACTTGTCAATGAGCTTTCATGTATAAAAAGACTGTCAAAAACAGATCATTCATGCTGGGGCTCACCTCCACAGGTGCCAGGGAGCATCTTGACTCGGGGAAGAAAGCAAATCTATACTCCATGATTAGCATGTGATTATATTTTACAGACAGGCATCAATGCCTGGTGATTTTGATGCACTGGGCTTTTATCTTGTGAGATTTATTTAAAGAAGCATATGCATGGCTTAGAGCCTTAGGGAATGATAACACATAAAAATAAGAAAGCAAAAGAAAACCTGCTTCATTTGTAAAAAGGCTTGTTCCTCTTTCAGTACCTGCAAATTCTACACCTGCACCTCTTTTCTTAACAAGTCCTTGGCTAACTCAACCCTTACAGAATGTCTTTCAGAATCCACCCATCAGAGAAAGCTCTTGCCCACACTCCATTCCCCAACCCCCAGCTTTTAGTAGAAGAGGCCAAAAAGGGCAAGGGAAAAACAGTGCTGACTAGGAGGTTGAGAAGAGGGAGTTACAATGAGTTTTCATTGTATTTGTTAATGCTTTATTTCTTTAAAAAAAACTGGAAGTATATATAAATAAAATTTTAACTTATTTCAAGATGATGGAAATTGTTTATTCTTATTCTTCTTACTTTCCTTGATTCAATTTTTTAAAACATTAAAAATGAAAAGAAAAGCAATTGTGAAAACACCATTAACTCCAGACAGTATCCTGCTCTACTTTTCTATGTTGGTATTTTCAACTATTATCACTCTGGAAGAGATGGATCTTCATACTGTCCATGTTGTTAACTTAATGTTGTCCAGTAACTATTTATGTTTAACTTTTTTCAAGTTCATTTGGTATATATTTGGAAATGTCCCCGAACAAGACTGTTTCCATTAAATAGCCACAGGATGGGATAAGGCACGTAGAACATATTGCAAAATTGCCCCCAGCTTAACCTTCAGCTTTACATATATACATTTCCTTATGTAAGTTTGCATAGTACTTTATAGGTTGTTAAAAGTAAGACACTTCACTAAAGTGCTCTCCATTTAAATAAAGGATAGTGAGTAGGTTAAAAGTTCAGATCTAAAAGAACAAGACTAGAACTCAATAACAAAGCTACACTCAAACCAGAGTATTTAAAGGCACTTGCTTTTTCAAGTTGGTTTCAGCTTCAAATTTTTTCCGTATGGGCTCTTGAGTTCATTTATATTTATCAGATTATGTATGCCAATTTTGGTTTGGAAATGATCATTTTTGATATCTAAATATTAAATAGAGCATACCTACTCTTTTCTGAGTGATTCTGTTTCTATGGCTGTTGGCCTTCTGAATGCTGGACTAGTTCCAAAGGTGAGAAGGGTAAAGGCTCTTTTCCAAGGATATCTCAAATTCTTAGCTGAAATATGTTACTTGTGATAATAACTTTTTCTGACTGTCTCCTGTTTTGCTGGCATTGGCTATGTCACCCATACTATGAAGGCTGCACTGGAAGTGCTAGAATTGTGTTTCAAAGAGAAGAATAATTTTAATGTTCTTTCGAATTTCTCATATAGGAACATACAAAAGCTTTATGGATGTTGATGGGCAATGATACTCTTATTTGATATGGAGACTTTTGAAGTAAGTATCAGGATCCTGAAGTAGGATCAAAGAGAACTGTAACACTAGACATCATTGCTACACAAATTCTCTACAGAAACAGCAGAGAAATATTGAATTTTATATAAAATACTCCCATATTTTTACTCATTATAATGGACTTTCTCATCGGACATCTTTTTATACTATGTCTCTAAACAGATGGTATGCTAGTCTTTTAGCAAGTCTTTTATTTTGGGCAGCCTTGTACAGATTTTATTAACAACATGCAGATTTTGGTTTTTTTCAATGTTAATTTAATACATACAATTATGTACAGATAACAGTGTTTTCTGACTCAGTACTGAGAGTCTTTTATTATTATTGCACATTCTATTTTGGCTATTATACTTGTTTAATCAAAAACTATAATCTGTAATATTTCTCGGTTTCAACATAACAAGTGATATGATACCTCACTATTAGAAACAGTGACTCACGGTGGTAATGATTGGGGGGCTGTGTGATAAGTGATAAGACAAATACAACTGGGAGGCTGCCCTTACCACACCAATTATTAAGAATCTCTTCTTATAAGTAATAAGTGGAGTTAATGTTGTCATTCCGAGGCCATTTTAAATGATAAATTTCTTCGCATCCAAATGAATGCAAACCAATATTTTGAAAAATCTAAGTTTCCACAGTGATTTTTCCTAAAATTTTATTTATTTTTTTTTAAGCTTTCTTTTGCCACACAGCTTGTGGGATCTTAGTTCCCCAACCAGGGATTGAACCCGTATCCTCAGCAGTGAAAGCGTGGTGTCCTAACCACTGGACCACCAGGGAATCCCCTTTCCCAACATTTTAGAAAATGATACACAACATATAAGAACTATACTAGTTCATAATCAGTTTCTTAAATTGTGAACGTTGCATTGACTCACATCTGTTTTTGTGAGTCCAGTGTTTCAGTGAAGGAGCAATACATTATGGTGGCCTTAATCAAACCATGTAATTTCTCTGAGTCTACAATGAGTTTCTTCATTTATAAGGCAATTTAGCCAAGACAAAAATTTCCCAAAGTTTCCATGGAATGCTAGCTACATTCCATAGACCTAAAAAGCAATGTTTTCCATCGTCAAAAACATTTGAGAAATATTACGCACAAAACTCTCCTTCTGGTGATTCATATTAAATATCAACATATTACAAGCTCATTAATTTGACCCCATAATTTCTTTTTTAGTATGAATTATCTAGTAATAACCCATAGTGCTCATGGTAAAACAGCAAATGGACTCAATGTGATATATCATACTGAACATTTCTTACATAGCAGAGGTAAGTTCTAGCAAGTGATCAAGAAACAAAAGTCATAAATAAGTAATCCTAGGGCTGAAAAAATAGAAATAGCTATAGTTACAACATAGATGATCAAAAGAGAACGCTATAAACATTTTATTCCAACAAACTTGAAAGCCGAGATGAATTTTCTATAATTTTCTGAAATTGCTTTCTAGAAATATTATCAAAAATCACTCAAGAAAAAAATTCTACATATCGATTATCATTATTAAAATTGAAATCAGTAATCAAAAATTTACTCCAAACCATTTCTGTACCAATTGATTATACATTCCTCTCCTAAAAATTTCTTCTAAAAGTTTTTAGTAGGGACTTCCCTGGTAGTCCAGTGGTTAAGAATCTGTGCTTCCACTACAGGGGCCATGGGTTCAATCCCTGGTCACTGAACTAAGATCCTACATGCCACGGGGTGTGGCCAAAAAAGTAAATAATAATAATAATAAAATAAATAAATAAATACAAGTTTTTAGTAAATGCCTTACTAAATCTTCCTTCAACAGAAAATCCCCAACCTATAAAATTGTATTAGACATAGAAAATTAGGGAAAGCTACCTATCTGTTTTGTTTTATGGGACTAGTATAACTTTATAACAAAACCAGATAGTTCAGTATACCAAAAATAAAATAAAATTAAAAAACAATATTAAACAAACCAAAAAACCTGAGACCAATCTCAATTATAAACAAAAAATTAATTAAAATATTAGCAAATAGAATGTAGCAGTGTATTAAATACTACCCTACCAACCATAGATTTTTCCTAATTACAAAAATATAATACTTCAAAAATATAATAGAACTTAAAAGAAAATGTTCATGTATTTACCATAATAAATACATGACATTCAATGCAATTCAACATCCACGCTTGATTAAAAAAAAAAAACTCTAAGGAAGCTAAAAATAGAAGAGAATTTCTTTAATAAATATTTACAAAAGAGCTACCTCAAATCCTCTACTCAATATTAAAACTCTACATGCAGTCCCAACATGAGGGTTTTCACTATTGATTATTTTATTCAATATCACATAGGAGGTCCTAGGCAATTCAGTAAGACAAAGTAAAGAAGTAGGAGGTATGAGAATTGGAAAGAGGCATGCTTTATAGTCACGTGACCCTAAACTAATATGGAAGAACAAAGGATCAAGAACAAACAGAAAAGTTTAAGATAATTTTGAGAAACAAGGTTGGGGAGACTTTTTGTGCCATATATTAAGCCTTATTAAGGCTCTAATAATGAAGACAGTGTGGTCTTGGAACATGAATAGATGGTGGACCAGTAGAACAGAGTAAAGAGCTCTGACAGGGGAACTTAATATAAGACAGAGATGGTATCACAGATCAGAGAGTAATATATAATGTGAAATTGATTATCTACATGAAAAGCTAAAATATGATCAGATACCTATATCACACTTGACATAAAATTGAGTTCCAGGTGGATTAAAGATCTGTATGTGAAAACTAACACTTTAAACTTTTAAAATAAATTAAAAGAAAACGTTTTTTAACTGACCTCAGGTTAGAGAAAAAGTTTCTTGAAATCATTAAAACACAGGCATAATAAAAAAACAAAAACCTGCTAAAATTGATGACTTCAGAATTTCTGTTCAAAGTCTCTCTATAAGTTTAAAAACAAGGAACAGACAAAAAGAAGATGATTGATAAAGATTAATATTCAATTTAAGAACTCTTATTAATAATTATAAAAACATCAAACAACCTAATGGAAAGGAAGAAAAAGGATATAAACAGGTACTTCACAGAAGAAGAAATCAGAGTTAATAATAAACTCATGAAAAGATGCTCAACCTTACTAGTAAACAGGGAAATGTTGATAAATCAAAAGGAAATACCATTTCACATCAGTCATACCAGCAAAGATTGAAAAGTCTGCTAATGCCAAGAATTGATGAGGATGTAAAGGAATACAGGCTGGAGAGCAATTTGTCATTAAATTGCTTCAACACAGCAATGCTAGGTCATACAATTTCACAAGGAAACATACACAGCAATATTAACTATAACATTGTGGTGAATAGAAAACCTTAAGAAGAACGTAACTGTCTGTCCAAAAGAAAAATGAATAGACTAGGGTATATTTATATAGTAGACTACTACACAACAGTTAAAATTAATGAATCATAGATACAAGATTAAATATCAAAACAAAGTATAGCAAAAGAAGCAAGTTGCAGAAGGACAAAAACTGTATAGTATTCTTTGTATATGTTATGAAATTTGTAAGCAATATATTGTTTAGATACATACATGCTATGCTCTGAAACATGGATGGGAAAGATAGTAACTTCCAAATAGAAATTATTTCCGGATGGGAGGGAGGCAAATGGGATTGGGGAGGAGCACACAGGTGGATTCAACTATATCTATAACGTTTTAGCCCTTAAACATATCTCAAGCAAAAATAGCAGCATTTAAAAATTTGATGAGGCTGAGTGGTAAGTAGTACATGGGTGTGTGTTTTACTGTTTTTATATTTTTGAATGTTTTTAATATTTTTAAATAAAAATATTTTAATAAGAAACAAGAGTACAGCGAGCTTGGAAAACTCAAACATAACTAAAACCAGTAACGTATGACTGTCCTAGATTGTCCTGATTTGCCTGGATCTCAAGGCTAAGGAATCACTGCATGAACTTTTTCCCAGCTCTAACTGGGACAAAACACTTCCTTTTTCCCCAGCATCCATCTTTGGCTTCCAACCTGGATTACTTACTGGGTGCTCCTTTTGTTTCCCTCCTCAACTCTACAGCAACACCCTTGTACAAAGCTTTCAGACTCCAGGAGCCGATTCTTAATCCAGATGGTGCATACTGAATCATTTCCCTTGGCAGACCGGTCCCTACCCATCTGTTTAGATTCATCCCTGAACATGGGGAGGCTGTGGTATATTCATACTATGAACCATTTCACAGCAGTTAAAATGAAGGAACTATTGCCACATTTCTCACCATGGATACATCAAAACATAATAGGAAACAAAAGAAGCAAGTGCTCCTCCCAAGAGCCATTTATTTTGCCCTCCTTGGATTCTACCCACAGCATGGCCTCAAGCTGGAAGTAGGCACTGCCATTTCGTGGCTGCAGCAGTTGAAGATTCTGAAACAACATGGAAAAAGCTTCTGCTCTACCGTTTATTGAAAAAACATGAGTAGAATACAAAATTATACCTCTGATAGGTTTTAACATTGTAAAAATTATATATACAGACCAGGACTGGAAGGGAATGGAGAAAAATGGAAATAGAATTTTTTTTTTTTAATGTGCCAGGATTGTGGGTAATTTTCTTCCCTTTCTTTTTCAATCTATCAATACTGTTACGTGTTTGTGTAACAAGTTATTTTAAAATGTTAAAATGTAGGTTGTAGGACAGATAGAATCAATCTGTAATCTTTCTGGTAATGAAGAGCGAGTTTTCTCAGAGTTGATAATGGGCTTCAATTCTGCTCTCAGAAGCAGTTTATCTACAATTCCAGGACAGCCATTTTCCACTGATCACATGCTCTGGAATAAGAATGACAGGACACCACTGTACTACATGGTGTCCGAAATTTTAATTACAACTTGCTTTTCAAAGCCTTTTACAGATTAATTACTTCATTTGCATTGCAGAAATGGTGAACAAAGGTTACACGTATTTCAAAGGCAGTTGGTGGAGTTGGTGTGAACAAACTGCTTGACCAATGCTATTGGAATGTTAAGATCCGCTGGTGGAATGACCATAGTCCAGTAAATGCCACACTGGGAAGGCGATGAAGTGCTTCTGGGGGCAGAAGTATAACATTTGATCAAAATGATCGGCTTTGGTGTTCAGGAGTCCTTGGTTCCAATCCCAGCTCTGCCACTGGGTAGCTGTGAGCACCATATTTGGCTCATCTAAATTTCAGTTTCCTCTTTGGAGAAACGGGGATAATAGTGACCTGACAGAATGAACATGAGCATGAATTGAGGTATTAGACATACAACAGCTAGCCAGGGACCTGGCCCATAGCAGATGCTCAATACATAGCTGCTTTTATTTTTCACTCAGCTCCTTTTCCCTGAGTTTTACTATAGAGCGCACTGAACTAAGTAATACAGGTGGGCCATTTCTCAGCAGGCCCATAGGTAGAGTAGCAATTTATGTGAACAGGAATTGCCAAGGATGTTGTTAAGTCTGGTAAATGCTGTTTGAAGAGTACTCACACCTATGGATTTACACTACACTCCAAGTCTCCGTCCCGTGAATCTCTCCACCTAGGACAAATCCATAGATATGTATCCATATTACATAGAGCTGAACACACACTTTTCAGCCTGCAGATCCAAAGTAATCTTGTGAGTAATAGTGTTTCAGGACTCCATGTGCTTGGGTTGGTAAATCATTCCTAAACTGGCAGTTTGCTAAATATTCTTATTAACGGTAAAAGAATAAAAAGAAAGCAAAGCAGAAACAAAAGTAAGGAAGGAAAAAGCAGAAACAAAAGTAAGCCTGGGCTTTCAGACTTACTTAGGCAAGTCGCTTTACACCCTCCCTATCACCCCTTAATAGGTAACAAAAGGGAAGAGGAATCTATTGCAAACTCCAATCCATTGTTACAGGGCAGAATCTGTAGAGCTGTGACATAGGATCTGGCAACTAGAAGAAACCCCTTTGCCACAAGCATCCAGAAAACCACTGGTTCATCTCTCTCATTTTCTTTTTTCCAGAGTCCATACATTCATCTACAACTATTGCTCAATGATCAAGGAAGGAAAGGGGAGGGGAGGAAGAAGGATGGACCAATGATGTTGATGCGAGCTTAGGAAAAAACTCTGAAAGCAGCTGTTTTCACAGATGCATCTCCTATAAAATCCCAGAGAGGCTGCACCTTGTTCTTGGGAATATTCCAAACCATATCCTATTGGCATCAGTCATGGTGGGATACCAATCATCTAAAGACTCTGTATAAGAAACTGTCCTGGGAATTCCCTGGCAGTCCAGTGGTTAGGACTCCACGCTTTCACTGCTGAGGACCCGGGTTCGATCCCTGGTCAGGGAACTGAGATCCTGCAAGCCATGTGGCAAAAAAAAAAAAAAGAAAAGAAAGGGAAAATCTTCCCACCTCACCCCAGGTACTCAATTTTTCTCTTTCTGTCTGAACTTTGCTCATTTTTACTGAAAAAAAAATACAATAGATCTCACACTAAAGTTTTTATATTCCTCCAGGGTATTTTTCTTCCATTTATTTCAGGAACCATGCCCAGAAAATATTTTGAGAATGAAATTACACCAAGAATGAAATAACTTACAGAACCTCAACCTTTTGGGGCATGACTTCATATCACTTATTTTAAATAACTGCTGGTGTCTGGGATTGCTATAGATATTTGTCCTGTTGCATCATTGCAGGATATCTGACAAATGTTTTATTGGCAGCTCGCGAAGGAAAGACAAGTGATGAAGACAAGGCTATGGAACATAATATGGCAGGGTCTGTATGGAGATCCCAGCTCCTCTGAGCTCTCAGACTTATTTAGGCAAGTCACTTTACACCCTCCCTATCACTCCCTAAGGTTTCTTGCCTGGCAAGCAGGGATAATAATATTTTTCCAATTTACCTCTCATGGTTGTCATAAAAATAAAATTTTAAAAATCTATATGATGGTCCATTGAGAAAAACATAAACGTACACGTAAGCCATTGCTATTTTTCAGCCTCCAAATTCCATTTGGGGACTTATTCCACTGGAATTAAGTTATAGTTTCCCACAGCTGTTATCTCTCACCTACTTCTGCAAAAACAAAATCATTTAGAGAGTGTTAATAGACTGAATTGTGCTGTATGTTGAAGCCCTAACACCCAACATGACTGTTTTTGAAGACAGGGACTTCAAGAGGTAATTAAGGTTAAAAGAGGTAATAAGGGTAGAGCCCTAATCTGATAGCACTGGTGTCCTTATGAGAAGAGGAAGAGACACCTGAGGTCCTTCTCCATATGCACAGAGAGGAAAGGCCACACGAGGACACAGCGAGGAGACAGCTGTCTGCAAGCCAGGAAGAGAGCTTTCACCAGGAACTAAATTTGACAGCACCTTGACCTAGGACTTCCAGCCTTCAGAACTGTGAGAAAATAAATGTATGCTGTTGAAGCCACCCAGATGGTGGTTCCTTGTCAGCCTGAGCTGAGTGATACAGAGAGAAAGAAAATAGGGGTACCTGTTTAGCCCCACTCTGGACTCAGGACGCTATACTCCTAGCCTCAGGCCACCTATGCCCCAATACCTTAGAGGGCACTAGAAAAAGACTATACAGACCCATTTCTCCCTCTTGCCTTAACCCTTTCCCTCCCAAAGGTAGCCTTAGTATCTGAGGTTTCCACCATTAAGCACACCGTCCAGCCACAGTTCAGAATCAACTAAAATACAAACATCCTTATATCTGTATTCCTTATAGCTGTATTCATTGGGCATCCTTATATCTGTATTCATTGGTTCCATTAAAGTAGCTTCCCAGCTTGTGAAACGTCCCCAAGAGCCCTACTGGGGATGCCCTCATCTGCCACACATATCCCAAAGCCCCGAGATATAGATGCCTAAGATTTTAGCTAAACCATAAGGTGACTAGTCTTGTACCTCAGTTGTCCTTACATGATGGAAAAATTTTTCCTGCTGCATCTAAATTGTGGGCTGTTTATTGTGGTTGAGATTTAAAGCCATGTTAATGTACAATGATAGAAGTCAATGTTAAGGTTTAAAATTTAATTTTATTCCTAGATGTTTATTAATTTGTTTTGTACCTTGTCCAGCTGAATCCAGCTATATTTCAGACTCTACTAAACTAATACATGATCTGCTGTAACTGCCTGCCACTTGGTCATCCTTCCAGACACTGTGGGCACGTCTTGGGTCAGAAATAAAATAATAGTTTTTAAAAAACCCTCTGCATTCTATATTTTTCTTTTCCTTCATTTTTTTTTTTTTAAGGAGGGAGACACATTGACATAAATCCCTAGCAGGTGATTTTTCAAGTCTCAGTGTAGCCTGTGCTGTTACCCAAACTGAAGAAAACATCGTTCCATTTCACTGCCAACTCTCTGGCCATGCAACTGCCCTCAAATGGACTTTACTAAAAGAGCACTTCAAATCAGCACCACAGAAAGGATGCCATTCTGTGTCTGTCAAAGCCATTTTCCCTCTCCCTTTTCAGCTGTGCTTTTCCACCTGCAGAAAACCCCACCTACTTCCTGAACCAAAGCAGGCATTATGTGAGGAGTCCTGGGTTTACTAGCAGAAGGGGTCCAAAAATAGCTGTTTAGCCACAAATTCAGAATCTGGTTTGCCTGGTGTGAGTGCTGGGTACCTGGGGCCTGACCAAATGGTAATCCTCTCCTTCCCTCTGTATTCTGGGCCTGGTCCACATGGCCTGGCCTTCTGCCTCAGCTTCCCGCTAGGACTTCAGCCCTTTGCTGAATCACAACACTCTGGACTAAGGCCCTACACATCGCCTGGCTCCTCAAAGACATTTCCCCTGGGGAGAAAAAGCATGCTCTCTCTCCTTTCTTCCTTCTTCCTCATTACTGACAATCACTGTCTTTCCAACAACTGGCTAGGCTCCGGTCTGAATACAGATACCCAGATGAATACCACTATATTATAAAGATTGAGTATTTGGTGCCAGATTTAAATACATCCTGGTGGGGGATAGTGGCTTGACCAATTGTCCCCTTTTCACCTGTCACTTGTGGGACAGGAGTAGAGAACTTTCTCAGCCCCCCAAAACTTTGTATAACTCTGATCTGGTCTAACCTACATACAGATAAGGAACCTAGGACTCAAGAGAAAAGCTGGGGCAAGACTCTATGGACCATTCATTATTCATTAGTCTATTCAGTAAATATTCAGTGAATATCTAGAATGTGCAAAATATACACTGCTGTGGTTTCACTCTCATTTGAAGGCTTTTTCCCACTTCAACATAAGTCCCACCACTCCTCTATAACAAATCTTCGCATATTGAAAAAGGAAAGGGTCACGACACTGAGTTCTCCCTCTATTAAACCACAGGCTGTACATGTAGACAGTAGAAGAGGATCAAGGAGACTAGCCTTTCCTTCTGCAATCTACAGGAGCCACTTTTGGTACATGATTAAAGGAGTGAGTCCTTTCCCCAGCCTTCTTGTGAATAGTTTCTACAGTCCACAGTTTGTGGATTTTTCTGTAGGCAAGGCGGCGGGGGGGCAAACTCATGACTGAAGAAGAGACAGAAAAAGTCCATGAGAAAAAATTATGCTATATCATGAAAACTTTGGGGAAAAACAAGTTCCTTGAATTTTAGCTAGTGAAATCTTTGACGACAATATTTTAAAAGCTCTGGTATTGTCCAGGATCCTAGGAAACGACCCTTTGGCAGTTCTTTAATTTGGAGTTTTCTTGTTAATCCACGTGCCATAGACTTGGCAGAGTATCCCATGGAGCCATAAAACAATAATCCTCAAACAAGGCTGTGAAAGATTATGTCATCATGAGAAAATGGGGTCTGGCCAAACGTACGTTACTCAAACAGCACTTACACTTTCTTATAATAAAATAGCCTCTGCACTCTTTGGTGTATATTTGTCCAGTTCTCCCACTGAAGGTCCCCAGAGGCCCCTTTTATTTGTGAAGTGATTGCTACAGAATGGAGGCAGAGTCCAAAGGCCTCACTCGGTCTCCTCTGTGAGGACTGGAGCTATTTTCTCATCTATCTCTAGTCTCTGTGCAGACATTATATAAATTACTTTCTCTGTATTATTTAAATTTCACTGCAATGACCGCTTATCAGAAGCAACAATAAAGTTACTTTCATCTTAAAAAGTATACATATACGTGTACGTGTGCATATGTAGACATATATACACAGGTATGTATGTATATTTATCTACCTTTGAGGATATAAAAGGTAAATAAATATTGCAATTCATTTTTGTATTATTTTGTGCTTAGCTGTACAAATTTTAATACTCATAATAAACATTTTGAGCATATTGATGCTAGGTGCCTTGCTAATTGCTTAATCACAGTAACACTGTAAGGCACATGCTATTATTATTCCCATTTTACATATAAGGACATTAAAGCTAAGAACATTAAATAACATATCCAAACTAATGCAATTAGTAAGTGTCAGGGCCTGAGAATTCATGAAACCCAGGCCTTTCTAACTCCAGACCCCGGTTCTTAATAATTGAGCTACACTTTCTCTCTTGGAGGGACAGAGATGTGGGTAGGAAGAGAGGACAGACCTGTTCTATGAGGGTATGCCAGGAAGCAATCAGAACATACACTTCTTGAACAGGACGTCCTATTCTCCACTACCCCCCACCCCCCAACAAATGGCCTTTGGATTTGAGGAACTTATCCAGCTCGCTTGCATGAAAGTAAGCCATTTTTATGGTTATTTGGTGCTCTTTTTAGCTTGGAGAAAGGGGTATTGGGTGGGGAGGCTCTCTGCTTGTGTTTAAACAGTACCATACATAATAAGATAAAATATGATGGTGATGAATGCCATGTTGGGAGGTACAAATGGATCTATTTTCCCAACTAACTGGATGTTCATCCAATACATTCCATCGTACCAGAGAGTGGCCTGAAAATAGCAATAGAGAGACCCTGACATTGTCAACCTCCAAACAGCAGATTTCTAACTAATAATTTTAAGAATTAAACCAAGTCAGACCTTTTCATTTGCAAAATAGCAGTATTCTAACTTTAATAACTGTAAGTACCAGGTACAGTTGAATGAATGAATGAAAAAATGAATGAATGAATGAGCAAATTCTACATTATCATACTTTCTGCTAGTCTTGCTATGGCCTTAGTCACCATTCTGATAACCAGGTCCTTGTCTTGTTCCAGAGTCTGCATTTTTTCCTTTTACTCCAGTTTTACATTATGGTAACAATGCAGGAAGACAGAAGAAAGAATACATTAGACAAACTTCACTCTGGCTGTACCCTAAGCGAGTAAAATATACTTGGGTCATTAACAAAATTTGGAATTAAAAATAAAAGAAGGAGTTAGGGCTTCCCTGGTGGCGCAGTGGTTGAGAATCTGCCTGCCAATGCAGGGGACACGGGTTCGAGCCCTGGTCTGGGAAGATCCCACATGCCACAGAGCGACTGGGCCCGTGAGCCACAACTGCTGAGCCTGCGCGTCTGGAGCCTGTGCTCCGCAACGAGATAGGCCACGATGGTGAGAGGCCCGCGCACCGCGATGAAGAGTGGCCCCCGCTTGCCGCAACTGGAGAAAGCCCTCGCACAGAAACGAGGACCCAACACAGCCAAAAATAAAAAATAAATAAATAAATTAATTAATTAATTAATTTTTAAAAAAAAAAGGAGGAGTTAATGTTATTGACAGGACTTTCCCCTACATATAATTAAAAATTGGGGGACAAAAAATTATTTCAGAACTCAGAGCAACTACATTGCAAACAACCTTCCTCCCTGGAGTCTACCGTGTTCTACACTTTGCTCAAACAAGTTCTTTATTTTTAGGCACATGAATTCTCAGGGTTTTTAATTATTTTCAAACATGAACTCTTACTGACTAATCTGCCTGAAGAACATTCTGGAAGATATAAAAAAGGATCCTAAACCATCAACCCTCATGAAATTTTAAGTTTTCCTCTGGATGTTTTTTAAACCATATTTCACAAAGATAAGAAAAAGGAACATTTGCTCAGTGAAACTTCAGGCAGGAAAAGATGAACTCTTAGATTAAGCCAATTGTCCATAGGCAGTTTCTCTTGGCTTTTTTTTTTTTTTTTTTTTTTTAAGCATTTAGAAAGTGTTTCCTCTTCTCATCATGTGATTTTGGCACTTTTGATTTGTATTACTTTTGGAAAGAGCAAAGTTAGTTAATTAAAATCATAAACTTAGATGAGTTGGGTTAGGTTTCCACTCTGCTAATAGCACTGATATGTCACAGCATTTTAGACTATATAATAGTGTAGAAGTCCCTATTTTACCTTCTTTGAAATACTCGCAATTGCTTTCTTGTGAGGAGCTCAAATAAAATTTTTGTTTTTGTTTTCTAAATGGTAAAGAAGTGTTCATGCCAATAAGAAAAGTAATCGTGTTTCTGGATATGTAAACGTGAAATCTATAAAACAAATGTTTTGATAAAATACGTCTTTTTGGCACTGATTTATTTGGCAATCAAAAGTGTTTTCCTGAGGAACAAAAGTTTTGTGGAACCCTCTGTATCCTAAAACTGACTGATTACAGAAACTAAGTTATAGAGCCAAGAATGAGAATTTATTCCTCTATCCAAATCAGAAGATGCTTAGATTTATATACCCTCATTGAAGTTGTCTTCATGTGTGTAGTTGCATTACCTACTCCTACTCCTTTGTCAATAATTCACACTCACAAAACAGTCAAGTTTCTGTTGGATCTAGAATACTGACATTTTGGCCAGTGGAATCAAAACAAGGTCAAACCAATTTCATTGTCTTTATGCACCTCAGTCTTCAGATTTTAGTGAATTTGATGGAGCTGGTCCAAAAATATTTGTAAGCTGCAATAGACTGCATTTCATTTTCCCCACCTTCAAACTAGGAGCAACACAGGGAAAGTGTTAATAAAAATTACAACCAAATCTCTGAAAAATAAAAAACCTTTTTCCCTTCTTTCAATCTAGAAGAGGAAGCGTCCAGGAATGATAACCTGGAGATAAAAAAAAGGGGATATTTTAAAATTCATTGAGGCAAATAATGAAAGTAACACTTCAGGAATCCTGGACTTGCATGGTAGTTCTGTCTTTTAAGTGTGTGATGATTCTCCCAAGCCTCAGTGTCTTTATTTGGAAAATAGGTCTATAATGCTTCTCCTATGTATCTCATAGGATTGTTATATTGCAATGGTTATTTTGCATAAAAGTGTTTTATACATATTTAAGTACCAAACCATTTTATTATTAATATTATCACTCTTTTTAGGTGATTTTTGTTGGTGATTTTAGTTGATGTTGTGTTGTTTTGAATGATAGCCTCCCAGGAGAATCATCTCTGTTTTCATTGGGATTCCAGAGACAACAGTCAATGCTATTCAAGTAATCTTTGTCATACAAGCAGGTCGGCATAGAACACTAGGTAATTAATAGTCCCTATTTTTTGATCCTGACAAAATGAATGATCAAAGCATTCTAAACAGTCAATGAACCTGACTCTTTTTAAAGATATCAACTATTTTATTACTTTTCTCTGGAGTGACTGACCAAATCAGGAAGGGGAAGGGGCAGATATACCAACAAAACCAAGAAGACATTCTCAGGTTAAATCATTCAAAGCAAAATTGTTATAATGCTAGGAGATTGTAAGCACACTTTATAAAATTATACATCCATCTACCTGTTACTGCAGTTCTATATAATGGTAACGATTTAGGAAGGTAAAAGATGGTGGATGGAAGGATGGATGGATGGATGGATGGAAGGACAGGGGACAGATGCGTAGATAGATGGATGAATAGATAACTATTGTATACAGATTTATAAAATTTAAAATATAATACATGCTTCCAGCAGGGATTTAACAATGCAGTCAAGTAGGAGAAAGAAAAGTTTACTCTTAATTCCATACCTACAGATAATGAATGTAAATGTTTTAACACATATTAATATTCTTCATAGTATTTTCCTATGCATAGTTTTTTGTTTGTTTTACATAATTGAATTATACTTTTATTAGTTTTTAAATCAGCTTAAAGGTTAGGATATTATTATACTTATCCTAACTTAAAGGTTAGGATATTATTACATGATTAAAATGAATAAATTTTAAGTATACAATTTGATAATTTTTGACAAATATATACTCCCATGTAACAACTTCCCTATCAAGATACAGAACATTTATATCACTCCAAAATAGTCCCTTGCTCTCCTCTGCAGTGAATACCTCTTAACCCATGCCTCAGGCTACCACTGATCTGCTTTTTGTTACCATAGATTAGTTTTACCTATTCTAGAAATTCATATATGGAGACATAGAGTATATAACTTTTGTGTCTGGCTTTTATTCACTCAAAAATAGTATTTTTGAGATTTATTCATGTATAGTCAGTTTCTTCTTTTTATTTTTGTTTATCCACCACAATTTTGTTTATCCACTTACATTCCAAGGAACATTTGGATTGTTTTCAGTTCTTTGGTATTAAGAATAAAGCTATTATGAACATTCATATATTGTACATATAATATACATATTGTATATATCTTAATAGAGATGTTGTTACATAGAAGTATATATTCGTCAAAAATCATCAAATTATCAAATGCTTTTGTCATTTTATATAAAATGAGAGTAATATTTTAATTTTTCCAGATATATCATTTTAAATGTCTGCCTAATTTTTATTTTGTGGATATACCATAATTTACATAAACATCCTCTATATTTATATATTTAAATTGTTTCTAATTGTTTTCTTTTATAAATAATAATGCAAGGAACATCCTTGCTTTTTCTCTACTTTGGGTGTCAGCAAAGTTTTTCAGAGCAGTTCAAACTCAAGCTGACACACACAAAAAATTAAAGAAAATGCTCAATAATGTTCTTTTCATTCTTTGATTTATAATATACATGAAAACACTAGACACCTTACCAGTATAATTAAAAATGCAGTCTAAAGTCTAAATGCTTTCTAAAGAATTTCTTCTCTTCTTGCTTTTTTTTCCTAAGAACTTCTGAAGAATGTGAGCTTCACTTATTATTTTCCCCCATTTTCAATTGACAATCGCCTTGATGAATAGAGGAAGCAACAAGCATCTCAACTCTATTTGGATTAATTGTTAATTGTAAGGAAAGAAACTGTTCAATGAGGCCAAATGTGCAGGTGTTGAGCACTGTTTGTTGTTGTTTTTTTTAAAGCTTGGGAAATGTGTTTTTGCAACATGGCAGTCAAGCCTGCATAAAGAAGCAAAATATAGAATAACAGAACAAAAAAGAAAATCCTTTTTGGAGCCAAAAAATGATCAAAACAAAGCATCAAAGGTAGAGGCTATAGTGACAGAACTGCTGGGGACTGAAGTATTTAAAGTACACCTGTGTTTGTGCTAATTGAAAAACTCATATTCACAACCTTCGCAGTCCTTAAACAAGCAATATACTTAATGTTTCTGTTCTAAATGTTCTCCCAATATTATTTTAGTGAGAAAGAGAACACTGGGTCCATTTCTACACTTTATCTTAAAAAGCAAGGCATATTCAAGGTTTTTAAAAATTTAACTCATGCAGGTAGGTAATTTCTCCAATGTATCCCTCTGCTTTCTATACCAAAACATGGATTCTTTAAATATCCCAGTTCCCTCAATTTTTCTATGCAATTCTTATGATTGTACTCAAATATTCTTGATAATTGTGTGTTTGCATATCTTGTCTTTCTCTCTGGGATTTTATATCGCATCATGGATTTTGTCTATCCAATCCACATTTCTCTTCTTTTGGACTTTCAGGGCACTGTTTCTCACTGATATCAGGTATACGAGTCTGGTGCAGCTGCCACTGTCAATGTCTACTTCTATGGACTGAATGTTTTGTGTCCCAACAAAATTCGTATGTTAAAGTCTAATCCTCAATGTGATGGTGTTTAGAAGTGAGGCCTGGAGGAGGTCATTAGGTCATGAGGGTGGAGCTCTCATGAATTGGATTAGTGGCCCTATAAGAAGTAACAGGAGAGAAATGATCTCTCTCTCTCTCTCCACTAGGTGAGGATACAGTGAGAAGACAGCTGTCCGTAAGCCAGAAGAGGGCCCTTGCTGGAACCCAATGATGCTGCTACCCTAATCTCGAACCTTCAGGCCTCAGCCGGTAGAAATAAATTTCTGTTGTTTAAGCCACCTAGTCTATGTTTTTTGTTTGTTTGTTTGGTTGGTTGTTTATGTTGCTGTTGTTATAGCAGCCCAGGCAGACTAAGACACATATTTAGCCAATAGTAGAGGGGGAGTTCATAAGACCCAAGATGGGTAACTGTAGTTACCTACACACCTATCTATGATGATTGGTCTAAAGTGATAGCAAATCACACAAATCAAGCCAGATCCCTTGCCTATGACTTTTTTTTTTTTTTTAATGTAAGCCTGATTCCAGGAGTTGATCAGCAGTCTCATACTGAGTCACAAGAGCTGAGTGCTAAATTTTCAGGAACTTTGTAAGCCAATCAATAAACAGCTGATAGCTTGAACTCTACTGTGATGTGAATATTCACAGTACAGAACCTAGAAAGTGCTTAATCAATATACACCGCATTAACAAAATGAAGGATGAAATCATATGACTGTATCAACAAATTCAGAAAAAGAATTTGACAAAATTCAACAAACATCCTTTCATGATAAAACTTTCAAGAAGTTATGAAAAGTACTTCAAAATAATACAGACAATATGTGACAAGCCCACAGCTAACATCATGCTTAATAGTGAAAAGCTGAAAGCTTTTCCTTTAAGATCATAAATAATACAATGATGCCTACTTTCACCACTTTTATTCAATGTAGTATCAAAACTCCTAGCCAGAGCAATTTGACAAGAAAAAGAAATAGAAGGTAACCAAATCAGAAAGAAAAGTAAAATTGTCTCTGTTTGCAGATGACATGATATTATATATAGAAAACCCTCAAGATGCCACCAAAAAACTGTTAGAACTTTAGAACTAATAAAAGAACTCAGTAAATTTGCAGGATACAAAATCAATACATAAGGGAGACGCAAGAGGGAAGAGATATGGGGACATATGCATATGTATAACTGATTCACTTTGTTATAAAGCAGAAACTAACACACCATTGTAAAGCAATTATACTCCAATAAAGATGTTTAAAAAAAAATCAATACATAAAAATCAGTTGCATTTTTATATACCAGCAATGAACTATCAAAAAGAAAAGTTAAAAAAACACTCCCACTTACAATAACACCAAAATGAATAAAACACTTAGGAAAAATTTAACCAAGGAGGTAAAAGATCTGTACACTGAAAACTATAAAACATTGATGAAGGAAGACAAATAAATGGAAAGATATTCTGTGTTCATGGTTGGAAAAATTAATATTGTTTAAATGTCCACACTACCCAAAGTGATGTACCAATTCAGTGCAATCCCTATCAAAATTCCAATGGCATTTTTTACAGAAATAGAACAAACAATCCTAAGATTTGTATGGAACCATAAAAGACCACAAATAGCCAAAGAAGAAAGAAGAACAAAGCAGGAGGCAGCATACCCCCTGATTTCAAAGCTATATTTCAAAACTATATTATAAAGCTATTAATCAAAACAGTATGGTATTAGCATAAAAACAGACACATAGTCAATAGAACAGAATAGAGAGCCCAGAAATAAATCCACACACATAAGGTCCATTAATTTTAAACAAAGGAGCCAAGAATATAAAATGGGGAAACGCTAGTCTCTTCCATAAATGGTGTTGTGAAAACAAGATATCCACATGCAAAATATGAACCTGGACTACTCTCTCATATCATACACGAAAATCAAGTCAAAATGGGTTAAACACTTGAACATAATACCTGAAATCATAAAATGCCTAGAAGAAAACATAGGGGGTAAATTCCATGACACTGTTCTTGGCAATGACGTTTTGAATTTGATACCAAAAGCAAAGTCAACAAAAGCACAAATAAACTAGACACACTACATCAAAATAAAAAGCTTCTGCACAGTTGAGGAAACAATCAGCAAAATGAAAAGGCAACCTATTAAAATATATATCCAATAAGGGGTTAACAAACAAAATATACAAAGGACACATACAATTCATTAGCAAAAAATAAATAACCCAATTAAAAATGGCAATAGACCTGAAGAGACATTTTTCCAAAGAAGAATGGCCAACAGGTACATGAAAAGGAGCTCAACATCACTAATCATAAGAGCAAGGCAAACCAAAACCATAATGAGATGTCATCTCACACCTGTTAGGATGCCTATTATCAAAAAGACAAGCAATAACAAATGCTGGTGAGGATGTGGAGAAAAGGTAATCCCTGTGCACTTTTGAAGAGCATGCAAAGTTGTGTAGCCACTATGGAAACCAGTATATAAGTTCCTCAAGAAATTAAAAATAGAACTACCATATGATCCAACAATCCTACTTCAAGATATATATCCAAAAGAAATAAATTCTAAAATCCTATCTTTAAGAGAGATCTGTACCCCATGTTCACATTAGCATTATTTACAATAGCCAAGATATGGAAACAACCTAAGGGTCTGTAAATGTGATATATATATATATGGAATATATATAATGGAATATTACTCAGCCTTCAAAAAGAAATTCTGCCTTTTACAACAACATGAATGAACCTGGAGGGCATTATGGTAAGTGAAATAAACCAGAGAAAGACAAATACAGCATGATTTCAGTTATAAGTGGGATCTAAAAACAAACAAACAAAAACAAAAATGCAAATAAAAAAAAACCAAAACACCTCATAGAAACAAAGTAGAATGGTACTGCCATGGAGTAGGGGATGGGGAAATAGAGAGAGGCTGGTCAAAGGGTACAAACTTTCAGTTATAAGATGAATAAGGTCTGTAGATCTAATGTATAACATGGTGGCTATAGTTGATAATACCGTATTGTATAATTGAAATTTGCTAAGTAGAACTTAAGTGCTCTCACCAAAAAAACAGTAAATATGTGAGGTGACAAATGTACTAATTAACTCAATTATGGGAATCCTTTCACAATGTATACATATATCAAATCATAATGTTGTAAACTTTAAATATAGCATATATTTATCAATTACACTTCAATGAAACTGGGGGAAAAAAGAAATTGAAAAGTATTACAAATTAGGTTTTTGCTTTTTTTTCTTAATTGCAGGGAGGTTCTTTACCTATTAATATCATGAGTTAGATATAAAAGGGCGGGGACAATATCCTGTATTTATCATTTTTCTACCTAGAAGGTATTCTGTAGGTGTCTAACAAATCCTTGTTGAGTCACATCATCAGGCTTTGATCATCATGACAGTATTATAATGAGATGTGGTGGTGTCAAGATGGGAACCAAGAGTTAGGATGTTGGGTTTTTGAGAACTAAGATCTCACTTCTGTAGTACAGCATTGAGTATTTAGGCTTTGGAACAAGAGAGAACTCAATTCAAATCCTACTTCTGGCCCTCACAATCTTACTTGGACATGTTCCTCAAGCCTGCCTTTAGGATGGTTGTGAGTAACAATACTTGGTAGAGAGGCATAACCTTTCCCAAAAAGGGAATTTCCTCTCCGCTTATCGCCATGTGCTTCCCAGAATCCATGGAATGCCCTGATATACATATTTTTAATTCCAAAATTCTTGGCAATGATTTCTAGACCACACTGTCTGCTGATAAATACTTTATGTTTGTGTAGCATTTTTTTTACTTCATGAATAATTTTCCCCATTCCTTATTGCATTTGATCAGATTCTGGAAATGTATACTATGACTGACTGACATGGCTTTCATCTCAAGGTATATGACAGGGAAGAGCAGGTCCAATTTGAACATTAACTTGGTGACTAATTAGTAAATTTTGAAAGGTCCTGTTTACTGTTACCAGCAACATCTTTTGTGGATAACATACCTTATAAAGTTTTCATGGATTATGAACCCATCACCATATATGTGATTACATAGCCTAGCAAGGTGGCAAGGAAGCCAACTCATCCCTATAACTATAGATAGATAGATAGATAGATAGATAGATAGATAGATAGATAGATAGACAGACAGACAGACAGACAGACAGACAGACAGACAGACAGACAGAAGCTTAGGTGTAGAAGAAAATCTCTTCTTTGACAAATGTCACAGTCAAGTCAGTTTGGGGATTCTGGTACCTTAATTTAGTTATAGACCATGGCATAAGACTTAATTGTCATTGTCCAATTCAATAATCATTTATAGAGCACATTTCTAAATTAGAAGACAGAGGGATCTATATTTGGATCTCTAAAGCAAATCTTTGCCTTTCAAGAATATAACCTGAATTTTTTGGTCAGTTGAATCAAAATATTTTGAAGTAACCCTATAACTTGCTAATTATCCAATGATTTTTCTTTCAAAAATTTATTGGTTGCCTCATGAAATTATAACAAAATACTTTTAAAAAATATCTTCCCTGACTACTCGTTATCAAGCTTCCAGGTATGATCATTATAAACCTCCCTGACCTGGACTCCATCTGTATTGCTGATCCAAGTGTCAATATGAGAACAAAATGAAACAGCCAAAGGAAGGAAAATATCATTTATTCAACGACCTTAACAGGAAAAAAAAAAAAGAGCAGGATGTAAACTTTAAAATACCACCATTGATTATAACACCAAGCTGAAAGAGGTGGCATCACCAGTGCTTTGATAGTGTCAGCAGCTGTGAGAGACCAGAGCAAGAGATTCCAGAGAGTTCCCGGTTGTTCCCTGCCAGCATTGCCTCAGGGCCTAGTGAGGTTTATCTATGCTCCCTTCATCAGATCTTTTTCAATTGTAAATGAACCCCAACTGAAGCTAGTTTAAGGAAAAACAAAAGTAAGCATGACATCTACTGGCTTTTACACTAAGAAGTTAAAAGATCCAAAGTCTGACTAAATGTAGAGGGTCAAATATTATTCCTAGACCTGGGGTTCTTTCCATTTCTTGCCTCTCAGGATCTTGGCTTCTTCTCAGGTAGTCTCTCCCCACATAGTGACCCCAAGTAGCACTCGTCCAACCATGATGGCCAAGGGCACAAATGTCTGATTGGCCAGGCCTACATCATGTGCCTACCCCAGGAACCAGGAAGTAAGACCATCCCACCCAGACCTCATGACCTGGGGGTAGGTTCTTGTTCTCAAGCAAAGATCAGCATTTTTATTAAAAGTGGGGGGAAAGGATTTTAAGATATCTGGTGTCCATGGCTGCTTTTTGGTTTAATCCTGAGTAGGCAGTGTGGATTTAAAGCTTTATGCTTTAGAGTCAGACAGATCTATATCCCTATGTCAGCTCAGCCACTCCCTAGATATACAGTCTCACACAAGTTGTTTAATCTCTTGGTATGTGTATATATAAAATGGGAATCTTAACTTTACTTAGCTCATAGAATTTCTATGAGGATTACATGAGATTACATAAGGATACAAAGCATACTACCAGTCAAATAGTAAACATCACTTAATAAATATTTAAAGAAGGTGATATAACTTAAAAGGATAGAAAATCTAAAGACATATGAATTTTATCCCTGAACAGACACTGATGCCATTTTTAATCACTGATAAGAAGGTAGAAGCAAAATCCAAACTAAACTCTTCTAGTGGTGGTAAACATTCCATGGGTTTACTAAGATGATTCCCAAGCTTTTCTTAAGGATTCTCATCACTACATTAAAGAATCTCTCTGTGGTCCTGGAACTTCAGGGGGTTAACCACTATTTAGCTTCTGCATTCTTATTACAAGTATATGAATGATTTCGAATAAATATTTTGAAATATTAAGATTATTTCACAGCTTGCAATTACTCCTTTGTACCTGTACATATTTTGATGGGAAAGAAGGGGGGAAATTCAGAACCTACATAAAAGATTCAAATAAAACCTAATACAAAACAGGAATTGCTAACACAGCACAGAGATGCCAAAACTGCATGGATAAGTGATTTTGAAAACCATCAAACAGACATTCCACAAGGTCAACCAAAATGCAGTGTGCATGAGAGTAATGAGTGATTTTAGTCCAATAATCATTAAAATGCCTAAGAGAAAGGGTTTCTCTTCTGCTGGCATCTATTCTTTATTGGAGGATATCATTATATATATAAATTTCATCTTGCCTTTAACTGCCTAGTTTAGCTATAAACACTCAAAAAGAAATTCTTGCCAGAGGAGAAATCTGGCCTCAGCTTGGAGTCACTTGGGGTCAATGACAAGATGAAGGTACACCAAGTAAACTAGTAAAACAGAAGGAAAGGAGCCTCTAATCCAAAAAGATTCATTTACTTTTCTCCCTTCCTTCCTTCCTTCTTTCCTCCCTTCCTTCCTTCTTTCCTTTTACCTCTTAAGTACAAGTAATATGTGCACATTTCATCACAAACATTTAAATAATATTCTTACAGGCAAAAAACACCAATTTAATAATATCCTGAAGTCATGTGCCATGCAATTACATAAACCCTGATGTTAGGGACTGAATTTGCATTATTGATTACAATGATTTTCTGTGTCAACTCTGCACCAAAACACCTAAGTGAAAAATCTAACTGACTCTCTGGATAGTATCACAACCAACAGCCACATACTTGCATAATTAAATGTATTTTTAAAAATACTTCATGGATGAGATGTAGACATCGCTCATATGGATTTCAAGTGGAGTTATTTGTCAGTACAACTAAAATTGAGTACTTCTCCCTAGAAGTAGGACCTTGGTGAATAATAAGGAACTAACTAAAGTAGTTTCCATTTTTAAGATACCTACCCTGAATACTGAAGAATATCTATGATCTTTTTGAAGCACATGGGTTTTGGTATCAAGCAGATGTGGGTTCAGCCTCAGATTTGTCATTTAATAAACATGACTTTGGAAAGTTACTTAATATATTTAAGTTCCAATGTTTTCATCTATACAATGAGTATAACAAAAATACCTTCCTCAAAAATTGGCTGTGTGGCTCTATATCAAAAAAAACAAACAACCCAATCAAAAAATGGGCAGAAGACCTAAATGGACATTTCTCCAAAGAAGACAAACAGATGGGCAACAGGCACATGAAAAGATGCTCAACATCAGAAATTATTAGAGAAATGTAAATCAAAACTACAATGAGGTACCACCTCTCACCTGTCAGAATGGCCATCATCAAAAAGTCTACAATAATAAATGCTGGAGAGGGCGTGGAGAAAAGGGAACTCTCCTACACTGATGGTGGGAATGTAAATTGGTACAGACACTGTGGAGAACAATATGGAGGTTCCTTAAAAAACTAAAAATAGAATTACCATATGATCCAGCAATCCCACTCCTGGGCATATACCTGGACAAAACTATAATTCAAAAAGATACATGTACCCCCTACTGCTCACTATTCACAATAGCCAAGTCATGGAAACAACCTAAATGTCCATCGATAGATGAATGGATAAAGAAGATGTGGTATATATATATATAATGGAATACTACTCAGCCATAAAAAAGAACAAAATAATGCCATTTGCAGCAACATGGATACAACTAGAGATTCTCATACTAAATGAAGTAAGTCAGAAAGAGAAAGACAAATACCATATGATATGACTTATATGTGGAATCTAAAATATGGCACAAATGAACTTATCTACAAAACAGAAACAGACTCACAGACATAGAGAACAGACTTGTGGTTGCCAAGGGGAAGGCGGGTGGGGGAGGGAAGGAGTGGGAGTGTGGGACTGGCAGATATAAACTATTATATATAGGATGGATAAACAACAAGGTCCTACTGTATAGCACAGGGAACTATATTCAATATCCTATGATAAACCATAATGGAAAAAAAATTTCAAAAAGAATGTCAGAAAAATTAGTTCAAATATTGGCTGTGGGAATTAAATAGATACTGCATATAAAATGCTAGCATAATAATGACATACAGTTAGTACACAACACATTTAGCTTTAGATACTTAGATTCTATACTTGTTTGAATTGAGTTTTACTTATTTGTTTTATTTTGTTTTTGAAAGTCTTGGACCCATGAATGATGGATTGAAAGACAGATCAAATATTTTTCTACAAAAGTCTCATAGATCATGTGTCTTTTGAGCACAGGGACGAGCTCAGTTACCACCTTAACCCCAGTGACCCTCCATGGCCTGGGACAGAGTAGGTACTAAATAAATAAGTTGCGCTTGTCATATCCTCTTCACTTTTATTTCCCTTTTTGCGTAACAGATGCAAACTTATGGGTAGGTGTGATTCTCCATAGGCAACCTTAGGTAGAATTCAGCAATTCTCTTCATTCCCAAAAGATAATCTGCTTCACTGGACCTTGGTAAAATAATGGACGTTTTCCGTGAGATACAGCTGAGGGGCAGCAAACAGGGATTTATGTTACATAGAATGCATTTCCTGTTGTGGGCAGGATGTACTTCATTACAAATATGCTCTACATCTGGTGAGCTTGCATGTGTGTGTGCACCTGTGTGCTTGTGTACATGCATATGTGTTGGAGAAGATGCCTTATTACGTTTCTCACACTTACACTGACATTCATTTATCAAAAACTTTAATCCTGTTATGCTTTAACTAATAAGTGAGGATAATGTACTCATTTCCAGATATTGAATCAAAAAGATTATAAACTGAAATTTATAAAAGAATGTTTTGGGTAGCAACAAAGAAACACTGGTTCTGGGAAAGGAATATAGAAAGATTTTGACACACCAGTTCTCATTAGATTCAGACACAGAAGCATTAGAGGTATTTATTTTGATGATTTTTAAAAATTCCTTCATCTACATTGTCAGTTCTTTGTTTTCTTGCATTTCTATTTTCAATCATCTGTGTATTCCTCTCCTATCCTGTGGCCAATTCCCCTGATCTCATTTCTTATTTCCCTCCTATGTTCACTTCCTCCACTTGCTAACTTGATTTATCTTCCTTGCCTGGTTTCAGTTTCTAACCTTTTCCTTTATTTTCCTCTGACTTCCACTTATCCCCCAGCTAATCTTTTGACCTTTTTGTAATCTCGTTTTCTTTCCACATTATCTTGTTTTCAGAGTTGTCCTTATCTGCTTAGCTCATGGTCAAGTTCAGGGGGAACATTCAGTCTGAAAAGTCTTTAGCCTATAAATGGATTACCAGTTGTCTCAAAAGGCTTGGCTCACCCAGATACCTAGAAAAAGGCCCTTCTGTTTCCAAGGCCTTTCCAGAATAGATGGAGCCTCTACACTCTCTTCTCTTAAACACTTTCCCACCTGCTCACTGTTTTGAAATCTTCAGGCAGAATTTCTAAGTAAAAGAAAGCACATTGGTTAACTCAGGTTTTACCCAATCATTTGTTGTTTTCTCTCCATTTCCCCTCTATCCTCTGTCTTAGGGCTTTTAAAGAGCGAGGGGCAATTTGGCAGGGGACTGCTTGCGTCTTTCAGATTTAAATTGATACTCTAAAAAGCCTGGCCACCTCCAAGGCAAATGTTTCCCAAGTTTCAATTTAGGTTTCATTAGGAACCCAGCAGTCCTGTGCCAGTCTGCCTGCCCATTTAAACAAGGCCTCTCTCAGGGGATTATGCAGTTGCAAGCTGAAACATCTATATGCAAATGAGCCTTCCTGTATTTGCTATCAGCTACCACAGAAATTTTCCATTCCTTAAAAGCTATTTTAAAAAAGCAAACAGAAAATAGAAAAGAAAGAAAATCTCTTTAGCATAGACAGAAACCCTGAAGAAGAGTGGAAGACTGACTCCCACCCTACACATTTCCACTCTCTCTCCACCTACTCCTTCAAACAGCTGCAGGAGACAGAGAATTCCTGCCCTCCCTTATCCCTCACCAGGGAAAATAGACATATCCTAAGGCAAGGTTATATTACAATTCTAACTTATCTAAAATAAGTAACTGGTGCACAAAAGGAGTAGAGAAAACTTTTTTGAAGTGAAAAACATAAGGAAGATCCAAATGGATCTAAAGGTTTTGAATAAAATAAAGTTTGATATGCTTAAAAAATGCAGAATTAACTCGTTATTTGCATGAATAAAGGGGAATGGCATTGTGGATGTTATGATTTATATATCATATAAACTTAAAGTATTTTAGTTTGGAATGCAAGGCATATTTGTGCTGTTAAAAAGAAACAACGGGCCCAAAGTGGAGTCACCTATGCTAAGCCCCACCAAGATTTAATATTTAACCTAACTGCAGTTTCAGCCTCTCTAAGGAGTGGAATTTTAAACCAATCAGTCTGGAATTTCCTGATAAACACTGGTGAGGTAATCTGCCTTAAGACCCCTTGTCTTCCCCTAAAAGAAGGTAACCTGAAATAATCAACTCTCTTAACTTTCTTGTCCCACCTTCTTTCTGCCTATAAAAAAACTTCCCTTTTGTACAACTCCTTGGAACACCTTTCAGATGCTGCCCAATTCATGAACTGTTGAATAAAATCAATTAGATCTTCAAATTTACACAACTGAAATTTGTGTTTTAACAGCTTTGGTGGCAGTAGTGGGATCTAAAGTGAGCTTCTGATGGCATTCAGGGACAAGGAGAAACACGGAATGGTACCCCATGAACCCTCAGTTCACTTCACTGTCTTTCTTACTGTTTCTGAGGGCCGTAAGTTCTTCTTGGTTATGAGCCCCACTCTATTTGCATCTAGCCCCCCATCTAATTGGCTTTTCTTTACAAAACAGGGCAGCTTGAGCTAGTAGACAGTTCTGCCCGGAGCCTAACTGAGCTGGTGGATGGTTCTGCCTGGAGCCAAGCCCTTAGCTTTTCACACAGCAATTCCTGGATTTCTGAGTGGAAAACCCCAGCCCTTGATTCTGTTTCCAGATTTCACATTGGAAACTGCTGGTGGTGGCTATAGTTCCCCATTTGTTGAGGTCTGTTGATTCAATCCTTTTTCCCAGTTCAAAGTTCCATAGGAATTGTTGGTGGTTACCAGCTGGGATCAGACCAGATTCAAGTTAAAAACCAGACAGCGTTTGAGGTTGGACTGGGTTCAGCTTGACTTGGACCATGTCCAGCCTATAGCTAATGGGGAGCTCAGAAGTCAAAAGCCACGAAAATTAGTGGGCACAGGTAGACGTTTAAAGGCTATTAGAGCTCTTGCTGTCTCAAGAAGACTCCCCAGATAGGATAAATTGGTCATGGTTGTCAGGGAACTGTTGACCAAAACCACCCGCCTTGGCCAGGCACTATGATAACCACTTGCATGAGTTGTCTTGCAACAAGAGGTCCCAATAAGGAACATGGTGCTGTCACTGAAAACTAACTGGGAGAATTCAGGAGGGGCCAAAAGGAGGGAGGAGATGCCAGTCCATAAATTCTACCAACCACCCAGAATCCTTCTCACTGGAATCCATCTTGGTTGAGAAATGTGCGCACTGCCAAACAGGACACTGAGTCAGACCAAATGTGGGCCAAGCAAGATGATTGGCCAGAGACAACCCAGAAACTAACCCCATTAGCATAAAACCTGAGATTGTGAGCCATGTGGCAGAGCAGTTGTCCTGGGTTTCCTTACCCTACTGCTCTCAGCCTGGGCACCCCTTCCCAATAAAGTCTCTTGCTTTGTCAGCACATGTGTCTCCTCAGACAATTCATCTCTGAGTGTTAGACAAGAGCCCACTCTCAGGCCCTGGAAGGGGTCCCCCTTCCTGCAACATGGTCAGATTGACAATAGGGAACCTGCCAGTTTCAAGGAAATTTTCACTCAACAAGGTACACTCTAGAACACCCTATAAATCCCAACACATCCCTCTTAGGCATTAGTTTGGTTCTAAGAAACCCAAGGGCCTCACTAAAAGAAATGGGATTCTTTATATAAGAAGAGTGGAACACACCACCCTCTGGCACACCTGCTTATTTTATGTCTAAGAAATGTAGTACTAGAAGCTGGAGATTTCTACAAAAATGGCAAAATCTTACTAAAGACAACACAGAATTACCATTGGTCATTATATGGAATGTTACAGTTAGACAAGATTGTTCATTTGAGAAGTATACTTGAAAGTAAGGGTTCCCATATCAAACAGACAGAAGGGGATACCTATTTTATTTGGTATGTAGAAACTTCTAAGAGGCTTTAAGATTCTAAACTAGCTTCACTGAAAGATTTCTTGCAAAAGACTAATGAAAAATTAAAGACAAAAGTCACCTAAAACAACACCTAGGCCTCCCCTATTATATCCTCCTAGAAGGTCTATCATCAAAAAAAAAAAAAAAAAATACTGATCCAGGGATAAATGTCTCAATTGTAATCCACTGGAACACTGGAAAAAAGACTGTCCTCAAAAGCCTTGTGTAATGTACCCAGAGGGGGGAAAAACATTCCAACATAGGTGATAGGTGTGTCAGTCCTTTGAGATCATTTAGGCAGAAACACAATTCTTTGAGGAATTAAAAACAGCTACCTTTGTTTTACAATTCTAGTCTTTATGCAGCACTAGAGATGTGACTGAAAAAAAAAATTTTTTAAGTCCACCAATCCTTTTTACCAATCCCAAAACCTCCCCTATTCACCTCAAAAGGCTTGCAAATACTGGAAACCAAAGCCCTTCTTCGAGGAACTGGCATTCTTTCCTGGTGCCTTTGAGATATAAATGTCAATTTTCATCTAGACCATCTCTTTAAAGTATAAACTTCAACAATAAAAATAATTATTTGATGTGGTTAGAAAATAATTATGGTAATGAAGATAATTAGGAAATTCTAAGGCATTTGCTCTCTGAACCTTTAAGAGCAATGGTACATAGTTAAGTACTTGAGCATCTAATGATGAAGGGGAGGAAGTGCTGATGAACTAGAATATTTCAAAGTCCTTCAATTCTCCAAGTGGTTCATTCCCCCAGAACCTCTGTAAGAGGACGGAACCCTGACTAACCTACCCTAGTCTTCTCATAGTGCCTGGTGCACAGAAAGTGCTTAACTTAGTAAGTGTTGAAAGAATACACCAGACTGGTTCAAGATGGAGGAACAGAAGGACATGCACTCTCTCCCTCTTGTGAGAGAACCGGAATCACAACTAACTGCTGAACACTCATCGACAGGAAGACACTGGAACTCACCAAAAAAGATACCCAGCATCAAAAGACAAAAGAGAAGCCACAATGAGACAGGAGAAGAGGCGCAATCACAATAAAACCAAATCCCGTAACTGCTGGGTAGGTGACTCACAAACTGGAGAACACTTATACCACAGAAGCCCACCCACTAGAGTGAAGGCTCTGAGCAACACATCAGCCTTCCCAACCTGGGGGTCCGGCAACGGGAGAAGGAATTCCTAGAGAATCAAACTTCGAAGGCGAGCAGGATTTGACTGCAGGACTTTGACAGGACTGGGGGAAACAGAGACTCCACTCTTGGAGGGCACACACAAAGTAGTGTGTAGTGTACACTACACAGGGGGAAGGAGCAGTGACCCCATAGGAGACTGAAAAAGACCTACCTGCTACTGTTGGAGGGTCTCCTGCAGAGGCAGGGGATACCCGTGGCTCACCGTGAGGACAAGGACACTGGCAGCAGAAGGTCTGGGAAGTACTCTTTGGTGAGAACCCTCCCAGAGTCTGCCATTAGCCCCACCAAAGAGCCGGTAGGCTCCAGTGTTGGGTCACATCAAGCCAAACAACCAAGAGAGAGGGAACCCAGCCCCATCCATCAGCAGACAAGTGGATTAAAGCTTTACTGAGCTCTGCCCACCAGAGCAACAACCAGCTCTACCCACCACCAGTCCCTCCCATCAGGAAGCTTGCAAAAGCCTCTTAGATAGCCTCATCCACCAGAGGGCACACAGCAGAAGCAAGAAGAACTATAATCCTGCAATCTGTAAAATGAAAACCAATTTTGCAGAAAGACAGACAAGATGAAAATGCAGAGGGCTATGTACCAGAAGAAGGAACAAGATAAAACCCCAGAAAAACAACTAAATGAAGTGGAGGTAGGCAACCTTCCAGAAAAAGAATTCAGAATAATGATAGTGAAGATGATCCAGGACCTCGGAAAAAGAATGGAGGCAAAGATCGAGAAGATGCAAGAAGTGTTTAACAAAGACCTAGAAGAATTAAAGAACAAAGACCTATAAGAATTAAAGAACAAACAAACAGATGAACAATACAATAACTGAAATGAAAACTACACTAGAAGGACCAAATAGCAGAATAACTTAGGCAGAAGCACAGATAACTGATCTGGAAGACAGAATGGTGGAATTCACTGCCATGGAAGAGAATAAAGAAAAAGAATGAAAAGAAATGAAGACAGCCTAAGAGACCTCAGGGACAACATTAAATGCCCCAACATTCGCATTATAGGGGTCCCAAAAAGAGAAGAGAGAGAGAAAGGACCAGAGAAAATACTTGAAGAGATTATAGTCAAAAACTTCCCTGATATGGGAAAGGAAATAGCCACCCAAGTCCAGGAAGTGCAGAGTCCCAGGCAGTATAAACCCAAGGAGAAACACGCCAAGACACATAGAAAACCAACTGACAAAAATTAAAGACAAAGAAAAATTATTGAAAGCAACAAGAGAAAAACAACAAATAACATACAAGGGAACTCCCATATGGCTAACAGCTGATTTCTCAGCAGAAACTCTACAAGCCAGAGGAGAGTGGCATGATATATTTAAAGTGATGAAAGGGAAGAACCTACAACCAAGGTTACTCTACCCGGCAAGGATCTCATTCAGATTCGATGGAGAAATCAAAAGCTTTACAGACAAGCAAAAGCAAAAGAGAATTCAGCACCAACAAACCAGCTCTACAACAAAGGAACTTCTCTAACTGGGAAACACAAGAGAGGAAAAGGACCTGGAAAAACAAACCCAAAACAATTAAGAAAATGGTAATAGGAACACACATATCGATAATTACCTTAAGTGTGAATGGATTAAATACTCCAACCAAAAGACAGGCTTGCTGAATGGATACAAAAACAAGACCCATATATAGGCTGTCTACAAGAGACCCACTTCAGACCTAGGGACACACACAGACTGAAAGTGAGGGGATGAAAAAAGATATTCCATGCAAATGGAAATCAAAAGAAAGCTGGAGTACTAATACTCATATAAAATAGATAAAACACACTTTAAAATAAAGAATGTTACAAGAGACAAGGAAGGACACTACATAATGATCAAGGGATCAATCCAAGAAGAAGATATAACAGTTATATATGCACCGAACACAGGAGCGCCTCAATACATAAGGCAACTGTTAACAGCTATAAAAGAGGAAATCGACAGTAACACAGTAATAGTGGGGGAGTTTAACACCTCACTTACACCAATGGACAGCTCATCCAGACAGAAAATTAATACGGAAACACAAGCTTTAAATGACACAATAGACCAGAGAGATTTAATTGATATAAGACATTGCATGCAAAAACAGCAGATTACACTTTCTTCTCAAGTGCACATGGAACATTCTCCATGATAGATCACATCTTGGGTCACAAATCAAACCTCGGTAAATTTAAGAAGATTGAAATCATATGAAGCATATTTTCTGACCACAACACTATGAGATTAGAAATCAATTACAGGGAAAAAAATGTAAAAACACAAACACATGGAGGCTAAACAATACGTTACTAAATAACCAAGAAATCACTGAAGAAATCAAAGAGGAAATCAAAAAATACCTACAGACAAATGACAACCAAAACAGGATGATCCAAAACCTATGGGAGGCAGCAAGAGCAGTTCTAAGAGGGAAGTTTACAGCAATACAATCCTACCGCAAGAAACAAGAAAAATCTCAAATAAACAATCTAACCTTACACCTAAAGGAACTAGAGAAAGAAGAAAAGACAAAACCCAAAGTTTGTAGAAGGAGAGAAATCATAAAGATCAGAGCAGAAATAAATGAAATAGAAACAAAGAACGGCAAAGATCAATAAAACTAAAAGCTGGTTCTTTGAGAAGATAAACAAAATTGATAAACTTTTAGCCAGGCTCATCAAGAAAAAGAGGGAGAGGAATCAAATCAATAAAATCAGAAATGAAAAAGGAGAAGTTACAATGGACACCGAGGAAATACAAAGTATCATAAGAGACTACTACAAGGAACTCTATGCCAATAAAATGAATAACCTAGAAGAAATGGCCAAATACTTAGAAACGTATAACCTTCCAAGACAGAACCAGGAAGAAATAGAAAATACAAACAGACCAATGACAAGTAATGAAATTGAAACTGTGATTAAAAATCTTCCAACAAACAAAAGCCCAGGACCAGTTGGCTTCACAGGTGAATTCTATCAAACATTTAGAGAAAAGCTAACACTCATCCTTCTCAAACTCTTCCAAAAAATTGCAGAGGAAGGAACACTCCCAAATTCATTCTATGAGGCCACCATCACGCTGATACCAAAACCAGACAGAGATAGTACAAAAAAAGAAAATTAAAGACCAATATCACTGATGAATATAGACGCAAAACTCCTGAACAAAATACTAGCAAACAGAATCCAACAACTCATTAAAAGGATCATACACCATGATCAAGTGGGATTTATCCCAGGGATGAAAGGATTCTTCAATATATGCAAATCAATCAATGTGATACACCACATAAACAAATTGAAGAAGAAAAACCCTATGGTCACCTCAATAGGTGCAGGAAAAGCTTTTGACAAAATTCAACACCCAGTTATGATAAAAACTCTCCAGAAAGTGGGCATAGAGGGAACCTAGCTCAACATAATAAAGGCCATATATGACAAATCCACAGCAAGCAGCATACTCAATGGTGAAAAACTGAAAGCATTTCCTCTAAGATCAGGAACAAGACAAGGATGCCCACTCTCACCAGTATTATTCAACATAGTTTTGGAAGTCTTAGCCACATCAATCAGAGAAGGAAAAGAAATAAAAGGAATACAAATTGGAAAAGAAGTAAAACTGTCACTGTTTGCAGATGACATGATACTATACATAGAGAATCCTAAAGATGCTACCAGAAAACTACTAGACCTAATCAATGGATCTGGTAAAGTTGCAGGATACAAACTTAATGCACAGAAATCTCTTGCACTCCTATACACTAACAACGAAGGATCAGAAAGAGAAATTAAGGAAACAATCCCATTCACCATTGCAACAAAAAGAATAAAATACCTAGGTATAAACCTACCTAAGGAGGTAAACAACCTGTACTCAGAAAACTGTAAGACACTGATGAAAGAAATTAAAGACAATACAAACAGATGGAGAGATATGCCATGTTCTTGGATTGGAAGAATCCATATTGTGAAAATGACTATACTACCCAAAGCAATGTACAGATGCAATGCAATCCCTATCAAATCACCAATGGCATTTTTTAGAGATGTAGAACAAAAAATCCTAAAATTTGTATGGAGACACAAAAGACCCTGAATAGCCAAAGCAATTTTGAGGGGAAAAAAAGGAGCTGGAGGAGTCAGACTCCGTGACTTCAGACTATACTACAAAGCTACAGTAATCAAGACAATATGGTACTGTCACAAAAACAGAAATATAGATCAATAGAACAGGATAGAAAGCCCAGAGATAAACCCATGCACCTATGGTCAACTAATCTATGAAATAGGAGGCAAGGATATACAATGGAGAAAAGACAGTCCCTTCAATAAGTGGTGCTGGGAAAACTGGACAGCTACATGTAGCTGTAAAAGCTTTCACATGTAAAAGAATGAAATTAGAATACTCCCTAACACCATACACAAAAATAAACTCAAAATGGATTAAAGACCTAAATGTAAGACCGGATACTATACAACTCTTAGAAGAAAACATAGGCAGAACACTCTTGGACATAAATCACAGCAAGATCTTTTTTGACCCACCTCCTAGAGTAATGGAAATAAAAACAAAAATAAACAAATGGGACCTAATGAAACTTAAAAGCTTTTGCACAGAAAAGGAAATTATAAACAAGACGAAAAGACAACCCTCAGAATGGGAGAAAATATTTGAAAATGAAGCAATTGACAAAGGATTAATCTCCAAAATATATAAACAGCTCATACAGCTCAAAATTAAAAAAGCAAACAACCCAATCCAAAAATGGGCAGAAGACCTAAATAGACATTTTTCCAAAGAAGACACACAGATAGCTAAGAGGCACATGAAAACCTGCTCAACATCACTAATTATTAGAGAAATGCAAATCAAAACTACAATGAGGTATCACCTCACACCAGTTAGAATGGGCATCATCAGAAAATCTACAAACAACAAATGCTGGAGAGGGCGTGGAGAAAAGGGAACCCTCTTGCACTGTTGGTGGGAATGTAAATTGATACAGCCACTATGGAGAACAGTGTGGAGGTTCCTTAAAAAAGTAAAAATAGAATTAGCATATGACCCAGCAATCCCACTACTGGGCATATACCCAGAGAAAACCATAATTCAAAAAGACACATGCATCCCAATGTTCATTGCAGCACTATTTACAATAGCCAGGTCATGGAAGCAACCTAAATGCCCATTGACAGACGAATGGATAAAGAAGATGTGGTACTTATATACAATGTAATATCACTCAGCCCTAAAAAAGGAACGAAATTGGGTGATTTGTAGAGACGTGACTGGACCTACAGACTGTCATACAGAGTGAAGTAAGTCAGAAAGAGAAAAACAAATATTGTATATTAATGCATATATGTGGAATCTAGAAAAATGGTGCAGATGAACCGGTTGCAAGGCAGAAATAGAGACACAGATGTAGAGAAAAGAAAGTTATGTATGCCAAGGAGGGAAAGTGGGGGGGGGGGGCGGGGTGGTGGTGGGAGGAAATGGGAGATTGGGATTGAGATATATGCACTAATATGTATAAAATAGGTAAGTAATAAGAACCTGCTGTATAAAAAAATAATAAAATTCAAAAAAAAAATATAGAGTATAAACTTCAGGGAGATAATTCTTAACAGGAGAATGAAAAAGGAAAGGTCATTTGAATTAAGATGAATGAAAAAAATCATGTGTCTTCTCCACAAATATTTTTAGAAAAATCTTTAGCCTCTAAGCAATGAACTTAACTTATTCCAACTGATATTTTGTAACTAGTGCATTTTATATTCTTATACCTGTCTTGTGTCTACAATTTTAAAACGAAGCTATGAGGTCTCTGTTTGCATCTGTATGTTCATGTATGTTTATATGTGTATGTTGTAGGTGTGTGATTAATTTCTACCCTCAGATGGCATTGCTTAAATTAATTTGTAAAAGAGCTCTATTCAATTGGCTTAGAAAGAAACCAAGAACTGGCATAAATTAAGGGCTGAGTATTCTAAAATCTCTCAGAAATGTAATTGAAACTAACCTAAATGTTTTTCAGGTTCACATGAGCAAGGAAAATATTTGATATTAAAGCTAGTTTAAATTCATTGGTTTAGTTAAAACAGACATGTCTTCTGAGTTTCCAACACTGAATATAATGCAAACAACTTTTATTCTACCTGGTTTTACTAGTAAAATTCATATTATCTCTGTTGCAAAATCTGTCAGCAAAAAAATAAATTAGAATGATGCCTGATTTTGTCTAATATCTTTTGAAGTTTTCATGGGTAATCTAAACACAATTGTTGGGAGTAAGTGATTTAGATAGATGTAAATGTTATAGAGTTTATAGGTAAAATAATTATATTTTATGTGTATAAGAAACAGCTTTCAAAATCTTTCAGGTAACTTGAAACTTTAGAGTTTTGCTAAGCTAAGCTAAATGATGGAAATACATTGAAAATCTAGGTCATTTCCAAATAAGATGAAATAGTGAAACGTTAATTACTCAACATAGGTTTATCTACTTTTGGCTTCTTACTACAAAGAAATGAAAGACATCTGGGATCTATTAGTAAACTTACCTAGTGCTTTATTGAAAGACTGTACTATGAAGAAACATATATTTTCAGAAATTATGAAATGTATCCACAAATTTGCAAATCTAAAGAATGCTGGTGTAACAGACACAATTCACAATTGTTCACTTATATTACACTAGAAATTAAGGTTTTAAGGGTTAAGAATTCTAATTAATATATGTAATTAAAATTACTAAAAATAAAAAGGGAAGCAATTCCATATGCAAGGAAAATAGGATGTGAGTTTTGGCTATAAAAAGGTATAAGATGTGAAAATGCATTTTTTTCAGGGAAAAGAAAGTAAATTTGTCCCAAGGAAAAAAATGGTTATTTCAAAATGGGAAAGGAGAGAAGGAAAGACAAATTAAGTAGGAAGTTGGGAAGAGAGAAAGACAGGGAAAATTCACCTTGTGTAATCAAGCTGGCTTAGAATGAATTAATATTATAGAAGTGTTTCAAGTAAGCTTTAATATCCGTAATGTACTTATATAAAACTAAAATTCTCTTTCATCTGCTAAAAGGACGAAGTTTTTCTGTACCATTGGTCTGCTCTTGATAATAAGCTATTATAAAAGGTTTCTCTTTCCCTTTTAAGTAATATCTGCCTAGAAAGCAAAGATTTTGTGTTTTACAAAATAATTTTGTGTGCTTTGATTGGTTTTGCTCACAATTATGTAACCTTTAGTATTTGCCTTAGAAATATTTTATTATCATTTTGGTCAAATAGATAAGTACTATTTTTATAATTATTTGTGATTCTATTTGTCATGTGTTTGTTTTAACCTTTTGATAATATTGACAAACTTCCCAAAATCAAATTCTAAATGAAGTCTTTTTGACCTGAAACTAACTTTGGGATTTTCCAGAGGGTCCCTGGAACACCTCAAAAGATTTGTTCTTTCTCTTCATAAAAAGAGAGATGTTAAACTAACTAGGCTTATTTAAAATATTAAATTACATGGAAAGCATCGTCAAATAAAAAGTAATACTAAGCCTTCTTAATGCTCTATTTGTATACGTATAAGTGTTCCTGAAGTTCCTAAAGTCTGATATGGCCTGGTATGATGTTATCATTATAATTCCAGTTATCATTTAAAAATATTGTGCATCATAGAAATAACCAAATTTTCTTGTCAATTTCATTATAATGAACTATCATCAGCTCTTTAACAATGGGCATTTTTAAAAGTCTTTTTGTCATTTACAAACTTATTGTTTTACTCAGATGCATTTGCAAGAGTGTTCTGAGAAAAGTGCTTCATTTTCAAGGAGATTCACGGAAAAAGTTTTAACAAGTACAGGTTTCTGATCATAAAACTGAACTGGATAAGAATTTCCAGAACTAATGGAAAAGCTGGATTCAAACAGAACAAGAATTAATAACATAGGACTGAATAAAGTGAGGAGGATGATTATAATTTTTATGACTTTTTGTCTGAAACATTGCTGGTTGTTTAATGTTGTTTTTCCAGGTTTAAAGAGACCTTTTCTCTTAAGCTATCTATGATTTGTATCAATTTGGTAAAGTATACCTTTGTAAACAAAGATGAAAACATTTAGTTTTTTCTCCCTACTTAATCCCTCCAAAATTGGGGAACTCTTGAATATTTTTTTCATTGGCAATATAGTTATTTGTATAAATTCAGTAAAAATTTATTCTCCTTGTGATATGACACAACTGGAAACATTGGTTATATTACCAAAGCTTTGACTGGAATGTCATACTTGAGAGAGATATAAATAGACTCAGATATGACCAGACAGTTTTGAGGAACTAAGATTGACTTTATGAAGCCAATAAAGCCCCTTGAAAAAAACTGACCTGGTACCTTGCTTACAATGTTCCAGCAAAGCAATCTTATAAAGGGCTTATATAGTCAATCACTATTCTTACTATTCTTTTTTTTTTTTTTTTTTTCACACACACACACTGTATTTTATTTTTACAAGAGATAAATAGACTGACACCAAGCATTGTACATGGATGACCACAACAAAAGCAACAATGATTGCAATTACCAAACATGAAACACACTCATACTATGTCATAATATTGACATTCAGTCCAGTAATCCTTCACTGTAACAGCTCCTTTACTTTGCAGTGAAAATTGATTTGTATATTCTTTGCCTCTGAGTCCTTGTGGGATTTTTTTTTTTTTTAATTCAGACAGAAAGTCACAAAAATTATACTCATCCTCATCAGTTCACTCAGTCCCATGTAATTAATTTTTTTTTTCATATTGATCTTTTGTTAGCACTTTTATGAGTTCATCAGTTTTTCATTAGAGTTCTGAAAATGCTTATTCATTCAGTTCAGCAGTACAGTCAGTTACCAGAAACCTGTACTTGTCAGAGTCTTTTCCATGAATTTCTTGAAGATGAAACCCTTTTATAGGAACATATTTGCAAAATCATCAGAGTACACCCAGAACTGTCTGTAAATGACAAAAGACTTAAAAATGACCACGGTTAAAGATTTGATGAAAGTTCATAATAATGCAGTTGACAAGAAAATTAGTTATTTCTGAGATATACATTTTAAAGTAATAACTAGGATTATGACTTATAACATTATACCAGATTCTTACTATTCTTGCTGCACTTATGTAAATAATCAGGCCAAGTTTTAATGCAAACAAATTAGTTTTACCGTGGTTACCTTTGGAAAAGAGTAAGGGTAACTGTAGACAGAAAAATTGTGTTTTCACCTTTGTATATATTAGATTCTAGTCCTGTTAATTGTCTTTGAGATTGTGTTATAAACCTCTAAACTGGACTAAATCTTGAATTATTCTAGTTTTCTCAAATATCTGACTTTCCAAACTAACATTTTATTCCAGCCTTTTGATTTGCAATAACTGAGAACAAAGACTTCCCTTGAATCTCCTTGGATGGGACTATAAGGTCCTCCTCACTGCCTAGGTGGCAGTCAGACTTCAAGGACTTAAACCTTGGGCTCATATCTCCCAATGAAGAAGAAAACTGCACACAAGCTGAAGACCTCAAAATCAAACTGACTAGGAAGAGAAGTAGCTGACAAAGATGTAGACTGCTTCCACCCAAGATGCCAGATCAAGACTTCTTACTTTAACTGATCATAAAAACTTTTTTTCTTTTTCTTTTCTTTACTCTGACATTGGCCTAGGAAGATAATGACATTACCCATACATCACAGGCCACCGCTAAGGGGGGATAAACTCTGGAACTTAGAACAACTTCCTATTTCAGGCTAGGAAAAAACCTAACTGACTCCTGGCTTGAACAGGCAAATGCAACAATCCCTGTAAATGAATTCATTAACAGTGCCAACTTTGTGGAAGTGGTTTGTGCCCCGAGAGGATTTATCTTTGTTTGTGGTGGTTATCATTGTCCTTGAGCCTATGAAGCCTAGATGGCTGGCACATAACTGGGCAATGCCTCTTAGGTTATCTAACTGTGCCCCTAACTATCCACAAACAAACTGAAACACGTCATTGGTCAACTCCCCTGGATTTTCATGGTTGAGTTAGATAGGACCTACCAGGAGGCATTTAGGATTAAGGATTCACTTTCCTTAGCAGGGCTCTACTTCCCTGGATAGAAGTGAGTACAAATGAGGCTATGATCAGGAACCTCTCCCCAACTTTTGAAAGTATTGCAGAATCTGCCCAACAAAAATTCTTAGACCCTCTGTCCAAAGTTTTTCTTGATAACAGGATTATTGTTTAGCTGGGCAAAGAGGTATCTGTGCTGTGGCCAACACTACCTGCTATATCTGGATTAATACTTTTGGGGAAGTTGAGACTCAGTTACAGAAGATCACTGAACAAGCCACTTAGCTTAAAAGAGTGACTCTGTCAAAGGGGTCTTTCTTTGGTTGGTTTGGTTCTTGGGAATCATGACTCCGAAGTGCACTCCAAACATTGGAATTATCCTGCTTATGGTTATCATGATAATCCCCCTGGTGCATTGCATTCTCTCAAAAGCTTTAAATGCATGTTTGCAGCCACTAATCAGCAAGCAAAAGACCTCCCTAAGACTAAAACGTCAGACAAGGAACGAAGAGAATGACCAACAAAAATATTTTGAGCCTGAAGTCGTGACCTGTGAATACCACATAGATTCAGCAACAAACAAACAAACACCCAGGATCAATAAAAGCTGCAAGAACTAGCATGGTAGCCGAGAGTGGAGTAAATGCCTTAGATTTTGATCCCTCTCTCTCAGTTAGGCTTAGAGCTTGATTTGATCAAAAGGGGGAACTGTTAAAAAGAAACAACATTCACTTTGCTGTACAGCAGAAACTAACACATTGTAAACCAACTATACTCCAATAAAAGCAATAAGTAAAATAAAAGTACAGTGTAGAAACAGAAAAAAACCCCAAAAAACAAAAAAACTGGCCCCACATTGAGTCACTTATGCTAAGCCCCACCAAGATTTAATACCTAACCTAACTGCAATTTCTGCTTCTCCAAGGACTGGAATTTTAAACCAATCAGTCTGGAACTTCCTGACGAACACTACTGAGGTAGTCTGCCTAAGACCACTTCCCTTCCCCCTAAAAAAAGGTAGTCTTGCCTGAAACAATCTACTCTTTAACTTCTTTGTCCCACACTCTTCCTGCTTATAAAATCCTTTCATTTTGCAAAACTCCAAGGAGTCCCCTTTCTATTTCTTGATGAGATGCTGCCCAATTCATAAATCGTTAAATAAATCGAATTAGAACTTCAGATTTATTCAGTTGAATTCTGTTTTTTAACAGTGCTAAAGTGGAATATTGTAAGTACCATTCAAACGTGGCTATTGGTCCTTGAGCAGGTCTTCTGGGCATCAATTTCCTCATTTGTAAATGAGGGGCTGAGCTAGATAGATCAGTGGTTCTTAAATTATTCGAAGACTCCTCACTACTTTGCTTTGTATCTGAAAGCAATTTCAAACTTAAAGAAAATTTGCAAGACTGATGTGAAGAACACTCATTATCCTTCACCTAGAGTTACCTATTGTTAACATTTTATCCCATCTGCTTTATCATTGCTGCTCTCTCCCTCTCTCTCTCTCTCTGTATAGATAGAGACAGAGAGATAGTTAGATATCTATCTATTGTATATATAGATACAGATATAGAGGTATCTAGATATATAAATCTAGACACACTAACACAGATCACATGCACATATATGTGAATGTACATACACATATATACATATATGTATGTATATCCATTCACTATTATCTGAAATCCAAATTGAACTGGGTTACCCATAATTTATCTGGCAACTTTAGAGATAAGAAAAAAAAACAAAGGGTACAATAATAAGCAAGTTATCAGGGTGGATAATAGGTTTCAAATCTTGCTATTTGAAGGGGACCTTCTGAGAAACCATATAGAATACACCTCAGAACTGAGCTACAGCAGGACAGAGAACCTAGGGCATTATCCTTGGACTCCCATTCTACTTCTGTTGAAGAATGTCCCTAGGGCTGCATTAACTCCTTGTCACTTTTGTGCTGCTCTAACTTGTGGCTGAGCAAACTCCCAAGCATGAAAGAAGCCATCAATCAGAGAAGCAGGCATTTAAAGTGGGGAGTTATCCATGGTATACCTGAAACTGTCCACCATGGGTACAGGTAACATTCAGAGGTGAGCTCTGGGGACACGGGATAGGGCATCAAAAGAGTCAACTAGAGTTTCTCTTTACTAGCTCCTTTGCTTTGCTTCTATGCTCACAAAGCAACCTTGTGATTATCACACTGTTTCTTAATGTTACAGAGAAAGAGTAGTACAGTCCTGAGGCCTCCAGGCCTGTCACTGATTGCTTCAGTGCATAGAAATCAACAGATATTCTGGTCTTTTACACTGGCTGTGGGAGCTAAGTCAACATATCTGCTCCTGAGATCTATACTCACTTCCAGCAAGCTGATAATTTATGTTTCTGAGTCAGTAAGGCTGTGGGACAGGCCTCCAGACAGTGCCAAGATGCTAGTACATAGAATAGTACCCTCTAATGCCTCCTTAGAGGTACCTGGCCTCCTTCTCACAGCCCTACATCCTTGAAACAAGGTTTCAGTAGTTGTGAGTCACTTTTCCTCTATTTTGAATTTTTACTATCTTCATTTTCCAGATGGGCAAATTGAGTTTGGATACTCCTCTTCAAAAGCCCATTTTCTGTGAATTATTATGTAAAGGCTTTAGCTTTAAACCTCAAATCATTCTTAGCTTAATTAAAAGTACCAGGTTATTATCTATTCCCTCGTATCTACAATGTGGGGTCTTGGATTCAGCTTGAGGAAGCTCACATTTCTCAGTAGAGTTTGATTAGTAGCAGAGAAAGCATGAGGCATCTCTCTTTCTTCCTGGCCTGTGTCTAAACCCAGTAGCTACTGGGAAGTACTCTGGGTTATGGTGTGAAATCAAAACGTTGAGTATTCTTCCTGGAATGGATAATTCAGAAACTGATAAAAAGCATAGGCTTTAATACATAAATATATTTAAATTATATTTTTTAAAAAACTTCAATTAGAATATGGGTCAGCCTGGGTTCTTCAGGAAGCAGACCTGATTTTTCTGTTTACCTTACTCTGCTTCCTTCACTCCATTGTAGGTTTTACCCAAAAGTACTCCCATCATAAATCACTTGACAAGAATCTCTGCCTGAGGCTCTGCTTCCACAAGTCTGACCTAAGATAGACTTGGCAACGAGTGAGCCTGAGAGGCTAAAGAATGTATTCTTTAATTCTGCATCATTCCCCCCTTATGAATTGCCTTTACCAAACTTCACATATTTCAGATAGAGGAAAAAAAAGGGCATTCAACTTTTTCACTCATTACTCATTAAGTCATATCATTGGGCTTATAAGTGAGTTACATTAGTATCTGCTTTAGCCTAGTAATGAGTTTGTAATGCTAAATTATAAATTCATCCTCTCTTCTTGCTCTTTCTCTGTCTGTATAAACTTTACCCAATTACTTCAAGTAACAATAAACATGTAACTGTCCATCAGAGAGAAGAGCTCACAGGCAGAGCTACTGAATGTTGTATTATTTCATTCAAGATATGGTTGAGATTTACTTGGACTAGACTAAATAAACTCATTTCCAATAAGGTTTAGTGTGTCTGTAAATGAATCAGTGTCAGAGAAACACTGCTGCACACATACTGTCCATATACACATTGTTGTCCTTTGCCTTGAGAGATGGAATTACATGGAACAAAAGGAAATCTTGCAGAGTCCTACTATTTCCATGTGATCTAACACAATCACTGCTCTCCATTAATTATAGCTATCTGAGAAAATTGACCTTTATGCCCATTAGGTTGGTCTTCAAACAAGCAAATCTGCCAGCCTTGAAAAATTACATACCCCAAAGCCGCTGGACGTTTGTTCCTTATTGAATTTCTTTGTCTCTGTCTCTGTTTGCAACAAAAGTAAGACTTCCTAGAGAAAACATTTCTGCCTTAAATTATATAATTTGGCTACTAGTGAGTTACATTAGATTTGCTTCTGTAATCAACAGTTCTATAGAGAAAGGGAGAACATTCTCCCCTTTGGTGTCCAGAATTAATGATATCATAATCCTTCCCATACTTGGTGACTGTGTAAGTCATACTTCACTTCATAGTAAGTCTTGTAACATAGTAAGTTTGTAACTAATGTTACATACCCCACTTCATAGTAAGTCTTACAAAACTAATGTTTCTATTTACTTCCACTGAACAAGTGGGAAGGAGGGGTAAAGGATGTAACAACTGAGAAAAATCCCTTTACTCTTTTAAACTGTAGGAAAAGAAAGCCTTCAATGGATTCTTCTTTTTTTCTTTTTTCTTTTGGCCTGCTTATTTTGATAGTTCCTTTGCTGAAAAATTTTAACCCCACATTAGAGTGAAGATGGTTCACCATTATTCTCAGACCTCCCAACTCCCAATGATCCATTACTAACATCCAATTAAAGCTAAGAGTGATAGTGATGTCAATGAATTGTATGTGCCTGACATTTGACCAAGGCAAATGTATCCTATTTGAGCTCGTCATTCCACAGGAACAAAAGTGCATGACTTTTCTGGCCAACTTTCTCATTTTATAAAAAGAATATTGCTTTTTTCTATATTGTAAGTATCCTCCAATACATATTACATAAAATGGAAGTTCATTAAAAAGCTATCTTTTGGTTGGCTTTAGAGTCAATCATATGTGCATGAATGGCACATATATGTGTATCTGTGTTAATTTTTCTTTTGTTTTTTAGTTGAATTAATGCATTTTATCTGAATAGTTAATAAGTATATATGATCAAAAGTCATTTTAAAAGTTCAAATGGAAGTAACCTAAGTGTCCATCAACAGATGAATGGAGGGGTTTCCCTGGTGGTGCAGCAGTTAAGAATCTGCTTGCCAATGCAGGGGGCACAGGTTCAAGCCCTGGTCTGGGAAGATCCCACATACCACAGAGCAACTAAGCCCACGTGCCACAACTACTGAGCCTGTGATCTAGAGCCCACAAGCCACAACTACCGAGCCCCTGCGCTACAACTACTGAAGCCCACATGCCTAGAGCCCATGCTCCGCAAGAGAGCCACTGCAGTGAGAAGCCCACACACTGCAACAAAGAGTAGCCCCTGGCTCATCACAACTAAAGAAAGCCCACCAAGCAATGAAGACCCAACATAGCCAAAAATAAATAAACAAATAAATAAAAATAAAAAATTGAGAACTAAGAACTATTTAACAAAAAAAAAGAAAAAAGAAAAAACAGATGAATGGATAAAGAAGATATGGTATATATACACAATGGAATACTACTCAGTCATAAAAAAGAATGAAATTTTGCCATTTGCAGCAACATGGATGGACTTGCAGGGTATTATGCTAAGTGAAACAAGTCAGAGAAATACAAATACTGTATATTGTCACTTATATGTGGAACCTAAAAAATAAAACTACTGAATAAAACAAAACAGAGATAGACTCACAGATAGAACAAACTAGTGGTTACCAGTGGGGGTGGGGGGGCAAAATAGGGGTAGGGGATAAAGAGGTGAAAACCATTATATATAAAATAAATAAGCTACAAGGTGATATTGTACAGCACTGGAAATATAGCCAATATTTTATAACTACAAATGGAGTATAATCTTTAAAAAGTGTGAATCACTATGTTGTACACCTGAAACTTATAATATTGTAAATCAACTATACTTCAATATAAATTAAGTAATTAACTAAAGTTCAAATGGGCATACAATGAAAAAGTAACCCCCCTCCCATCCCTGTCCTTCAGTTCTTTGTCTCCTGAGGCAATAGTTTTTACCAGAGTCCTGTGCAACTTTCTGAAGACATTCTGTCTCTAAATAAGCATGTGTTAAAGAAAAAAAATGCTACACATATATCCAGCATTCTGCATCTTGTCACTTAACAGCATATCACTTCATATTCATGTACATAAAGCTGCCTTGTTCTATCTCTGCATGGGATTCCATTAGATGGCTTTTCTATAACTTATTTCACTAGTGTGTGGACATTTAGGGTTTTTTCCCCCAGTCCTTTGTTCTTATCAGCAATACCACAGTAAATCTCCTTCTCTGTACACATGTTCATGCATAAATGTAGACTAAATTCCCAGAAGGGGAATTGCTATGTCAAAGGAGACATACGTTTTGAATTTTTATAATTATTACCCCATTGTCCTCTATAGGAACTGCACTGACTTGTATTCTCCTAAACAATGAATGGAAGTATCATTTTCCCCACATTCCTGCCAATAAATGTATTATCACAATTTTTTATTTTGACAGTGTAATAAGTGAAAATGTTATCTCATTGTAGTCTCAATTTACATTTCTTTCATTATAAGACATGTTTAAATGATATTTATGTTTCCTCTCATGAATTAATTCCTAGTTTATGGTTTTTTCATCATTTTCCTATTTATTTATTGGGGCTCTACATATTAATTAAAGGAGCCCAATGTTATGTGTACTCCAAGAATATTTTTGTATGGAGTTATTTTCACCTTTGCAACACCAAATGTTGATAAGCATTTTTGTGTCCTGACAAAGTACTAGGTTATAATGGAATTCTACTATATAAGTTTCAATCAATGTCCATAGTTATACAACAGTAGTTATCTACAGCATGGATTATTTTTGTTTATTCTTCTATTGCCAACTCAGCATTTCCCAAAATGTATTCAGTGATATATAAGTGTACACGAATTTTAAAAGTGCAGGGGTAGAGGAAGAGAAGGAAAACTCTAGGGCCAAATAATCTTGGTTTAAACACAGTTAAATGGTGTTCTTTCTTTAAAGACTTATCAAGGTCTTAGTGTGTTAAATCTGTATGAAAAGAGCACAGTATATGTGTTCCAAAATTATCTGCCTGTGTACCTCTTAGGACTAGAATCCTGCTGAACACAGTTTAAGAGAAAGTCCTTTTAAGTAAAGACTTCTACTTTGATTATGACTACTATTAAATTGTTTGCTTTGCAACAAGCCTTAAATTTCACAAGTAGCAACAAATAATTTTCATGATAATATTCCTGATCAAGAAAGAGCCCTTAATTAAATTGCAAGTTCTGACAATAGTTACACAGAAACATCATTCATTTATTCATGAGATTTTCTAAGTATTCTTTCACAACAAAAATATTACATTTTGACCCCCACGCATACACACGTTGCATATTTGATGGCATTATGACCTCATGACAGATTTGAGTGTGTTGACTGTGTCCTCAGTTCATACTATGAGATTCAAGGCATAGTGGAGACAAACACAAATCAGACAAGAATTTCACCTTTAAGGTGTTTACTGTTTTGAAATTAAGTAACAGAAATACCCTGTTAGGTGCTTTGTGTGAAATGTTTATGCATTTTATCTTCAGTGCTACAGCCAGAGTATTTATCAACTTAATGATCCCATTTGACTCTCACATTGCGTTGGGAGGTAGGTCATTGTCCTTGTTTGATAGATGATGGCATGGTAACAGGAAAGATGACATACCCAAAACATAGCACTGGATAGTGACTGAGCTAGAGCTGTCACAGGAACCCACACCCTGTGCACCCTTTAGACACAGTTATACCCTCTTTGAAGCTGAGCACAAGTGAGAAAGACCACATGTCAGAACAGTCACAATCACTTGTTCTGCCGCTAAAAAGAATACCTTTCTTTTTCCTTTCCTTTCCTTTCTAAATCAGCAGAACATATTAAAAATATAGAAATATTCAATATATGCCTAGGAACTCCTCAATGGAATGAATCTGAAATCCATCTGAGCCGGAATGAGACAGCCTGTACAACTGATACATGAGCGTTCCAAACAGTGTGGAGTAGAACTAGAATTAATACAGGCTTTGGAAGCCACAAATCTGGACCTTGGGAATATAATGGCTCTCCCCACTACCCTACCCTAGTGGTTCTTAAACTCCTTGTGTCATAAATTTATAAATACTTTCCTGACAGAGATGTACAAATTTTTGCCTACAATGTTAGAGAGCCCTTGGACTCCCAGAAACCCTCCGTGGGGTTTCAAAGGGAGTTTAAGGACTCCTCCATGGGAAAGGCATTCGTGGCAAACAGGTAACTCCACACTGCTGTTCTGTGCTGGAAATGTACAATATCTTTTTTCCTTTGTTTTCTAAAGTTTTCTCTTTCAAGAAAAACACTTTATAGAGGATGGAGTAACCTAGACCACTAGACCACTTTGATCTCTAACAACCACGGTGGCATCAGCCCTTTCCTGTCCAATGCAGCAGACTCTCTTATCAGCTGGCCAGGAATGGTCAGAACACTGTCATTCACCCCGCCAAAGCACTGGCAATCAGCTCAGATGCATGGCTCACGTCAGTAACCCTTTAACCTTTGTTATTCCATGTGTCCCACACCAGAGGTGATTAATCCTGGTCACCAGAATGTCAGGAAGAGGGTGGAGCTGGCAGGACTTTCCTTGAGGTATTATGGGATGGGATGACTATCCAAGTGATCTATTCCACTGAGGAACAACGTGTTGATTTAATTGGAAATTTCTCACAAACAGAATCTGGTATAATTGCATAGTGGTATATGGAACAGCACGGGGCAAGTTTTCACTTATTCACTTATGGCCTTGAGGCTAGTATTAAAGCTACAAATTTTGTTCACAACAGTGTGGGATATTTCACAGTTCTTTATTTTTCTAATTCCAGTGAATTCCATTTCAATTTTCAGAAGCGTCTTGTTTTCAAAGATCTCTCCCTCTGAATTATGTTGTAGAGAAGTCCCGGAGGCTTATGTGTCCCAACATATTGGAGACAGTCCTAGCCTAAGACTGTTGGGGCCACTGCAAAAATCCATATCTTCCTTCAAAGGCAGGATGATCACCCACTCTGTACTAAGGGTTTCTGAGGTCCTGGAACTTAGTGCTTAATCATTTTCCAATACCTTTAGAATCAATGTTGGTCTCTTTTTCCTGAGATGGAGGCAGAGTGCAGGGGAAGAATATGCTTTCTGTGTTCCCAGCATGTCTACAGTGGCAAACAAACAGAACAAAACAAGACTCTGATTCAACTATTTTAATAAATCACACTTACATATGTAGCAGCCTTTTATGTCACCTTACCTGGATGACCATTGGCCAAGTGGCAACTGACCATTCCCTTTCTCTCAGGATTTTATACATCGTCCTGGAACTATCTGGGCCACCACCGGGACTGAGGAGATGAGGAATTGAGAGTCTCTGATTATCAAGGACCCCAGGAAATACCTTTTTCTGGAGAAATTATAGGAGTGTCTACAATCACTAGATTTCATTAGTCCAGTTGTATTAATACATTTGTTTTGACTGCAAGAAGAGGTTATTCTTTCCATTCCCAATGTGCACCCATGCTGTATGGTTATTTATATTTAAAAATGGCTTATACATGAAAGCTTAAGTTTTTTTATTTTTATTTTTTAATGTGGGCCACCGATACATAAAAAATAACTTTACCATTAAACAATGCTCTTTAGAAATGACAAGTCACTAAGGTACTCAGAAAAATATAGCGTTAAGGCAGGGATTATGACTGCTGTGATTACTGCAGTGTCTTATATTATACCTAATATTTCTTTTAACATTCCCCTTGACAGCTGAGTGATATATGTTGGATCTCAAGCAGAAACTGTACAATCTTGTGGACTGAAAATTAGGAGTCAATAGGCCTTGGTTCTAATGACAGTTTCACTTGACAATAGCCCCGTATCTTGGTCTCTCCAACCTGGGAAGATTGAAATGTCTGAAATGTCTCGAGGGCAAGTTTGAAATATCTGTGGGTCTCCTTATGTTCATAGGTCTCCTCCTATTTCCTTCTAGTTTCCATTGAGTAACCACCACGGAAGGACACCGAGCTGGGGGGTGGCAGGGTGGATGAAGGTTTTGCTTTTCCTTCTTTCTTTTTTACTTTTTAATTGTCTTCCTTCCTCTACTATCATCTTCTTCTTTGTTCTACTTGTGTGTCTCATAATTACCCCCTCATATTTAATACCAGTGTCACATGCACATATTCTTATAGTGGCCTCTCCTACTTCCTCCTGTGGAATGCTTCCAACAGTCAATTTATTTTATTTTTATACAAGAGAGCTTGCAGTGTGGTGGTTTAGATAAGAATGAGGGAATAGAACTAGCATTTATGAAGTGACTAGTAAGTGTATATATTAGTTTCCCAGGTCTACTATAACAAATTACCACAAACTGGTGGCTTAAAACAACAGAAGTTTAGCCTCTCACAGTTCTGGAGGCCAACTGGAGGCTCTAGGGAAGAATCTTTCCTTGCCTCTTCCAGCTTCTGATGGCTGACAGCACTCTTGGTAGCTACATCACTCCAGTCTCTGCCTCTGTCTTTACATGACCTTCTCCTCTTCTCTCTGTGATTGTGTCTGTCATAAGGACAATGGCTATTGGATTTAGGGTCCATCCAGGAAATTCAGGATGATCTCTTCTTAAGATCCTTATACCTGCAAGACCTTTTTTCCAAATAAGGTCATATTCACAAATTCTGAGGCACAGACAAATGTTTCGGGGACCACTGTTAACCCACAACAGTGTATATTTAACATTTACAAACCTGTTAGGTAGGTAATAGAAACTCCAATTTACAATGAGAAAACTGAGGTCCATTACAGTTAAGTAACTCAGTAAGAAGAGGTGGACCCAAAATTCAAGTTTAGGTCAATATGACATCAAAGCTTAGGTCTTTCACCATGAGCCTTACTTGCGGTATCCAAAGGTGAACATAAAACCAGCTTAGCGGAAGAAGATATTAATATCTGTAATAAATAAAAAGCATTCTCCAAGCTAATATATTTTCTTTTAAACTTCTGCTACAATGGATTTTTCCAATGTAATTTATTATATTAAAAGGAAAAGGCCAGGTTTTTAATTTACCAAGAAGTCTCTTAAAAATAAAAATGTCATGAAAGTAGATGTTAAATTTCTGACATAGGGCTAGGATGGGGATGAAAAAGGTAGTTCTTAGTTTTTGTACATTTAAACAAAAAATCTGATCCATGACCTCAAATGTATTCTCTGCCAAATGGAATTTGGAAATTAAAGGATTTCAGGCAACCAGTTCAATTTTCTATATTAAAGAAGGACACCCTGGCAGTTTTCTCAGCCTATAAACCAATATTTCCAATGATCTTCTGAATATTTCTACATGGATATCCCAGTATCACTTCAAATTCATCTCCAGTATCATTTTTCTTCCAACACTTCTGTTTCTACTTTTTCCAATTCCTGTCACCATGCCTCCATTTACAAAGCTAAGAATTTTTGACTCATTGAATTTTGTTGTTCTTTTCTTCACAGTGTGTCTTGCGTGCGTTCATTTATTCCCCAAGTGTTTTTGAGTATTTTTTCTGGGCCATCCACCATGCTGGGTACTAGAGATACATAGTTTTAAAAAGGCAGACACAAATATGTTCTTTGGGGGAGCTTATACTCTAGTCGGAAAAACAGACACAGAGCACAAAATTACAAATATGACTCAAGAAAGCAAATGTTTCAAAGAGGAGTATGCTGCTGGAGAATCAAATCCACCCCTATCTTTCCACCCTCTCTGGCCTGCTCTGGTTGGTCCTTATCCTACCAGGTTCATGAGGCAGCTTCTCTGCCTTTAGTCTGACCTCTTCTCTGCTTATCCTATGTTACTCTCCTCTCAAGAGTTCTCAGTAACATGCTGATGCTTACAGACTCTGCTCTTTTATGTGGCATATACAACTTTCCTTCTTGTGAGCCCAACCACATTCAATCCTGGATAGAGATCTTGGGGAAGTTGGGGAAGAGGTTTAGGGTCCTCCCAACATTGGGAGCTTGGCAATGCTCTATAACAAGCCCTATCAGCCTCATGAAACTTTTGAAAAAGCCAACCTGCCCATGCATTATCTGTCCTAAGATAACTGACTTATTCTAACGCCTAACATTTGTTCAAACTAGTTTTTCCCACAGCATGTCTTTTTCCTCTTCTCTATCTCTCAAATTCGACCCCTGCCTCAAAGAACATCACTCTGAACCCTCCCTGATCCCAAGGGCTTTCTCTTCTTTCTCTGAAGTCAAGGCACTCATTGGCACACCTAGCCTCTAGGTAAGGGAGTTCAACTGGATTCTATGATGTTATTTTTCTGTGTAGGCATCTACCTCTTCCAAAGAGACCATGAACTTCTTTAGAAGGGCTAGTCCTGCAGCCAGCGTTTCTTGGTCCTACTGCACCTTTTCCTTACTAGACAGTCAATAGTTCATATAATCATAGAGCTGTAGAACTGGGGCCTGAGTAAAATGAGGCCCAGACAGGTAAAGTGACCACCCACAGATACACGAGGCATGTTAGAGGCATGATTCAGACCAGAACCTAGATCTCTTGCTAGTAAATAATGCTCTTTTTACTGATGAATGAATGTAATAAATGAATATAGAGAAAAAAGTTCCATTCTTTTGAGGTTGGTCCATCTAGTGCTAAACCCTTTCCAGACAGATGTCATCCTATAGATCTGCAGATGCTGTGGTTTCCACAGACTCACATAATAACCTTGTTATTGAATTTGAACTCTGATGCTCATCTTACCATCACTACTGCATCTATAGACTCCTCCCACCTGCCCCCTACCTCCCATTCATTCTGATTTATTCTTGGCTATAACTAGGGTTAGACAGACTTTCAAAACTTGAATTCAGAGTTGTCAGCTTAATTTCCCATGCCTGAGATTTGTGGTGTAGCAACTTGGGGAGACACAAGCACACACTTTGTCTATGTGAAGGAGGCTCTTGTGTGAGATGATGGAGTTAGAGGGAAGATCATCCTGTGATATCTCCAGCCCTTGAGACAGCTGGGGCTGGTTCCAACATTTTACCAGGCTTCTGAGCTATCAATCAGGTGTCCAGAGGTGGGACAGGGGCACTCCCAGGAAATCAAAGCTAACTCAATGATTATCTATCTGCTGACATTGAAAAAACACTTCATTCTTCAGCTCTTTGCAGAATAAGGTGGGGGAATGGAGGCTGTGAACTAATTAAAAGCGTGAAAATTTTTAATGAGTGCAATTATTGAATCATCAGTCACACAGTGCTCTGCTTCAGAGCATTCCAGTACCTAGTGAAATTCTACAATACTGCATTGCATTTTCACATTCATGTAATCACACAAATGTTCCTTAAGGAACACCTCATGATATTCATATATCATGCCCATCCCTTCTATAACTCAGCATTCTCCTTCTGTCTGTTTCATTTTATTAGTCACTAATTTCACATTCTGACACCGAGATGGTTAGAATTTGCTGGCAACTGCGTGGGTAGGAGGCAGCCCAGTGACATTAAATATTGTGCTGTGGAATATTCATTTGTAAAGATAAACTGATGCAAAATTTATCTCAAAGATCTTGTGTAGCCTGGAATTTTGAGAGCAAAATGAACTTAGTGTCAGAGTGAAGAGAGCAGACTCAACTTTAAAAGTCTTTTCCCAGAGGTGATTAATCTACTCAGGAAAGAGATGGAGCAATGACAGCGACAGCATGTCAGTGAGAAGACCAGGTGGAGTATGGCTCTAAAATGGGATTTCTGGACCCAATTCCAATGTCAGGGGTTGGGGTGGTTTGCCAGACCAATAAGCAATTCTCTAACACCAGCAAGATGTCTTACAATTCAACTAAATTCTGACACTATCTACCCAAAGATGGTGTCGGATTCTACAGGTTAAGAGTTCAGTCCTACAAGACTGCCGCCCCCCTCCACACACACTTCAGATTCCAGTCGCTAATCCAGGTTGTTACCTGTGCTTCTGACCAACTGGCTATAAATCAGAGGTTCCCACGACCCCGTGCCTGGGTTCAATTAATTTGCTAGAGTGGCTTACAGAACTCAGGGAAACATTTTACTTACTAAATCACCAGTTTATTATAAAAGGATATAACTCAGGAATAGCCAAATGTAAGAGATGCATAAGGAAGGTATGCAGAAAGGGTGAGGAGCTTCCATGCTCCCTCTGAGAATGCCACTCTCCCCACATCTCCACATGTTCATCAACCCAGAAGCTCTTTGAACCGAGTCCTTTTGTATTTTTATGGAGGCTTCATTACCTAGTCAAGATTGATTGAATCATTGCCTGATAGCATCACCTGGGAACATCTATCCAACTGAGATGATAGGTTTGAAAAGTCTGTAAAAATTCATCAGAAAGGACACAACAGCAAGGGTGTCTAGCTGTAGGCTAGGGTTCTCAGAGGGAGCTTAGAGCTAAAAGTGGACACATTCTGTCTGCTTAGTTAGGGAGCTTGTCTTGACCCACTTGGTTACTGAGAAGTAAGAGCCAGGCTGCCTGAGTCCCTATTCTGGCTCCCCCACTTACCCATGGTGTAACTTTAAAGGAGTTACTTAATCTCTTTCTGCCTCAGGTTGTTTTTTTTTTTTTTTTTTTTTTTAAATCTGCATTTACCTTATAGATTTGTTGAAAACATTTAATAGTCAACCCATGCAAATTGTTTAGAATAGTACCTGACACATAGTAAGTGCTCCATAAATGTTAACTATTAATCTATATCTAAGCTTCCCTGAGATCTTAGACATAGATTTCTATACCAGAGTTATAAGTAAAATAATTTTCTAGGAAAAAATTATTTTCTGCTGGGACTAGAACTTTTTTTTTTTTTGGTATGCTAAGATATCTTTCTATTTGTCATCTTATAGGATGGGTCAGGAACACAACACTACTTAAAAGATAAGAATTGTTTGCTACTCAGTGAAAGACTTTTGTAACATCTTAGCAACCTTGTAGATTCTGGAAAGAAAAAGAGAGGAGAGAGAGAATAAGAAAGTAAATAAGTTTAATGGAGAAGTATACATGGGGGAGTACATTGTGTGTGACTGTGTGTATGAGTTTAGGGAGTGACAGTGGGGAGATATACATACTGTATCATAGAGAGATGATCTACTCTAAAAGAAAGGACAGAACTTGGAGAGGCAGATTTCTAGATCAGCTTCTTCCCCATCCCTTCCTCATCCCCAGGCTGGTATCCTTTAAAGCATCTCTCAATATAAAAGGGTTCCACGGGGAAATTTTTTAAAAAAACACTTATTAATCCAGTAATACATCCATTATAATTGTTTAAGACTAAAAACTTTATAAAGAATTATGACACACATTATTTCAAAACCTCAACAACCCTTAAGAAGCTGTTGCCTGAAAGAAGTGACCCCATTTACAGATGAGGACACTGGCATAGCTAAATGTCTCATCTCAGTTAACACAGCTAGCAAATGAAAGGGCAGAGACTCAAAGGCAGGCTTCCTAGTTCAAGTGCAGTTACCTCTTCTCTGACACATCAGGATTGACACCTGCTCACATTTGCAGCCTGTTTGCACATCCAAATTGTTCCTAGTGTGCTTGGAAATATGTAAATTATTGCCAGTCTTTGTTTTGTTGTTTGACTTTAATTCAATAGACATTCAAAAACCATTTATTCAGTGCCTACTATATGTAAGATACTCCACAGGGATATCAAGGCATCTGTGAATACAAACTGGACTATTGGAATTTCCTTATGTGTTAGTTTCAAATTTAATCATGTCAGCCTCTTATGAATAATATTCCAATTACAGCATTACATTCCAATTCATCTTGGGGTGTTGAGGGTTCTCATTTTTCTACTAAATGATGAAAACAATGGTGTTCCTTCCCTCCCCATCCTACCTTCCCACCATCCAATCTTAAAACATAATATGGAATAATTTAGCACATATTTAGTGATTTCCTGTAAAAGTGCATTTGCTTTTCTCATTTAAAAATATTTAAAAGTATACAAAATGTTTTAAAATATATTTCTATATAAAATCCCCCTGTATCTCCTGGATTATGTATTTGAGCAACTGTTCCACACAGACCTCTGTGCAAGCATGGAGACCTGGGGTCTGAAGGTCCAGAATGAATCTCAGAATCTTTTGTCTCAGCTCATAATGAGAATTGGCACTTAGTTACAATCTTTTGTTCATCACTGAAATAATTATCTGTGACATTTTTCAAATGCCCTAATTTTGTGGAAAGAACACACATCAAAGGTTGTGACAAACCCACAACTGTCATCACCCTGGTAAAGACAACTTGCTCCAAGCTGGCGGTCAGTAAACACGTAGGTTTCTTTCTTTTCCCTCATTACTTTTGGTATTCATCTTGAGCTGTGGGGTGGCTTCCATGCGTGAGGTTAACAATACCCAGACACTTATAGGTATTCAAGAACACATGTCCCAAGATCATTTTTCAGGATAGATTTGAATCAGTTTGGGGCTTTTTCTCATTCCCCTGGCTTTGCATTGAGAGGCTCAGGAAGTGGCTCAGTGTAGGAAGGATTTGAGAATAAGTTAGGTAAAAAGTTTTATGCCTTTAAAAAGAACAGGAAAAAGACTAATATATGTGAAGAAGAGATTGCAAAAGTCCAATGGGTTACAGATGGCAACAGAGCCAGTGCTGCAAATGAGCCCTGAAATCTAAATTGGTTTAGAAATAGAATAAAAGGCAGTATTCAGTGCCATTTTACAATAAGTGCTACCACTTAGTGCTCTAGTTTGGCTTTTTATGTATTTATGTGAGTACATTGGGTGTCCATCTGGATCTTTTAATCTACCCAGTTATATGCTTGGGTGTGTTCTCTGCACAATATCCTTTCTCCCAGGCCTCTGGAAATGTGAACAAATACTGACTTCAGGGGGAACCAGGATTTTTGCTGATTAGAGAACAAAGCAAGAATGTTAAACCCAGCAGGGGATTTCTATTTGCCTACCATGGAAGGGCTGAGTGTACACTTTTGGAGCATATGGGTCTTACTTAGTGCTGGAGGTTTGACCCTCTGAACTCCCACTAAAGGAGTCACAAAGCTCTAGATGGCCAAGCACCACTCACTAAATTCAGAAGCCTTCAGATGTGGGTGCCATGTTCTCACACACATCTGTGCAGGTCCCTGTAATGCATCCAAAAATAAATGCTACCACTTGAGAGGATTTCAGGAGAAATGTTAGACAGAGAGAAGCACAAGCAGCTTCTAGCATCTTCTCAATTTTTAGCTTACTGAGGAAATTTCTAGAAATGAGTAACATGGTGCTAGAAGCAGCATAAACTACTTGAGAACATAAACTCTGGAGCTAATCCACCTGTGTCCAACTTTTGACTCTGCCACTAACTAGACATAAAACCACTGACCTTGGGTGAATTGCCTAATCCTTCAATGCCTTAACTTCTTTATGTTCAAAATGGGCTTGATAACAACAGTAGCTACTGTATATTTTGCAAATATTAAATAAGTTAATATATGAAAAACACATAATAAGCCCAATATGAATATTAAATACTCTTACTGTTTTTTGGAATGAAGGCATTTATACTAGCAATTATTGAGGACTTTTGAATGTCTCTTTTCTTTCTATTAAAAAAAAATAGGTATGAAAAGTGTCTTCTGTTTCTTTCCAAGAATATAAGACAAACTATAGACTGTAGTAGTGGAATCTACCTGGAAGTGATATGTTTACTTGGAATAGTCAGCCATAAATATAGCCTCTTCATACAGTGGAGTAAATTAAAGAGAATAATTATTTCATTCCAAGAATTCTGTTTTGGGGCTTCCCTGGTGGCACAGTGGTTGAGACTCTGCCTGCCAATGCAGGGGACACGGGTCCGAGCCCTGGTCTGGGAAGATTCCACATGCCGCGGAGCAACTAGGCCCGTGAGCCACAACTACTGAGCCTGCACATCTGGAGCCTGTGCTCCGCAACAAGAGAGGCAGTGACAGCGAGAGGCCCGCGCACCGCGATGAAGAGTGGCCCCCGCTCGCCGCAACTAGAGAAAGCCCTCGCACAGAAACGAAGACCCAACAGAGCCAAAAATAAATAAATAAATAAATAAAAATGAAAAAAAAGAGTTCTGTTTTCGCTTTTCCTGATACTGATATCTTCCACAGCTTTTTTCTTTTAATGGACTGTATCCATGGACAATTTTTATTACTTGCTGTGAACGTAGAGATCCATCTGTCTTATTCATCTCTCTGCCCCCAAAATAAGCATAACATACAGGAGCTACTTCATAAATATTTTTCATTGAGCAAACAAATTGGTATTTCTTCCATGTTTTTCCCACTTAAAAAGCCCAACTCCCTTTATTCATTCACACACACACACAACACACACTCGCATCTGGCTCTCCCTCTAGCCTATCAGCTCAAATAGAATTCTTATTTATTCCTCAAAGCTTAACTCAAAAACAGCTCATGCAAATGCCTTTCCTCATTTCTCTAACTAAATGTGCTATATCCTTAAATTCGCATGCTTTTTATGTGCCATTCTTACTATACTTATTTTTTTTTCCACCTTCATTACAACTATGCATGGAAATGACATATCCTCTATGGACCTATGAGGTTAGGCACTGATTTGTAAATACCTTATATAGTGGCTATCACTGAAAATGTAATTATTGAAAAACTAAACAAATAAATGTGTTTACATATACATTTTAGACGACGTCAGGCTAAAATCTGAACTAAACAGGTTTATAGTTATAATATTCAAATTGAACTTGTTCCCTAACCCCTAATTGCTTAATTTGGTCAATAGCAGGTACTACTCCATCTGAACTTACTCTGAGGAGTAGCTTGGCAAGCTATTGACTTAAATATTTTGTTTTCCAAGCCTTGTAAATACTTGGGTATTATTAAACTCAACAGAATGTTAAGAATGGTCTGTAAGATATTTTTCAAAATACGTTTCCTGAGGCAGGAGGTAGCTTTACTATTTACAGTTATTGCCGTTCTTCCAATTGTGGCCTTACTCATGATGTCCTTGTTTTGAAGTTATCTTGGATTGTGAAAATAGGTAGCTTTTCTTAGTGGGTTCTGCTAGCATATTATCCAGAATATGTCCCTTCATCAAACATTACAAATGCTAAACGGTAAAGTCAGAGAATCCATGAATTTGCCCCTGGATTGAGTGACCACACATAATCAGCAGCACTTGTTGGGCTGGAATGGCCCCATCTGACAATAGGACTGCTCTGCCCCTTCCCAGGATGGCAAGCCTATTGGCAGCACTGCTAAAAATCCTGACAAAGGTATATTCTGCAGGCATTTAATTGGATAGAGTCATTTCTAATTCTTGTTGGAAGCAGTCAGGGTATAAATTATACATAAATTGAGTAATGCAATCAGATTAATTTAGCAAGTTAGCGATTATAGCAATGCATTTTTAAAAGTCACTTAAGGAAAACAACTGGATTGAATGGAAAGGGCTATATAATGAGAATATAGATCAAATCTTGACTTTGTCATCAACTAGTAGGCTAATTCACTCAAATTACTACTCTCTTTGACCTTAGTCTCCCCATCTGTGAAATGTAGATAGAAAATAAAACTCTCACGTATAGAATATCTTACTGAAGGGCAGGCACCCTCACAGGTGGCACCCCCTTTATTCCTCTCAAAGGAGAGGCATTATTATGTTACTGATGAAGAAACTGCAGCTCAGAGAGGTTCCACTGCGTGCCAGTCAGCAGCTACCATGCGGTGGAGACAGGATTTGAACCCAGGTCTATTAACCCCAAATTCCATCATCTCTTACTCTTCCACAGTGTATCAGACACTACCTACCTTGATGACCTACAGCCACAAAGAGGAAATGTAGTAGTAGAAGACAGAATACTTTATAGATGGCTATGTTTATTATTATGACTCGGGTCTGAAAATCAGTTTTATTCCAGAAACAATTAATTGTCTATTAGGAAAAAAATATTAAATACCAAAAAGATATTAAAAGATATTAAAACACAACTCTTAGATTTGTTCACTAATCTCTCAGCCATATTTCTGTCTTCCACACTATATAAGGAGACAGTGGTTAGTCTTTAGCATGCAGTCATGTCCCTGCATCCTTTTCTTCCTAACCACACTGCAAGCTCCTAGATTGGTTTCCTATTGCTGCTGTAACAAATTACTACAAGGTGGTAACAAATTTCTTACCTTACAATTCTGGGGGTTAGAAGTCCAAAATGAGTCTCACTGGGATAGAATCGAGGTGTTGGCAGTGCTGTGTTCCTTTCTGGAGGCCCTGGGGGAGAATCTATTTTCTTGCCTTTCCAGCTTTTAGAGGCTGCCCACATTTTTTGGTTCATGGCCCCATCCTCCATCAGTCACATCTTATTCTGACACTGACTCTTCTGCTTCTCTTCCACATTTAAGGACCCTTGTGATTACATTGGGCCCATCCAGATAATACAGGATAATATCCTTACTTTAAAGCAACTGATTAGCAACCTTAATTCCCCTTGTCGTGTAATATGACATATTCAGAGGTTCCAGGGATTAGGAGGTAAACATATTTGGTAGGGTGTTATTCTGCTTAACACAGTTCTCCAAGGGGAAAGCCTGGATCTTAGACATCATTGATTAACTCTAGAGGGCTAACCACATCACTGGGCACTGCAATAGCACGGGCCATTGCAGAAGAGTATTCTGATTAAGAGTGTGGTTCCTAGAGCTACACACCTGGGTTCAAGTCCCAGTTCTGGTACTTTCTAGCAGTGTGACCTGACCAATTACTTCTCTATGCCTCTATTTCCTCTTCTGTAAATAAGGAAAATGAGAGTAATAAGAGCAAATACTTATATAGCACTAACCATGTATCAGGCACTGCTCTAAATCCTTTTACATATATTTACTCTTTATTGATCAAAACAAGCCTCAAAGATAGTTTCTATTATTATTTCCACTTTACAGATATGGAAATCAAGGAACTGAGATGTTCACTAACTTGTCCAAGGTCACAGAGCTAATAAGAAACAGAATCAAGGCTTGCGCCCAAGCAATACTGCTTCAAAACCAACACAGCAAACGTTATGTTAACGAAGATGAATTTGCATTGTTCTCACCAAGTTAAGGTCTATCAAGTACTTTGAAATTCTATCTGTGGGAAGCAGCTTTCAGTAAGTTCTCTAAAATTTACCAGCTTATTCAAGTCTCAGCTAGGTTCCCCTTGCCTTGAAGCCAACCTTTGTTCAGGAACAATTCTGAGATATGCACAATAAGGGAGAACATGAGGAGACAGAGAAGTTTACTAAATCAATGATGTTCAAAAAACCTTAGTACTCTCTAGCGCTAAGATATAAATGAAAATTTAGACTTGGCCTCTGCCTTCCTGGAGTTAACGTATAGAATTTTCATTCATTCATTCATTCATTCATTCATTCATTTTTCATATGCATTTAGTCAGCTCTTGGCACTTAGTGAGGCCCCTGGGGAAAAAACAAAAATATTTAGTACAGAGTGTTTGCCCACTAAAAGCTCATAGCACAGTTGACACATGAACTGATCATGGTGCAATCAGACTGAATGAGTAGCATTTGTTTATTTAACGGAATAGAATGATACATTAAGAAGAGAAGCCCCTTCAAAACTAAGCTTTGGTTCCCAAAGCTACTCCATTCCTAGATCAGTGGTTTTAAACTAGAAACCATCTTGCCACCCAGGGGATATTTGGCAATATCTGGGGACATTAATTGTTACAACTATAGGGAGGTGACCACTGACATCTAGTCAATAGAGGAAAAGGATACTGGCAAACATTATATCAATACAATGCACAGGACAGCGGCCCACAACAAAGAATTATCTGGTCAAAAATGTCACTACCGCTGAGGTTGAAATCTTGCCCTACGTGTCAAGTCCTCATAAGGTTGGTCAAACTAAAGCAATACTGCAGGAGCTACCTCTAACCTTTTATATATCCTTAATGTATTTTTTTAAAACAAATGAACGAAAATGAAGGAAAATCCAGAACTGGAATTTGGCATATCAAGATACTACTCTTAACTTTTCAAAACAAATCAAAATGGGAGCAGGGTGGTGGGAGAAGGATTCAGTAATCACAGCATTTCTGAATTAGAAGCAAGAGCAAAGACACCCAGAGAAAAGTATAATTTAGTGCTTAATCAACTAGCTGATTGAATTCTCCGTAAGATTATGTTTGAGGCCCAAATGAATTACAGTGGTGATCTTGGGCACAGGCTTGAACAACTATTAGTCAAACATGAGGCTGGGGCAGTGGGGAGATTTCAAATATTTAAAAGCTTCTGTAATTAATTCAATGAATTATAACAATAGGGGCAAAGTATAAAACTCCTTAACACAAAGCAACTCCAAGAAAAAATTGGCAGATAATTCCTGTCTCATCCTGTTGTGCTTGTGGATTGCAGCACATATGGTCTTGCACCAGGGGTTGTAGAACGGTGAAAGATTCTAACACCATATGTGTGGAAATCCTGCACCTTGCAGAGAGTGAAGGAGTGAGGAAAGCTTGTCCTTGAATCCTGGACCCTTATGGCCATTTTCTTCCTGGCTCAATAGCAGATTTTGTCCTCTCCATATGGTATTTTTAACATACTGTATTTCATCTTTAATGTAGTTTTCTTGGGGATTTTAATTGTTTATTTCCAGTACTAATTTCCATTCCTCTGAATACAAAGGAAGTAGATTTGCTTCTCTTTCAATAATATAAAAAGAAAATAATTATGAAAACTACCCAGCATGAATAGTACTTATAGTTTTCCAATGAAAGGTCTGCACTGTGTCAAATATATGCACCTGTATGCATATGTGTATCTTTAAAATTCTGTATTCAGATTTGTGGGTGTTTGCTGGAAGGAAATGCACTATTTAAATGCACTAAGACTACTGTTATTTATCTAATAGTTTGGGACCTGTGGATTTGGAGAGGACAATTTTCTATCATTAGAAAACTTTAATTATTCTTTTTCACATTAAGCTGAAATAGTTAAGGATATTATAAAATTAAAAGGATCAGATAGTGTTCTTTTTAGGGGATACAACATAGTGATGTTTTAAGAGATTTGTCTATAATATCATCCTAAAGTAAAAGAGGTCTGAAGAATTAAAATGATAGCTCATTGAAAGCACTTTACCAATATACCAATACTCTTACCTCTATTGGGCCTTCCCTTTTGGCTCTATCAACACCAAATATCACACAATAGTTAACTCTGGATGGTCTGTAAACTCATGGTCTCTAACTTGAGTTGAACTCCTTGGCAGTTTCTTCTCCTATTCTCTTTACTTGCCATTCCAAAGCTTCAGCAAGTGTCTCAAACCACTCTAACTTCCATCCCACTTGCATTCTGATAATGATCTCAGCTCTTATTATTTTGAAGAACTGAGGCTGTCAACATACAGTTTTTCAGTTTTTGGCTTCCCCATCCACACATGTGCTTTTATTTCATAATCAACCTCTCCCTTTCCTCTAGCCACAGATGGCTGTTCAGGGCCAAACCCTTGAAGTGATTCATTCCCATCTCCTCTGGAACCTGCTGTGCTCCATCAATGGTCTTCTCTCCATCCTACATTTACCTTTCCATCAATGTGGCTCTTTTCGCACAGCCTATAAACATGCTTAGGTCTCTCCCACTCTAAAAACTATAATCTTCTCTTTAACCTGAGTCTTTCTCTTTCCCTTCCTTTTCAGCCAGAGTTTTTGTTGAAGGACTTCCACTGTCACCATTTCCTTTCTTCCCACTCACTCTTCAACCAATAGCAATCTGGCTTTTCTTCTCATCATCCCACTGTAGCTGAGTTTGTGAGAGCTGTTGATGACTTCCTTACTGCTAAATACCATAGACCTAAGCAAGTGGTTATCTTTCTTGAACTCACTGCTGCATTGGCATTGTTGATCCCTCATTCCCTTTAGTTCCTTCATTTGCCTTGACTCTCTGATACTTGGTGCTCCTGGTTCCCTTCTACCTCCCTAACTATTCCTTCCCAGTCCTCCTCTCTCCTTGGTTCATTGATCTTTTTCTCTTCAGGTTCTATTTGGTTAGTTTCATTAACGTTCTTATAGAACACTACTATCTGTATGCTGATGTGTCCCACAATTTTGTCTTAAGTTCCCATACCTCCTTTGAACTTAAGACTCACAGAGTCTTTTGCACAACACCTTTTGAAGTCCCATTGGCTCTTCATACTTGGTATATTCAAATCTGAATTCATTATATGCATCAAGACTCTGTCTTCCCCACCTCTATCCTCCACAAACTTCCTCATCCCCTTATATTCTGATCGCAAATAATAGAGCCTAAATCCACTTGAGCATCCAAGCTAGGTATCAGGAAGTCCCTCTCTTCCCTCTCTACACATCTAATCATTAAGTTCTGTTTACTTTACCTTGCAAATATTTCTTGAATATAACCCCCCCCCTTTAACATTACAACCACTCCCATAGTTCCCCCTTTAACCATGGCTCTTGGGGAACACTACAGTGCTTCTATAACTGCCTTCTCCAACCCCAGTTTTGCCCTCATAAATCCATTCTCCACACCACAGCCAAAGTAATCTGTGTAATATGCAAATCTAACTAGGGAGCCTTCACTGGCTCCCTACTATCTACAGAATGATGTCAAAGTTTCTGAACATGCCACACAAGACCCTCCATGACCTGGCTCCCACAGATGTCCTCAGAATTTCTTTCTACCATTTTCTAATTTATCTTTTATGCTCTTATAATAATGATCTGCTCTAGATCTCTAAACACACACTGTGTTTCACACCTCTGGATCTATTCCTTCTTTCAGGATCACCCTGCCCACCTTTCCTCTTTTAACTAACTCAAACCTATCTTTCAAACATCAGCTCAGTTCTTATGATGGTTAATTTTTTAAAAAAATAAATTTATTTATTTAGTTTTGGCTGCGTTGGGTCTTCATTGTTGCACGCGGGCTTTCTCTCGTTGTGGCTACTCTTCGTTGCAGTGTGCGGGCTTCTCATTGCAGTGGCTTCTCTTGTTGCAGAGCACGGGATCTAGGCACACAGGCTTCAGTAGTTGTGGCTTGCGGGCTCTAGAGCACAGGCTCAGTAGTTGTGGTGCACGGGCTTAGTTGCTCCGCAGTATGTGGGATCTTCCCAGACCAGGGCTCGAACCCATGTCCCCTGCATTGGCAGGCGGATTCTTAACCACTGCACCACCAGGGAAGCCCTTATGATGGTTAATTTTATATGCCAACTTGGCTAGGCCATAGTATGCAGATTTAGTCAAACATTATTCTAGATGTTTCTAGGAGATATTTTTAGATAAGATTAACATTTAAATCAGCAGACTTTGAGTAAAGCAGATTATCCTCTCTAACGTAGGCGGGCCTCACTAATCAGTTGAAAGACTTAATAGAAAAAAGACTGACCTTCCTGGGAGAAGAGGGAAATCTGCCAGCAGACAGCCTTTGGACTCAAACAGCAACTCTTCCCTGGGTCTCCAGCTGGGTCTCCTGTTCTAATCCTGCAGATTTTGGATATGCCAGTCTCCAAAATCATGTGAGTCAATTCCTTAAAATAAATCTCTCTCCAACTAAATTTTACTCATAACTCCGTTTTCTCTTTTCATCTCGTTGGCTTAATTTTCATTATAAAAATTATCAAGTCAAAATAAACTAATTTATTTATTCATTTACAACTTAATAATTTTCCCATTGGATTATAAACTCCATGAAGCCAGGGTCCTTATTCTTTGCTGCATCTCAAGTAGCTAGCACATAGTAATCATCAAAACTCATTTTAAATGAATGCAATAAGGATTTACGTGTTTCATAACTCCATAATGCTGGTGGGGAGTGATTACAAAAACATAATTTTTTTAAAATTTATTTATTGTATTTATTTTATTTTTGGCTGCACTGGGTCTTCGTTGCTGCGCGCGGGCTTTCTCTAGTTGCAGCGAGCGGGAGCTACTCTTCGTTGCGGTGCGCCAGCTTCTCATTGCGGTGGCTTCTCTCATTGAGGAGCACGGGCTCTAGGCACGCGGGCTTGGGTAGTTGTGGCACGTGGGCTCAGTAGTTGTGGCTCGCGGGCTCTAGAGCACAGGCTCAGTAGTTGTGGAGCACGGCTTAGTTGCTCCGCGGCATGTGGGATCTTCCTGGACCAGGGCTCGAACCCATGTCCCCTGCACTGGCAGGTGGATTTTTAACCACTGCGTCACCAGGGAAGCCCTAAAAACACAATTCTTGCTATTGAATATCTTTCAAACTACCTGGGGTGTTGAGGTTAACACTGATGAAATTCTCAAAGAATAAGGTAAGACAAGAGAGGTGACAAGTTGTGTGATGTGGATCAGGGCTAGAGGATTCAGTGGAAAATGAGATCTATGAGGCTAGAGACATCAGGCAGGAAGCAAGACCCTGTACTGGCCTTGTTGAAAGGGTAGAATTTTAATAAGAACAGAGAAAAGTGCATGAAAACAGCGAGACCGACATGAAGGGTAAATTAACCTGAGAATGAAAACATAGTAATTCTGACAGTGGAGGTTAGAAGCACCAGAAAGTGGCAAGAAAATTAGCTTGCAAGGGAAGGTAAGGCAATTGATTAAACAAGTTTAATGTTTGGTTTGGTAGCCAAATAGAAGCCATTGAATGCTTTTGGGAAGAGAGACCTAAAAAAAGTGAGAGGTTGGTTTATGAAAAATTAGCCTGATAGTGCTAGGCAGTGTGGATTGAATGGTAAAAATTCCAGAGTCGGGTAAACCTAACTTATCTCCCTGCGGTCTGTCCTTGCATCAATTCATTGGTACCTCCTTTCTCACTGCCCATGGCATTGTCGGGAATCTTCCCCCAGGTCTGCTTCACCCGGACCCGAGCTGGGTACTCTTGTTAGGTGAAACAGTGTGTTCAGCAACTTGTCTCCCTTTTCTCCTTTCTTATTTTTGCCTCTTTCTCTAGTACAGTTACCAGGAGCCTCATACCAACCCAGGGTGAACTGGAGTCCAATCCCAGATCTTTTCACCACTCATTGATATGTAATGTCCTAATCTTCAGGAATCTCTTAATATCCCATTGCCAAGTCTGACATCAACTCACAACTAAGGCTACTTAACCTTAACTCAATGTTTTCTGTTTGTACCTCTTTCTGAGAATAAGCATTCCCAAATTCAGGTGGTTTGGAGACTCCTAGTACAATAATCTGTCAGTTCAGACTAAAGTCAGGCTCATTGACAGAGTAGCTATGACCTTAGGGCCCAATTCCTGTAGATGGTTTTTGTCTTCTTTCTCATTGTGTCCTGGGTTTGGCAACATCTATCTGTTCGTAAGTGGCTTAAAATATTTAATATTCTTAGAAAAGACTGCTCAACTCTGAATTGGCAAGGAATTATTAGACCCATTATGAGCCATTTTGAAATGACTAGAATACACATAGTCCAGGTAAAACTAAATAATCAAAATACATAAGAACCACTTGAAATCAGAACTACTTTTCAATAGCATAATTAAGCTGTAACCCAAAGGAACTAGCCAGAAATCTTTGCTCTTGTTAAGACAGGTTCACACTGGCTTGCTGGCTTGAAACAATTTGATCCAGTTTTCAATTGGTCATATTCAAACTAGTTTGATTTAGTTGAATTCAACTGGAACAAAAAAGAACTAGTTTAATCCAGTCAAAACCTCCCTGGGATGTAAAATTATACTCTCTGTAGACACCTTTGAACCTCCAGTATCTAATCCCAACACAGAGTAGGAACTTAATACATGTAGTTACAACCATGGATGACCAACACTGAACAACTGAATATTAACCTGGTGGACAAGGGGACACTATGCACCCCAAGACAAGGGGTAATGACAAGGATTTTTCTCACTGAAAGTACAGCAATTGCTCTGTACAATACCATAGCCACTAGCTACACGTGTTTTGAAATGTGGTTAATCAGGATTTAGTTGTGCTGGAAGTGTAAAATACACACCAGATTTCAAAGACAATTTAAAAAAGCAAAATATTTCATTAATTTTTAAAAATTGATTATACAGTCTAATAATATTTTGGATATATTGGTTTAATTAAAATATATTATTAACAGTGACTTAATGTCTTTCTCTTTGCTTCTTTTTAAGAGGACTGCTAGAAAATCTTAAAACACATCTGTGACTCATGCTTCTGTTGGGCAGTGCTGGTGTGCAATGTCCTGCCACTGCTCACTCATTAGAAGCATCCATCACCATCTAATCAAAACTTGTGCTCACAACAGGCCCAAGACACTTTTCCACACACATCAGGAATGTGCACTTGAGTAACTTCCATTCCTGAATTCAAGGACTATCTTACCTGTTCTTCAAAGAACAAAAACAATGAAACAAAAAGAAAAACCTCTTCTCTCCATCTGTCATCAAACTCTCCTGCTTTTTCTTTGAAATATTTCCCAAATCTGCTCTTTTCTCTTTCTTTTCCACTGGATTTGTATACTCTTTGCCTCACCAAACTCCCCACTTCTAATATGTTTATACCTTTGATTATGAGTATGTCTCTTAAAATGGAAAACATAAAAGCACATTAAATTTAATATCATAGGCACTTTGTGACCTCCATGATACCCAGTCTCTCCCTGGACCACCAATTTTTTTTTTCATATTTCATTTAACCAACAACGGTGATTACTACATGCCAGCCACTGCCCTAAACACTTTGCCAACATCAGCTCATTCAGTCCACACAGCTCCATTATGAAGATCATTCTACTGTCCCTATTTCACTGATGGGAAAACAACACAGAAAAGTTGTCACTTGTTCAAGATCATGGCTGGCAGGGCCAATATTTGAACCAGGTAATCTCTTTATTATTTACTTAGCATCTTGGGGCAGAGGTGGTCTTCACTCCTGGTAGCTTCATCTCTCAAGGGTTTGCTCTACCCAGGCAAGGATGAGCAGCAGCAGCTCTCAGCCATCCCCACGCTTTCCCTTGCTCATGATTTTCCTGGCTTTTATGATTCATCTGTTCTCTGTCTCATTCTGCCAGGGTCCTTCCTTTTGATTTCCCAGATAGCAATAATCTAATGCAGATTTTAATCCAAATTACGGCACTAATAACTCTAAATAATACAGTTTCCTACACTGTAAAGGGTTTTCAGTTTACAAGGTACTGGAGGTACAATTATAAATTACCAATGTGTAGATGGGAGAAAATGCGTCCACTTCGATCCTGATGGTTTGGAGAAACTTACTTATCTCAGAAAAGTTTTTCTAATGGTGGGATTTCAGGCACTGTGATAGATCACTGAGTGGGAGAACACTGACATCACTGGGAACATTGCTTACCCTCCCTGCATTTTTATATAGTTCTATATTTCTTCATTTATGCATACATATCCTATTTTGCTCACAAAGGGATTTGAGGCAGTTTTCAAACATACATATAATGCAACAGGATTAAGTAAATTGATGAGGAAACTGCCACTGTTATTCATGTTCTCAGTGGCAAGAATCCAAATCTGTGTTCCAGTTGCCTCACATATCCATGATGGCCTGAAAAACAGAGGCACAAGGCACCCTCCAGGCCCACAGACACTCTTCTCTACCACGGCTTTGCCTCAGATGACCTGGTGAGCTGAACTAGAGTTATCATGGGTACTGAGTAACCCTGACTCTTATTTATTTAGTTAGTTAGTTAGTTTTTTGTTTTATTGAGATATAGTTGACCTGTAACATTGTATTAGTCCAAGGTATACAACATAATGATCTGATATGTGTACATATTGTGAAATTATTACCACAATAAGCCTAGTTAACATGAATCACCTCAGATAGCAACTATTTTTTCTTGTGATAAGAACTTTTAAGATCTACTCTCTTAGCAACTTTCAAATATGCAATACAGAATTGTTAACTACAGTCACCAAGCTGTACATTACATCCCCAGAATATAGTTATCTTATAACTGGAAGTTTTTATCTTTTGACCACCTTCACCCATTTCTCCCACTCCCAATCCCCCACCTCTGACAACCACCAGTCTGTTCTTTCTTCTTTAAGTTTGTTTATTTTTTAGATTCCACATATAAGTGAGATCACACAGTATTTGCCTTTCTCTGTCTTATTTTACTAAACATAATGCCCTCAAGGTCCATCCATGTTGTTGCAAAGAGCAAGATTTGTTTCTTTTTTATGACTGAATAATATTCCATTGTGTATATATGCCACATTATCTTTATCCATTCATCCACTGATCAACATTTAGGTTGTTTCCATGTCTTGGCTACTATAAATAATGCTGCAATGAACATGGGGGTGCAGATATTTTTTGATATAGTGATTTCATTTCCTTTGGATATATACCCGAAAGTGAACTTGCTGGATCATATAATAGTTCTAATTTTAATTTTTTGAGGAACCTCCAAAACCTCACTGTTTTCCGTACTGACTGCACTCATTTACATTCCCACCTGACTACTTTTAAAGATGAGTCTAGAGTCCAACATAATCAGCTGATATGAGCTTTCTTTTCTCTGCACTTCTAGTCCTTGACTCACCACAGCAATTTCTTAGGAGGCAAGACAGAAAAAAAAGGGAAATGAAGAAATAAAAGTGATGCCTTCCATTTTGCTTTGTCTTTAATTTGGTTAGTCTGCTCACTAAAATCTCTACCTCCTCTGTCACTATGGTAGCCTAATTTAATTAAGCTGGGAATTACACTGACTTTGAGCTATTTTAGAGCCACCCCTTCCCTGGGGATGGAGTAAGGCTTCTAGAGTCCCTTTGGAACTGGAATTGTTGGGGACGTGGCAGGGACCAACTGAGCCAGCAAGAGAAGAGCTTACACATGAAAAACAAGGATTATGGGAGGAGTATAAAAAAGCCACATGGAAGATGAACAAACAAGAGCACACACCCTAAGATACTATACACTTGCTGGAAGCGGTCTACAAATTTGGTTCTGAGCTTCCTAGCAGCCAAAGAAAAGAGAAACGCAATGATTTATAAGAGTCAAAATGTCCATATTATAAAGTCCACACAGTTACTCAAAGAAATACAGCTTTTTCTGGAATTGAGGCCATTAAAGGGATTTTGTCCCTACATTCTTACTAAGGGGCCTGCATGATATAGAGTGCAATGTTCTCAATAACATGCCTGTATTAAGTCTCCTAGAACTTATCACATCTCTTACCATGAATGCAAATCAGTAAAAGCAAATCTAAAAGGGCTGTTTCCTCTGGGTAAGGTACTATACAATATAGCCAAAATTTTCTTTCATAACTAATAAATCACTGGACTCACTAATAAATGAGATTTTCACTTTTACATTTTTAAATTATTTCTATCAGAGAAAGTTAATTAATATTGACAATTTAGGTGCCTCTTTCCAGCCTTTTTTCCCCACTGTTGGAGTTTGCCCTAGTAAGGGTCCTTCTGTCCATGAGACCCTAACCCTGTAATCTATCCACAGGTAATTAGATCAAGGTAAGCTCCAAAACCTGTTGCTAGGCTGAGCTGAGTTAATCAGATTCCTCCCACCAAGAAATTAAATTAAGAAACACAAATCCTGCTATAGTGATTTACTCTGGAGAAAGCAGCTGAAAGGACTAGAGTGAGTTTCATGGACAGCCAAACCAAACCCACACCAAAGTTGTAGAGAAACAGAACCTCTGACCCTTGAGAAGGAAGTTAACTTCCATACATTACTGCTGCATCGCCTGTGAGTGTCTCCTGTCAGAGGAAAGAAGAAAGACATATTCTTTTCTCAGACTCTCCACCCTATCATTTCCCCAGCCTCCATATTTTCAGACAAGTCCTGCCTTGGACATCCTTTCTAAGAAAATGGCAGGGTACCTAGGGGCCACTGCCCTGGTGAGGGCAGGGATAAGGAGGCAGGTGCTGGGATAAAGCAGTAAGTGACTGACTAAGGTGATTATCAAACTGGTGATGACATGGGAGGGTCTGATGTTTACACCGTTAAATTTATTTATTTATGACAAGGCACATCGAGCACTTTGAAATGAAATCTTCAAGACAATCTCATGCACTGTGGGAGACGATGCCCCAAGATCCCAAAGGAATAAATGGACACTCAAGATCAACAGGATGTTAAGCATTAACCCAAGTTCTTGCAGATTAAGATGGCCATTTGCTACAGCAGGAGACCCAGGGAAATCAATACTGCAACAATTACCTCTCTGGTATTAAAGCACCTGCCAGTAAAGTGCCTTTGAGATCCCATTTCATGCTACAGACCAGCAGCTCCACTTCCTAATGGACAAGCATTTCAGCTCCTATTGCTGAGGTCTTGAAAACAGTAGTATCCTTTCAAAAGAGCCTGCAAGGCTCTTATTGATATCCTGCTAGATGGTTATGAAATAGCCTGCTCTGGGAAAGAGCCACTGTCCAGAGTGAGCACTTGCTTTACCAGGAAGCAACGTCTGAGTCCGCTGAGATAATCAAGGCACAGCTGAAGATGCTGCCCAGTCTCCACAAACACTACCCGTCTGAGGGTCATATCCCCCTCCTGGCAAGGGGCTAAGCAATTCCTCAGAACGGTGAGCTTTAAGGACAGCTGCAATGCACTGAGACTGTGCCATGAATGGAGTGAAGGACACTCAGTTCCAGACAGATCCAAACTGACCACTCTGCCATGTGCCCAGGGCATCCCTTCAGTCACCTGACATCCAAACAGCCCCAAATACAGCAAGAAGAGTAAAATGGGAAAACAGTAGGAAACCAGAAGAAAACAGGAAAGTTTGGATAATTCACCAAGAGGACATTCTGGTTCCAAATAATGGAAGATGGAGGAGTGAAGTTACTTAGCCAAGTTACACACCACATTACTCTTCTTAGACAGAAGTGTATGTTCTGTGGAGAAAGATTATTTAGTTCAAGTGATAAAGGATGCTAGTTCTTAAGGCAGTCAGTCTTCAAACTAAGATTCCAAAAGATTTGTTTTGGTTTGTGCAAAACTATAGCAGTAAAATGTCTTGAAGAAAGTTCTGTCTTTTGTGGAATCAAAGCTTCAAGAAAGAGGTCAAGAGGGATTTACTAGATACACATGTGTCATTTGGGACTGACAGCCACAGGTTGTGGTTCTGTAAGAAACTTAGGGACTAATAGTTCCATGATCACAACCAAACATACAGGAAAAGAAGAAAACCCGACCCCACATAAAAGAAAGAATATAAATAAACAATATCAAAAGAAAGTAAACCAGATGCTCTAATTGCAGTTAGAAAGTATGATGTAGAGAGGAAAGCCTGCTCTGGTTGTACCGTGGAGCTAGTCCTGGAGTAACTCTTGTCCTTATCACCTATTATCCCAGTGACATTGAGCACATTACTTAGATCCTGTAGCTATTAGCTACACATTTGTAAATAAGGAGAGTAATATATTCTATACATGACCACTGTATAGATTAAATGAGATCAAGGATATAAAAGGTTTTGGTTTGTAAAAGGCATTCAGTACATGTTTATTTCTCCATTTTGATGTTGGTTTGATGATGTCAAGATGCATGAAACATCACAGATCCTAGAATCAAAAGGAATATTAAAGACTTCACTAGAGAGGACAACTGTACCCTGTTAATCAGTTCTCCTCCACGTTCCCTCTGAGAGAACTAGCTCCTTTTACAAACACTGAGAAGGTGGCCCTTTTTTTGTGTGGAACTGCACAACATGGTGACAAGGGCATCTTCCCAAGTTTTCACTGATGCTTCTTAAGACAATATTCCTATGATTGGCTGCTTTAATTCATAGCATATTTATCCTCCTGGCTTTTTCTGGGATTATCTCCCTAAACTTGGTTCTGTCTCCCAGTAGGACACCTGAGTTGAAGGTGTTCATAGTCAGTCTTGGCTGAGAGCCTACAGAATCTGGATTCTTCTTTCTAAACATGGCACAAAGTAACAATGTTATATGCCTAATAACAAATATCTTATTATTTTTAAGTAAAATATTTTTAAAACTCAAACAACGCAACAAATATGTATATATATGTATCACACATATATATACACATATATATATGCTATATGGTTATTTTCTGACCCACTTACAGGTTGCCACCTATGGTTAAAAATACATCATTAAGCAATGGAATACTAATCAGCCATAAAAAAGAATGAAATAATGCCATTTGCAGCAACATTGATGAACCTAGAGATCATCATACTAAGTGAAGTAAGTCGAAAAGAAAAAGACAAACACCATATGATATCAGTTATATGTGGAATCTAAACTATGACACAAAAGAACTTATTTAGGAAACAGAAACAGACTCACAGATATAGAGAACAGACTTGCAGTTGCCAAAGGGGGTAAGGTAGGGGAGGGATGCATGGAGAGTGTGGGATTAGCAGATGCAAACTATTATATATAGAATGGATAAACAACAAGGTCCTACAGTATAGCACAGGGAACTATATTCAATGTCTTATAATAAACCATAATGGAAAAAAATATGGAAAAGAATATGTATATACATATATGTATAACTGAGTCACTTTGCTATACACCAGAAACTAATAAGCTAACACAGCATTCTAAATCAACTATAATTTAATAAAAAATAAATTTCAAAAAATACATCATTAAGGAAGTGCTTCCTGAGCAAGTTGGACAGAAAAGCCTCTCCTCTGAGTCCTGTGCTATCTTGTCCTGAGGATGTTTGCTTGCTTCTCTGTTCTCAAGTTCAAACCCCCTCATACTCCCTCACAGGCTCTAGATCAGAGGAGACACACTCTATACGGCCAAGGCTTCTAGGATCTCCAGAATCTGCCCTAGCCACCTCTAATCTTACAGGATTTGGAACTAGGCCATGTTATTAGAAATACTTTGCTGAACAGCTAGGGAAACTAAGGATTTTCCAGAAAGCGAAGATTTTGCAGTGGGGTGGGAGGAATCTGACAGATAGTGGGTTTTTAAACTATTTCTTATATGGATGAATGAAAGAGTTAATAAAGGAGTGAAGAGTTAGAAAGAGATTTTACAGTGTATTTCTAAGCTTTGGCCAATTTCATTTTTCAGAGTCATTATTATGAAATTTACTACTACAAGTAAAGTAGTACACTTGAATGACTTTTTAAAAATCTAATGATTTATGTCTTTCTTTAATTCTGGAAAACTTCCAGTCTATTATCTCTTGTAATAATTTCTCTCCCTCATTCTGATACTCGCTCATCGGACACACCAATTATACATATGTTGGATTTTCTCAGTAATCCTCTGTAACTTTGTTTTTATTTTTTTATGTATTTATCTTGTTTTACCACATTCCAGGTGATTTCCTGTTTACTCATCATAGGTTATATTATGATGCACAACAGAAACAAAAAAAAAACTCAGAAAGCAGAACAACAATTTACTTCTTGCCTATGTCATGGTTTAATGATGTTGGGCAGCTCTTTGAGCAGATCTCATCCAACTTATGACTTAGAAATATATTGTGTAATGTTGTGATACTGCTATCATCAACATGTGGTCTTCAGTATCTCCAAGGAAGGAGAAATGCCTGGAGGATCACACAGGGTATTTTGTGGCCAGACCTAAAAGTGATACACATTAATCTCACTCATACTCTAATCACATAGCACCAATATCAATCCAAGGGCATTCAGGAGTGGTTTTTTTATGTGCTCAAGAAAATGAAATGCCATTAGTGACTATCAAGCCAGCCCCTACCACATTTATTTAGTTTTTCTCTTCCACTATACTCTTTCTCATTTACCTTATATAGTCTACTATTTATCTCATTTACTAAGTAATTTACTTAATTTTAATTTTCAATATTTTTGGTTAATTTGTATATATGTCTTTTCCATTTAATAAACTGTTATCATTTTAAGAATGCTATTTCTTTATTTATCTCTTTCAGGATTCTAACCAAACTTATTTTAAACAAGTTGGCCATTCCCTTCATTATTACTTTTTCTTAGGCATGACTTGTCCTATTTGTTGGGTATGCCAAGTGACTCTCATTATTATAAATTTATTTATGTGCTTTGTAATATTTGTATGAAAGCTAATTGTGCATGAGAAATTTTTCCCATTTCTCCCTCAAGTTAAAGTCCATTGCTATTCCAACAATTTTTTCTTTTGATGTGCTGATTTCAAAATTAATATGGAACTACAAAAGATTAAGAATAGTCAAAACAGTCTTAAAGAACAACAAGAAGTTGGGAAGACTTTACCAAAGAACTTGAAAATTTGATTAATTTGGGGTAAAATTAACACACTGAAAATACTGAGTCTTCTAATCTATTGCTACTGAGTCTCCCATATCTTAACTTCCTTAAATACTGTTTTTATAGTTTTCTACACAGAAGTTTTATTACATTTATCCTAGATATTCGGTATTGTTATGCTATTGAAAAAGGTGTCTTTTTAAGATTTTACTTTCTGGGAAACACAAAAGACTCTGAATAGCCAAAGCAATCTTGAGAAAGAAAAACAGAACTGGAGGAATCAGGCTCCCTGGCTTCAGACTATACTACAAAGCTACAGTAATCAAGACAGTATGGTACTGGCACAAAAACAGAAATATAGATCAATGGAACAGGATAGAAAGCCCAGAGATAAACCCACACACATATGGTCACCTTATCTTTCATAAAGGAGGCAAGAATATACAATGGAGAAAAGAAAGCCTCTTCAATAAGTGGAGCTGGGAAAACTGGACAGTTACATGTAAAAGAATGAAATTAGAACACTCCCTAACACCATACACAAAAATAAACTCAAAATGTATTAAAGACCTAAATGTAAGGCTGGACACTATAAAACTCTTAGAGGAAAACATAGGCAGAACACTCTTTGACATAAATCACAGCAAGATCTTTTTTGACCCACCTCCTAGAGTAATGGAAATAAAATCAAAAATAAACAAAGGAGACCTAATGAAACTTAAAAGCTTTTACACAGCAAAGGAAACCATAAACAAGACGAAAAGACAACCCTCAGAACGGGAGAAAATATTTGCAAATGAAGTAACTGAGAAAGGATTAGTCTCCAAAATATACAAGCAGCTCATGCAGCTCAATATCAAAAAAACAAACAACGCAATCCAAAAATGGGTGGAAGACCTAAATGGACATTTCTCCAAAGAAGACATACAGATTGCCAACAAACACATGAAAAGATGCTCAATATCACTAATCATTAGAGAAATGCAAATCAAAACTACAATGAGGTATCACCTCACACCAGTCAGAATGGCCATCATCAAAAAATCTACAAACAATAAATGCTGGGGAGGGTGTGGAGAAAAGGGAACCCCCCTGCACTGTTGGTGGGAATGTAAATTGATACAGCCACTATGGAAAACAGTATGGAGGTTCCTTAAAAAACTAAAAATAGAACTACCATATGACCCGCTACTGGGCATATACCCTGAGAAAACCATAATTCAAAAATATACATGTACCACAATGTTCACTGCAGCACTATTAACAATTGCCAGAACATGGAAGCAACCTGAATGTCCATCGACAGATGAATGGATAAAGATGTGGCACATATATACAATGGACTATTACTCAGCCACAAAAAGGAACGAAACTGAGTTATTTGTAATGAGGTGGATGGACCTAGAGTCTGTCATACAGAGTGAAGTAAGTCAGAAAGAGAAAAACAAATACCGTATACTAACAAACATATATGGAATCTAAAAAAATGGTACTGATGAACCTACTGGCAGGGCAGGAATAAAGATGCAGATGTAGAGAATGGACTTGAGGATACAGTGGGGAAGGGGAAGCTGGGACAAAGTGAGAGAGTAGCATGGACATATATGTGCTACCAAATGTAAAATAGATAGCTAGTGGGAAGTAGCCGCATAGCACAAGGAGATCAGCTGGATGCTCTGTGATGACCTAGAGGGGTGGGATAGGGAGGATGGGAGGGAGGCTCAAGAGGGAGGGGATATGGGGATATATGTATAATTACAGCTGATTCACTTTGTTGTACAACAGAAACTAACACAACACTGTAAAGCAATTATACTCCAATAAAGATATTAAAAATAAATAAATAAAATTTTACTTTCTGCTTGTTTCTAGAATATGGAAATTCAGTTGACTTTTGTATATTGACCTTGTATCTGGCAATCTTGATAAACCCAGTTTTGATTCCAATAATTCTTTTGGATTTTTTATATATACCATCATATTATTTATGAATAGTGACAGCTTGCTTCTTCCTTTCTCGCCTTATACCTTTCTTTTCTTCTTCTTGCCTTAATGTCCAGCCTAGTATGTCAAGTACATTTTTGGATGGTGGTGGTTGTAAAAGGCTTCCTTGTCTGCTTCCTTTTCTCACAGAGAAAGCTTTTCACATTTCACCATTAGTTAAGATGTTTACTGTAAACTCACTGTCACTACACTTTATCAAATTCTGTTCTTTCTGCTGATATTTCTAGTATGCTAATTTTTAAAATACATGAATGAGCATTTTCCCCAGAGGATCAACTGAACAAAATATTATGTAGTACTAAAAGCTGGAAGAGTAGCTAACATTTATTGGTGTTTATTTTGAGTCAGGTATTACTCCAAGTATTTTACTTATATTAAATAATTTAATGGTCATAACAACCACTGAGGAAGATTCTATTAATATAAACATCTTTCAGATGAAAAACCTGAGGCCCAGAGAGGTTAAGTACCTTGCCCAGGATCACACAGCTTGTAAGTTGAGGAGCTGAGATTTGAATCCAGGAATCTCTATGTTTAAAATCTCTATGCAATATTGTCATTTCCATAACCCTCCTACATAGTACTAATATATGAGGTAAATTATATTAAGCCCTGGGCATAGAACCACATGCAAAGTAGGTGTTCAATAAATGCCAGTTCCTTCTGCTCATCTACTGTCCTCTGAACCAGCAAACCAAAACAAAACAAACAAACAAAAAAGTCATATATTCCAAAGTTTAAGGCTTAATTTGAACTGATTCTACTCTAACAGTTTTCACCTCTTGGCCTGTGAGAAGAGAAGACACAATCATGAACTTATTCCAATTAGGCAAATCATCTCAGTTTCTAAAAATTTCTGACTCAGAGAGATGGAGATCCTGACCACACACTTTCCTTCCATCTTTCCCTGCTTCATCCTGAGAACAGCAGACAGGACATGTGTCATTCTAGCTACATTACTGTAAGACTGTTGTATCTTCAGAACTCATGTTCTATCTGAATGCAGCATGATCAAATGAATATTAAAATGGTAATATATCAAGCAAGTTCCTGATATTCCATTAAAGTTGGCCAGAACGTCATAATAATTTCCCCTCAAGCATTCTTATGGACTTTCCTTGCTTTCTCTTTTCTATTACAGACACACACAGTTTCAAGTACTTTGTTTCTCTCGGGTTTTTTCCCCTTATGCTCTTATGACTATTTGTGTGCTTACAGTTAAAATTTATACACACTATTTTTTAAATATTTTTTTCCACATCTGCCTTTCCCACAGAAATGTGTACACCTTGATGGAAGGCACTATGTCATGTTTATTTTTGTATCCCTACCACCTTGCACAGAACATGACAATAGTCATGGCTAAATGAATGTTAGTTGAACGGATGGATGGATGAACGAACCCAACCAAGAGTGACCCTTTAGAGCTCCATTTTGGGTTGTTCACTGACATTCTTTACTTCTGTTACCCAGATCTCTCTGGGCATAAAAATACATCTGTTTGTCTTTCTGCTTCAGAAATATTACCCCTTTTCTTCATGCTATTATGTTGAAATTGCTTCCCAGATGATGGACAGTTTGCTTTTTCCCCCACTGGCTTACCTAACATGACCCTCTGTGGTTTCTCAGACGTTACCAGTCTCCTTTCCTTTCCTTACTGATTTGCATTTAGCAAGTGAATGAAAGCAAGGAACTGGTTCAAAGGAGTTCAACTTCTAATGCGTTGCTCACAGGGCTGCCAGAAATTACAGGCAGTGCCTCAATGCAGTCCTCTGCAAACAGACATCTAAACACTACAGAAGTCCATGCTTATGTAATTTTAAGGCTTTAAGTCAGAACAACAAGGAACTGTCATTGTTTTTTTAATCTATTCAACTCCCCCAAAAATGTCTGAGGTTGAATTGCGCTGGTTGATCATTTTGGGTCAACATCTGAGTCCTGACTTTGGGGCCTGGGTAGACAGATAGAGGGCATCCAGAAAGCAATCCTACCTGCTGTACTTTCAGCCTAACAATATATTTGTGTGATTAAGTGCTTTTGTGATGCATGTTTGCATGCAGCCATTGGGGGTGTGTGTATGTGTGTGTGCACGCTTAGTTGAAATATGGATGTTTTCTTTCATTCAGCTTGAATGTAAAAGCAGCTCCCTGAATCGCCTCAGGGTACTTTTCAAATTCCCTGTGATATCACCCAGTTGGAATTATGCATACTCATTTTCTAAATTCTGCAAAGAAAATTGTTGAATTCTCTGTGACATTTACCATAGCTCTGAAAATTTATGCTGTTTTTTTTCTCTTCTCCCACCCCTATCCCCTTTTCAAAAGTGTTCGTCTTCTCCTGGCTCCATCTCCTTGAGTGTTAAATGCTTTTAGAAAGCATTCATTTTTATTATCAGCCATCTTGCTCTACTTTATTTGCTACAGAATTATTCCATAGTCTAGTCTGTTTCTTGGCTATAAAAAGAGAATACCATGATTTGGTACATCCCAGTCATGAATCCGGGATACCGTATCCGTCTCATATGTGTTAAGTTTTAACTCAACAATATCAAAATCCTCTATAGACGGATATAATATACTCTAAATTCCTGAAGTAAAGGAAACACAGGGTATGGAGTCTTAATCTCTCCTTTTCTCATGATCGCCCCCACTTAAACATTTCCCTTGGCTTTCTATTAACAGGGGTTATTAGAAAGCCAGGGATTCTCACACTGTAAGGTATCTTAAAATCTCCCAGATAGATTGTAAAAACTGTAGTTTCCCCACAACCTACTCTCAGAGATTCTGATTCAGAAAGTCTGCATTGGGACCTTGGAAGCTGCATTTCTAAGAAGTAATCCTACTGGGTTTGATGCAGGAAGCACAGGGATCACATTTTGAAAAGCACTGATGACTGGATGAAATCCAACCTTTTAACATTGCACTACACCTTCTATCAGTGATCCCCTAACACTCTCTTCTCTTTACCTGACACTGCCCTAAATGTTCACAGCCCATCTTTTCTGATCTTCTCACCACCTCTCCAGAGGTCCCCATGCCCGTATCACTTCTTCATCTTTGCATGTGCTCAGAATGTCCTTTCCCTCTGCCCAGAGGGATCCCTACTCATTTCTTCAAGATCTATTTGCAATATCCCCTTCTTGGTGCAGCCAGAAGCCAGCAACTTTCTTTGTTATGAATGAATGAATAAATGCATCAATGAATCAACAACCACTTATCAAATACCTCCTAAGTGCTAAATGCTTAAATATTTGCAATCTCATTTACTTCTTTAATCTTACAAGGACCATTTATCCTTCTCATTTTACAGATGAGGTCACTGAGTGTTGGAGATGATAAGTGACTTTTCCTAAAGTTAAAGTTAGTTATCAGGATGGATGATCAAACCCACCTCCAATGATTCCACAGTCAATACTCTTCCCTCTCCTTCACTGCCTTTCATAGCTCCTGTTCACTGAATTTCCTTATCACTTTATCTGTGACTCACTGTGACCCTAATCAGACTCCACTGTACTTATTCCTTTTCAGGCTTCCTTTATGTGCTATATGGTATTCTCTTCAAGGTCAGAGGCCAAGCTCTCTGCTCAGTAGCTAGACATAGTAGACATGCATTATGTTAGTTGACTGAATGAATGAATGATACACTGAGTAAATGTAAGCCTATATTATTGAGCACTTACTTTGGTGGATGTTGTCACTTTAAAGCCACTCAATATGCATTTCCCCTTTAAAATAGCTTCCTGATTTACTACTGGGATATTATCTTTTCCGCATTGTATGTAATTTTGTAGGCAGTATAATTCTAGGCAACTCTCTTACACAAAAGAAACTGAAAAAGGAGAACTCTTGAGTGGTGACTCAAGGATTAGGGAAATTTTGTTAATTTCCTTCATTTTAGCAATGGCAACAGTTCAGATTATTGAGATAGCTTCAGGGCTCCTGCCTCCTGCTTTCTGGAGCTTCTGTGGTTCCCATCTATCCTCAAGCCCCATCCCCCAGCATCCCAGAGACCTTGTGAATCCTCCATGCCCAGGCAATAAATTCCCTTTTATAAGACACAGATTCTGCTGCTCTCACTCAAAAATCATATCTGATATGCCTATTCTTCAGAGAAGCCATTTTAGCTTTCCTTGCTGCACAGTATGATTTTTACAAGCAAGCAAAACCTATGGAATAGAACTAGATAAGTAAAAATTGCATGCTACTCTTAGGACGTGAGCTGTGATAAGCAACCTTTAACATCAAAATGCTTTTAAAGGTTTGTTTTCAGTTGATTATTCATGTTGACCCTTCTTAACAGAGTGGAAGCAGGGTTTTTACTCTCATTTTATAAGACAGGCCATTTATGGTGTCCAGAGGCAATGTAAATTTGTGACTCATATTTATAAATGGCAATAGTGGCCACTGAGTTTGACATTATTTTCCCAAAGGGAATAATAAGATTTTATGAGTTTTTGCCAATATTTGCTTACTTGCAGATGTGATTAGACAAGAGCAAGTGCCTTCCTGGTGCAAAGACTCTGTTAAGGGAAAACAAAGAATTGGAGTTCACAGCATAATAATAATAATAATAATAAAAGCTTATCGAGATTAATGTACTTTGAAAGGGAGTATTTACATGCCCAGATAAAAAGCTCAGATTTGAAAGGTGTTTTGTTGCTACACAGAATAAGAGATGAAACTATTTTCAATAAACCTAGTGGCTAATAAAAGCTCTCAAAGAAGAGGATATTCATTCATTCATTCTTTCATTCTTGGAACCAACATTTATTGAACACTGGATATGTGCTAGGTGCTGGGAATGAAAAGACGAACAAATACAGTCCTACAGAGGAGGTAATATCTGATCTGCATTTAGATAAATGAGCAGATTGTTTCAGCCCAAGTAGCAATAGCTTGGTACAGTGGAACCATTAATTCTATCTTTTTCTCAATCAATAATTTATCAGAAATATGCAGTTAGTTTCTTCTCTGAGCAAATTATTATGTTAGATCCTTTGACATAGGCGAAAGACATATCAAAGAAGCCTAAATCATGGTTCCTGCCCTAGAGAAGTTTATGGTCCATTTAGAGAGCTAATATGAAACTTCATAAGGTAAAAGGGAACGAGATGAGAGAATTTGTATCTCAGTAACTTGTGTAGTAAGTGCTGCAAGTGCTGTAAGAGTTCAGAGAAGTCAAGTTAGCGTATGATAGCACGATTGGGGAAGGAATCATGAAGGAAATGGGATTCAACATAGAACTGAAAGGAAAAAAAAAGCTCAGAACTGGAAAGTGAGCTTAGAGATATTTCATGCACCTCCTTGCCCTTGCCCCGCATCCTCTCTCCTAATTTTACAGATTAAGAATCTGAGATTCAGAAAGATTAAGTGATTTGTAGAAAGGTAGACAGCTAGCAAGTTACAGAGCCAAGACGAAATTTACAATCTTAAAAGATTTTGAAAGGAAGACAAAAGGGAGAGTTGTTGAGACTGTGTTGGGGAGTAGTGGGAAATTTAAATGGGTAGGTGGGGGAGGTGACCATGGAGGTTTTTGAAAGCAGGAAGAGTAGACAAGACTTGAGGTTGCAGGAAGGGAGATGTAATTGGAAAATTCTGAGTGCACAGTGGTCTTACCGACTTGGGAAGCTGGTTTGGAAAGATGAAAAGCAGAAGAAGATTAATTATAGACAAACTGAATTTGAGATTATAGCAATGAATCAGCAAACAAATAACCAACTTTTTTCCAATATATTATATTATAACATCAACAGTTGGCAACATTCAAGAGATCTGACAATATTTACTTATCATTTAATGTTTCATTGCAGTCTAACATTTTAATGTTAAAAGCCTTCTCTTTCAGAAATCCAACCACAACAAAATGTAGCACCATTATATAAAAGAAGAATCTGGTAGGCACACTGTATTCTGAGTTCCAGCAACATACCTCCCTAGCCTCCAGCAACAACAAAGTTGGGTTTCCAGGCAAGGAGACAAAAGACCAAATTTACTAACATTTTTATGCAGAATTGCTCATGATGTCTTATTGAATAAATAGCCATTTGAATGAATAGGTGAGTGGATGGAGGGATAGAGGGATATATGGACAGAAGAGTGAATATGAATGAAAAGTTACCATGGCAAAGTCTGGAAGATTATTAAAGAAATTTCTGAAACATTACCTTGCTCTAAGTAGCAAATTTTATGTTTTCCCTCAAAAGATAGAAACCTTTTCAAAAATGCATTTACTCTTCCAATGGATACCCAAAGGAAGAGGAAGAATGAGTTTTATTTGGATTTAGTTGGTGTCTGCTTGATAGCACTCTTCTAGTAAGAGGCAAGAGAGGGGTGATAAATTAGTTGACTGCATAATTCATAAACATAAAATTTGAAATAAGACATAAGTGTTTCAAAGGAACATTTTAAACAAAGTAAATGGAGAATCCTTACTACATAATAATTTACTATTGATTGCATTTGAGAATATCAACAGGCACAACGCAACAGGTACACAGGATACACGGAGTTTCTCTTATAAATAGTACAATGTTCCACAAAGAAAACTGAGTATAAAATGATAGTTTAAAAAAAAAAAACTTAGGAAAGTATAAGCACTTTGTAAGGTATATCATAGGACTATGTTCTGAGAAACCAATGTTGGTGTTTTACCATAATATTTGACTTGTTCATCATAAATATTTAGCTTGTTAAGTCACATTTAATAACTATAAAATGTAATTACGCAGTAGTTACCAATGTCATTTTAAGTTTATTTCAAATCAGCCAGATTTACTCTACACTGCATAGATCCTAAATCACAACAGAGCTCTTAGAACAATCAATATTTAATTAACTTATAATTACTCATACTAACTGCCTTTTAAATGCAAATTAAATGCTACCATGTGACATTTAAAGGGATTATCATTTTTCCTGTTAGGTCACTGTATATTATGTTTATTGCCATAATTTATCCTTATTGCTAGTGAGAGTATTTGTAGTCTCAGAAGATGTATAAATTTGCAGAACATTAAGAAAAACAAGGCACTAATAACTGTGTTGTATTATCTTCTAAAGCCATAATTTAGAAGGAGAATAAATAACACTTTTTTTTTATATTTAGCAATTCTGATCTTGTTCACAGGGACATACTGACTGCTTGCTGCTCAGACTTCCCAGGGGCTCAAAGGAATTCCCCCATTTACAACAAATGCCCTGGTACCCTGCAGCGACCAGTCAGGGTCCAGGTGTGAACAGATTGCACTGATCCAGTTAGATGATGCTCTCTGCTTATAGATTCCATTCCCTTGAAAGCTGTAGAAATTTTTTCAGGCCTCGGGGTGCCAGTGAGAAGGAAGCTGTTTCAGTGCACTAAATGGTACTCTACTGGTTAGAAAGCATCTATTAAGTACGTATCCAGAGTGGCAGGACTAAGGAACAAGAGATAGCTTCAGCTAGTAGATTGGAAATGGCTTCTAATTCAATTGTTAATTCCTGAGAGGGCTAGTAATCAGTCTTATATCTCTGGTATCCTTCATGGCATCTAGATCTGTGACTGGTCTATTGCAAGCACGCTTCTATTACTTAATGTGCTACACAATGGGAAACCCCAATAATTTATTTTTAAGGAAGGTCCCTTACATTCAACACCAAACCACTCTAGCACTAGAATCAAGCCACGGTTAAGAAAACTGAATTCAAAGATGCCTATGAAATCAGGAGATCCCAGGGAAATGCTACAGTTTTCAACAGGGAAACCCATGCCCAATCTACTAGAACATGAATTCCAGTGAGAACAGCACCTGGCTGTAGGTTCAGGAGAGGCTCCATTTGCAAAGATGTCCTCAGGTGACATAAATGTCCGATGGTATGTGGCTACTGACACTGTGTTCCAATATTACAGATATAAGAGGGATAACTGGAGACCATGGTGACTAGGAAGACAGGCCTCATCTATAGGGAACAACTGTTACTAACTCTAGCCAACTGTTAGCATACCTTCTAAATTTTTCAAAAAATTATGGAAATCCAGATTTTTATGTGAAATCAGATCATATGGCAACTAATTTGAATTTTTTTCAAGTATGAGTTTCCATTGTACAAGCAACATGAAACACAACTTTGGATTCTATGTGGCTCATGGTGGTTAGTTAGCAACCTCTACTCTGTTGTGTCTAACACAAACCCTTCACTCCAATCCAACAGCTTCCCAACAGATCTCCAAGCCCCTTACTGCTCCACATCTCCACTACTTCTAGATCTAAATACATCATTCACTGGCTTGGAATAAAGTCCAAATCTTTGGTGAACTTCATCAGGTCCTATCTACAGTCTTAACTCTAACTACCCCAGAGCTCAAGGTTCCTGTATCAAAAAACTCCAAACAATTCACAGCTTCCCAAGTATGCCATGACATTTTGCACACATATGTGAATGCACATGCTATTCTCTCTAGGTGCAATGCCTCCCTGCTCCTGCCCCCTCTGCCTGGACAATCCCACTTAGTCTCCAAGCCTCACAGTCAGTAACTCCTTTTCCAGGAAGATTTCCCTACTTGTACCGATAGTTTCTCCTTAGCTCCTTTAGCATTTATTACATCAGATTGTAAATATGTATTTATTTGTCTCTCCTTATCAGACTGTGAATTCTTTGGGAGTGAAGAATAATCCTCCCCATCTTTGCATTCTCTGTGCCTAATAAAGTGACTGGTTTTTATTAATATTTTATGAATAAATGCATAAATCCAATATTGACACCTTGATATTTTATTGGCAAAGCACAGATTTTGCAAAATATGAACTGTATTTAGGGAGTATGCATAGATATGTATGTGTTCATGGAAGAAGTGAGTTAATAAGTAAATGTATCAGCCAAAATATAGCAGATGGGCTATAAGAAATACATGCCAGGTACTGGACATTCCAGAGATATGCTGAAATGGCATTGAAGCAGGGCTGAAGAAGACTGTAAAAGAAGCCTGGTATTAAGGCAGAATGAATGGCCATGAGATAAGTGCCAATATAAAAGTCTGAGAGACTGAAAAGCAGCCTGTGGGAGAGTGAAATACTGGGTAGTACCCAAGTTTTGATTACTCTAAGCATTCCACATCCTGTCATCAAGTAGAAGTGTCTCTGGAATTTTGAACTTGCCCCTGAGACCCACCCATGAGAAAAGGAAGTAAGGATGGGTTGGCAGACCTGCTGGGGGAGACAGGGATGAGGCTGGATAAAGGGTGATGATTGTGCTATGGCCTAAATGCTGAACAGGTGATCTGGACTCTGGTCTACACCGACTCAGTGTGAACTTCAGGCAAAGCATGCACAGCATGTAAATTCTCTTGGCCTTTATGTCTCCATTTGTAAATAAAGGATCTTGATACAATATTCTGAAGATCCATTCCAACTCACTAACTGTGATTCTATTTAGTCTACGAATGTCTAAACCACATCTGGGGGAAACTTCTCTGAGTCTAGAATTGCTCAACCCTAGGGGTTGAAAAGACACAGATGTACTGCAATAATACCAGAAGGTGAGCTCTGTGGGGTCAGGGATTTTCATCTGTTAGGTTCACGCCTACAAGACCTGTATCCAGCATAGTAACTGGCACATACTAGGCTCTCAGTAAACATTTGTTGATTAATGAATTGGGGAAATATCTCACAAAGACACTCCAAAGCCTGGACAGGCTGTCTATATGCCAGTCTTATCAATAAGCTTGTGTGTGTGTGTGTGTGTGTGTGTGTGTGTGTGTGTGTGTGTGTGTGTGTGTATTCACCTGGAAATCTAGGTTATTCTCTCCTGTACCAACTTTTGGCAAAACTCCTTCTCATTGTGTTTCGGAACAATTCCATGCAGTGTGTGGTTATTTGTGCCACACAACTACAGCATGAACGTGGACACAGCCATGTGTCAAATGAGTCTCATTCTGTCCTAGATCTACCCCCAAATGTCCATCAAGACTCTCCCAGGCATTGTAGGTTCCATTCCTGGAATCAAAGTGAACCCAGACAAATGGATAATAGCACCTTCCTCCCTAGAAAGTATGGTCTAAACAATTCTAGCTCAGCAGTTTTCAAACTGTGCTCTTCATGGCCCTTGAATTCCATGAAATCACATGGAGAACTGAGTGGGTAGGGCTCTGAGCTCTCCATCTCCTGCACTAACTGAAGAAATATCATGTTTATCTACCATGTGTTGAGTTTCCGATAAAATTTTTAATTTGAAGAAAGAATTCACTGTTTTAAAAATGTCTGAAAACCCTTGAATGTTCTACTCAAAATGTCCAAGTGCCTATAGGTGAATAACAGTAATAGCTAATACTAAGGAGCACTTACTATGTGCTATGTTCTGATCTGAGAACTTTACGTGCATTCATTCATTTAATCCTCACAACATCCCTAAGGCATAGGTATTGCTATTATTCTCAGTTTTCAGATGCAGGGGCACCAAGAGGTTAGAAAACTTTCTCAAAGTCATGCATAGCTAGTAATTAAATTAGCAAGACTGATATTCAAAGTGAGGCTCCAGAATTCATGCTCTTAACCACTCCATTATACTACCTAGGAAAAGTCAACAGTAAGCACTCTCTGCCGGCTTCAAAGTAGGTTTTGTTTCTGGAAATCTCTCATAATTTTTGCATGATCCTCCTTGATAGACAACAAAATTTTCAACTAAAAACAAAAGCATTATCTGCCCTGGAACTTTAAAACTGCATCTTGCTTCACTTCCCTCAAACTCGTGGAATTAACAAGTTGATATGGAACTTGAATTTGTCCCCACGCCATTTGGACTTAAAGGTTTAACTTAATATGGGGCAGCACCTCTGTCGTACACCTAACTGGCTCTGGCCCTTTAAGGCAACCCAAATACTCAGGTGCCATATACTTATCAATGAATAATGACAAGCTAAAAATACCCTAAGTTAATCATGGCAATCCCCCTAGATCCTGCTTGCTTGTACCTCACCTGCTGCCTCTCTAAATCCTATCTCCATTCTGCTGTGAACTCTTGGCTCTGAAACCCTATTCCATCTTGCTCCAGGACCCATGGCCTTAGTGTTGCTTCTTGGCTTGCCAGAACCTGATGGGCTCAGATTTGGCTTGTTTCTCTGGCTCTCTCAGCCAAGTACCGTCTCATGCTTGAATCCTGCTGTAGTCTCTGTCCTTTGGAATACAATTTCCAACACTAACTAGTGTCCTGGTCTAGGATGTCCAAGCCCCTCTCCTTTAGGGCTGTATGCAGATGTTGCCCTCCTCATTTTAGCCTAAATTCTAGTTTATCCCAATTCACTGTGCAGGAGCTTTTAGCATTCGCCACAGCCAGAGTTGGGTCATTTATAACATGATTGGAGCAACTGAGTAATGTGACAAGGTGAGACTGAATGAGTCTTTTAGAAACTCTAAAAAATGAGTAAGAAGATTGTAAAGAAAGCCAAGGAAAGGTAATTGTATTGCCTCTCTTCCAACCTGTTACAACTGTAAAGAATTTTTAAAGAGGGGTTTCAAAACCAAGGCTCAGAGAATTGAAAACTGAAGATGTGCTATGGAAAGGTTCTCACCACTGGGGGATGGGTCACTGGAGGAAGCCCTCCCCTAGATATTAATACACTTATACATTTAGTACTTTATGTAACCTCAGAAATTTAATGAAGTAATTTTTTTAAATTCAGATATTTACGATTCACCTGGCTGCTACTAATCCTCCACTCTTCAAACAAAGGAGAGCACGAATCATAGAAAATGGCCTGGATGGATCTTGCTGCAGGTGGATTTCCAAGAATTTGTAACTGTATTTTCTAGCCCTAAAAGTCATTCAACTTGATGCACAACTATTAACTCCAGAGTCATAAGAAGTTAAACTGGGGTTAGGGTGTTTATAAATTACACTCTATTAGAATAAGAGAGAGATGGAGTGCCCTACGCTCTCTGCTAACCTATGCTGATTTTAATCCAAGTGTAATATTGACAAAATCGATATGCCTGGCAGTTATGCTTTAAAGGCATCATCTGAGTGGCATTTTGCAATAAGTGATCAGATGAATAGCTTGCTCCCTGCTGGGCCAGTAGAGTTTGTTTTATTAGTTATTAGTCTGCAATATTTAGAACATGTGGCTGCTGAAAGAGACCCAGGATGTACTCATACTTAGAACAAAGAATAGAAGGGGTATGCAAGGGCTTTGAGGATGTTTGTTTTTCTTTCAGAAGAATAGGTTAAGCAGAGGAGTCATAAGCTTTTATTGAAGCCCTACTAGTTCTAGACACTGCCCAAGGCATTTGTCACGGTCATGAAAATGTCTCTCAGATCTCTGTGAGGAGAATGATTGATCTAGGCCTCAGCTGTTACACTGTGAAATCTATCACTGATTTCTCTGGAGGTCATGTTTCCCATGAACTGCTTCTAACCAACTGATTATGGTTGGATATTGAGGTGGGTCCATTTCTGGAAGATGAGGAACTCCTCTGGTGGGAGACTTTGGCTCAGGGACTTTCTTAGAACTATGCTGTAATCTAAGACTCTTCCACCCATGCCTCCATCCTTCCCTCTCTCCTTCACAAGAGTCATATCTGTGCTACATTCCGATGGCTCTTCCAACTACCCTTCCTTCACTCCTTACCCACTTTCTCTTACAGTCGTTCCTCTAATAAATCTATTGCACATCTAATCCCATTTTAGTGTCTGCTTCTCAGATGACCCAGACTTACACAATAGTTTTATATACATTGATTTAGTTTACTCCTTACAAAAAGCTTATGAAATAGTTTATTAATCGAACTAATTTTAAAGCATATATAAGTGATTCTTTTTAAGAAGAAAACATGTTCAAGAAATGGTAACAGGTGGGAAGAGGTCTAATTTTTGTGTGTCTGAAAAGTCCAGGGGAAAGCCCTCAGGCATGGCTGGGTCTAAAGGTTTGATCCATGTCATCAAGAATTACTTTCTGTCTATCTTTCGGCTCTAAAGTTCTCTGTTTTGGCCCTATTCTATGAGACCTTATGCTTTTGTATTAACTCCAGGTTTACATCCTCCTCTTAGCAACTCCAATGGTGGAGAGCTTCTATCTTTCCAACAACTCCAGTCAGACTCCTAGACATGGCTTTGATTGACCTGAATCAAATCACATATCCGTACCTGAAGTAATCATCGTGGCCTGGAGGATGTGATACACTGATTCTAGCTTAATGCTAGAACATGATCCCACCCTAAACCTAGGGGAAAGATCAGCCTCATTTAGCCACATGGACTGAGAATAGGGAAGAGGTGATTTCCATAGTGGAAAATTAGGATGTTCTTTTCAAAAGAAGGGGAATAGTTTCTGAGCATCATATGTTGATCACAGAAATATGTTACAGATTGGAAAATGGAAAACCAGGTATGTTAAACCATCTGCATAAGGAAGTGGTTCTTAAACTTTAGCACGCATCAGAATTACTTGGAGGGCTTGTTAAAACACATATTGCTGGGCTTTACCCTCAGAATTTCTGATTTACTAGGTGTATACTGAGTCACAAGAATTTGCATTTCTAACAAGTTCCTAGGTGATGTTGATGTTGGTCTGAACCACTGCTCTGAATAAGTAAAAAGTGTTAACCCTTTTGAGTAATTTCTAAGTTCCAGGCACTGTTATAAGGTTTACATACATTATCTCATTTAGTCTTCACAATAATGCTAGCAGGTAATTACTATTATTATCTCTATTTTAAGATTTTGGGAAGCTAAGGAAAAGCCTAAGTAACTTTACCAAGGGCACATATTAGAAAGTGCCAAAGTTGGAACTGAAACTCAAATGGCTCCTTAAACTTTCCTAAGACAAAGAGCCAGGAGGATGACATCTGCCTTGGGAAAATAGAAACCAACTAGTTCTCCACTATTGGGTTATCCATGGCCTATGTGATTTGAAGTTTAAAAATCAATTAATTACCATTTCTCCAAGATCATCCATGTTAATTATATCTTAAGCACACACAGGCACATAAAGTGATTATAAAAAAAATGGTAATGGTTTCACACCGATTTATAACCCAGACCAGAATCCACACTATGGAAACACCTAGAAAGGACATGTTTCTCTCAGATATTTCCTCTTGAGTTCCTGCTGCCGTGTGAAATTCTAATATCTCATCAACTATATAGCAGTCATAAACCACCATCCCTTTTTATCTAGTTTCTAATGCAAGAAAAAGCACCTTCTTCATAATGACCTAAACCTATCTCATGAAATAATGCTCAAGGATGATGAACTCTAAATTATGAGTTATTACTTTTAAATTCATGGCAACTTTCCTGAGCATTTTTACTACCTGCTTAATTTCTCCAGCAAACCAGTCATTGTTACCCATAATATAAGCAGTTCATCTAGAGGAAAGAATTCCTAGTTTCCTTATAGGTTTATTGAATTTTAAAGAAGAATTTATCACAGCAGACCATGGCACATCCTGCTGCCAAGCACAACCTTGTGTTTACCAAAACTGAAACATAAAAAATTATTAATTCCAGCCTCCAAATAGCCTGCATTTGAAGCAGAGAAACCACAAAGGTCAGACATGAAGGGAAAAATAAAAGAATTCATGGCAACTAGGATTTTAAACTCTGAATATTATGAACTATAATTCAATCTCAGGAGCTGCATTTATTCAATAAAGAATTGTAACAAATTTGCTATGCACAAGGCCCTGTGCTAAACACTGCAGAGGATGCAAAGAACATTAAAATATGAACACTTCCCCTAAAGAAATAACAGTCTGATAAGGGAATTGATACAATACCCATGGTTTTTGAACAGCTATAACTAGCTGGATCTCAGACTAGATACCTAGTTAGGGTAATGGCTATCATGTTCTATCAAGGATATTCAAAAATGCAGTAGCTCAAACAAGATCTCCAGGATGGGTACCTGGTCTCTGCTCCAAGAAACAATAAGGGACCCAGGGCTAAAAAGACACATCTGCCATCCTAACAGCATCTAGAATCTAGGATCTTGCCACCTGCATGGACAAAACACAAAGGTGCCACTATGTCCTGGTTCCACCAGGAAGAAAGAAGAAAGAGAACATGGAGACAACAGGCACAATGCCTTAATGCCAGAAGTGGCACATATTACCTCTGTTTACATTCCATTGGAAAGAATTTAGTAATAGGGCTAGGCCTAATCACAAGGGAAGATAGAAAATAAGGGAGGATGAAATTTGGTAGTCACCTAGCCATCTCTTCTCTAATACTTCACATGATTTATTTCACTTGGTGCGCACAACTCTACAATGACGTAGCTATCTTTATTTCCACATTATATATGAGGCTTAGAGAGGTTAAACAACTGGTACAAGTTCGCATTAAGCCATTGAACAGAAGAATTGGAATTCAAACCACAACATACCTGACCTCCTGCCCGTGCATGCAGCCATTATGAAAGGGAACAGCTATGATACACCACCTTCTCATCACTCTAAACACGACTGGCTTTAATACTGGGTAGAGTGTGAAAAGAAGTTCTTTTTCTTTTAATGTGAGAGTAGTTAATTAGTAATGATGTATATATGAGTTCATAAAAGTTGTGAATCTTGACATGAGGCCAAAAAAGTACAGTCTGTGACCCACCTACCACGGACAGAGAGCCATTTATTTCTCTACGGCTTGTGTCCTGCTAATTTTTTCACCCCGTTTTTGTATTTTACTGGGGATAGTGTCGGGTAATGTTATTATAATTAAGTAGCCTCCAAATAGAAGGTGTTATTTGGCCAGAGCCAAGAGGAATCGCAATCAAGGCAGAGCTGATTGTGAACGCTAAGCTGAAAACTATAACTGAGCTGCATGACATTTGAAAGACCAGGGAATTGTTTTTATTGTCGTTTTGTTTCACAAGTACGATTTGATTTCTACAGGTTTTTTTATTCATCATATTTCAAATGTCTGCCACCAGCTACCAAAGCAGACAGGTATGTGATGCCTGCAAAGGGAATCGTGAGCTGTCTGCCACTTGGAATGTGAAGACAGGCATAGTGGCTCTTTATTTCAAAAGGGTATCTGCCACTTTCTGAAGCTAACTCATGAACATCTGCAGGATTGGGAATGCAAAGAGAAAAATAAAAGGAAGGATAAGAGAGGGCATGCTGGAGCAAGAAAACAAAAACTTTGGTAAATGCCAGTGTTTAAAAAATATCTAAGTGAGTATTAAAGAGCCGAAGAACCATTTTGGATATCTGAGATTGTTTTTAAGCTCTTTAAGATGAAAGAGAATTCAGAACCCAGTGATTTTTACTAGACAGCTGATCACCTTCTGCTTAGGAATGACATCTGCTAGGCAGCTAGCATTCAGGCCGGGAAGGAGTGATTAGCTTGCGCTCACTACACTGTCATACAGCTTCACCCATGGCTGGCAAAACACCTATCAGTGAAACAGCAGCAGCCCTGTCATCTCGCTGAGAAAGGAGGGATGGTGTTGGCTCATAAGTGACAGAAAGCTTGACATCTGGCCATTTATCATTTGAAAAACTCCACCAGACAAAAGGAAGCGCAGCAGATGTGCAATGTGAGGACAATTCAGGTGAAATAAACCATCGAACCTCCCCCTCCATATTTCATATATGCATCCAGAGCAATGGGCCAGGAACTACACCACACTATGGTCTTTTCTTCCACCCTGGGGTCCTCCAAACGTCTTCATGGCCATGATTCACTTCCACTGTGTCCTATCAGGGAGGGACATAGTCTTGCTCTTTCTTTTCCCAATATCCTTTCTAAGGCTATGGATCTACTTTAAGAGGCAGGGGAAACATGAGACAAGACGTAGTAGCTCTTCTCAGATTCATCGAAGCGTCTATACACATTGGAAAATTCATCAGAGGCCAAGATGGGGTAGAAACAAGGGATGGATATTATTGTGAGACAATTCTCCATGGATCTCTCACAATTCTGCACATCTTGCCAGCAGAGGCAGCTTTTGTTCCAGCCTATTTTTTAAATAGTATCTACATAGCAAAGAGCCTTGGAAGATAGAGATAGTTTCTCCTTATGAAGGAGATGGCAGGTTTGTTTACTGTCCAGTATAATAGAGATAATGTCTCCCCTGGGACAGAGGTTGGGTAGGTCTATTTGCAGGCTGTTATGAAGGATTTAGATTTCCTAATCTTGGGGTCCCTCAACTGTGACACAAACCCATTGCATGTACTGCATTTCTTTGGCTTCTGCATCACCCCTGTGAGACTTGGATGAAAGGAGAAACCGATACCAATATGAAGCTCATGTTGTTTGCAGTGCCATGAGTAAGAAAGTTCTTTGTCTGTAATCCAGGAGTCTTGTGCTTTCTGCTTGCATCCATGAAATTATATAGCAGGCTGACTTGTCAGGTTGCCAGTAGGGTAAAACTGCAGATCCTTCACAGTCTGGACAAGCAGCTCTCTGCAGTTTTGTCTAACACTTAGTCTCAACTTAATCCCAAGAAGACTTTATTTTTCCCTCATCTATGTACCACTGTTGTTTATACAAATCCTATTATGACACTATTGAAAGTCAATATTCAAATGAATGTCCTTCCCTCACATGCTTTCTGCTCTTAAGACAAAGGTCCATGCCTTAGTCATTTTTGTAGCTTCAACTACTAGTATAAAATAGATGCTTAATAAATGAATCAAGTTAGGGTATTTGATACAGCCAACTGGCGTTCCTCAGATATTAGTTGTCTTCTTGGCATAGTAAACTCTCCATCTGGTTCCTACTTGTGGATTAAGTTGTAAGATATTTTTGTCCAATCATAGATTCAGCCATCATGACAACTGTTAGCACAAGCACTCAATTACCCACAATTTCATCTGGTGGTGGCAATACTACAAGAATGATCTATAGCTGAGAGGCACAAACAGGCTACTGCAGTGATTCTGCTTGTTGGAAAGCCCCAGCAAAAAGTCCTGCTGTAGTTGAGTATTTCTCCAAATGTCTTTGCCTATATTCTAGGGCAAACACAATCTGGGAATAAAGTGTTCTTAGCAGGACTATGGCATCTTTTCTGAGATTCTAATGTTCCTACCATAAAGAAGGTAACAGTACCATGGTTTCCAAGACTAACTGTGATTCCTCCATAGTTTTCCCAAGAAGGACAAACTTATTTCTTTACCCTACCATAACTCTTGATTCTCTTCAGCACCCTTTTCTTCCCCTCTCCCCCCACTAATGGGTAGATCTGAATGACAGATGTTCAAGGAAGCAACGATGGTTTCTACTGTTCCCACCAATAAAATATGGTATCATTTTCTAAAAGGGGACATTGAGAACAAATCTCTGTGGGAAGAGATTTATAGTTAGAATGAAATAGGAAACTTTTCTTATCTCAAGATCTTTTTTTTGAAGGGAAATAAAAATTCCCTCTATGCAAGCATAGTTTGATCATAACTATGGTATTTGGCAATACAATTCAAAAGCTCATCTTCCACCAAAGTGAAGAAATATATTTGAAGCAGCTTCCTCAATCCTCTCACTCTCACTCTCAAGAAAAACCAAAGGATATAAAATTTTTCAGATTCTACAATACCCTTGAGTTAAAAGAAACTGGACGCATGTGCAAAACAGATTTCTAGAGATGTATAAATAAATGTTACTAAATGAAATCAGTATCCTCAAAGTCTATAAAAGATATTGTTAAGTACTGATGAAAGACAGTGTCTTTATTTCCACCTTTGAAGAGAGATTACATTTTAATTAAACAGCTTTACCCAGATTACCATATTTTAAGAATGAATAATTCACCTTTATTGCTTCTTCTGTTTCTTACCCCTCACTGATAACACTCTGTGATTTAAAATGATTTGGGACACTGCTTTCTAATATGAAAGAAAAAAGGAACAAACAGTATATTCTAATAACCTAAAGGCCTGTGCTTGACTTTCAACTCAGCCACTTACTAATTTGGGGCAAGTTACTTAAGTTTAATTAGCCTCAGTTTCCTCATCTGTAAAGCGTCAAATATATAGTATCAATATTAAGGGTTTTGTAAGGGTTAAATAAAATAATATAAAAGTGTTTCCACAGTACTTGTTACATGGTGAGTGTTCAAAGAGTAATACTAGTTACCATTTTGTGAGACTTATGACATGCCAGGCACAATGCTAAACACATTACTATTTAGTAGCTTATTTAATAAAATATGTATTATTAAAAGTCCTATTTTACTAATGAGGACATTGGCATCAGAGAAATTACATAATTTACCCGAGGCCATAGAATTAGTCATTACAGCACAAGGATAGAAGTCCAGCCACATTTGCTGACTTTGGGTCCAGGACTCTTCCCAATAAATATAAACAACTGGGAATAGATATGAACTGGTTCCATTTCATGCTTCAGTCTAGCCAAACAAACTGTCACTTGCTTTCCCAAAAACATACCCCAAAGGGTCACATCTTTACAAATTTCATGAATAAGTTTGACTTGGGATAATTTCTGATTCAGGGGCTGAGATGTACTGGTCTCTGTAGTCACCTTTGCTTCCTGGGGCAGAAGTTGAGATCAAGGGCACCTATTGTAATGGGAGATAATAACTATCCTTAGATCTGAGTTCAGTAAAGCATCAAACCCCACAAGGGGTTTCTTTGACTCTCCTCAGCTACCTGCATTTGAATCTTAGGAATAGTCCACTGTGGACTTATTTCTCCCACTCCCAACTTTTGCATGTTGAATCTTCTACCCTTTTCAGTCACATTCCTCCAAACATAGTTCATGCTTCTTAAATATAAGTGGCTCTTTTCATAGTGGACTTATTGCTGGTACAGATGCCATCCTATACCCTTACTCTGGGCTCTATATTTTCACTGATGTTTGTATCAAGGATCTAAACTGTAGCCGGATCTCCCCTATAATCAAGTTCATAGTTTCATATTTATATATTTGTGTGTATATTAAAAAAATGCCTAAAGGATTTTTTGGTAGTAAAAATCATTTATATTTCTTGGAAATTTTTCAAACAGTATAGATACCAAAGTGGAAGTCAGCCCTCCTAATCCTATTCTACTTCTTGAAGGTGAACACTATTAATAATTTAGTGTGTGTCATTCTAGACTCTTCTGTATATAAACATCTACCCAATTGCATATAAATATGTATATGGTATATTGTATAGTATAAATATATATAGTACATTGTATATGTATATATAGCAAACATATACATACTCTATATATTTTATAGTTATATAATTTCTTTAGATCTATGGAATCATAGATTCTGCAATTTGTTTTTTTCAATAAACAATATATCATAGATACCTTTCCATGTCGATACATATAGATATACCTAGTTCTTTTTGACAACAGTATGATACTCTACTATATTAGTGTACTATATTTAACCAATTTCCTACTGATGGACATTCAGGTTGTTTCCAGTTTGGAAGCTATTATAACTAACATTGCAATAAATTTCCTTGTAAATAAGTATTTAAGTACTTGTTAGAGTATTTTTATAGGATGGATTCCTAGAAGTGGAATTGCTGAGTCAAAGGGTATACACAGTTAAAATTTTGATAGACACTGTCAAATCACCCTCTTACCCATTGTATTTGAGAGTACTTATTTCCCAAAATATTCTCCAACATTGAATATAATCAACTTTTTTCTTTTTTGACAATCTGATAGGCATAAAAATTTTATTTTAATTTATAACTAATCAACTATTAATGAAATTCAATATTATAGTTTCAGTTCTACCCCCCCCCCCATGAAGCTCTATTAGTGCTGCATCTTAATTCCAGTCTAGGTCTCCTGCTGATGTCCCTGACAACTTGACCCATCACTACCACACTTAAGACAGACACTTTGATCATCTACCATCCCCATCACTCTATACAAGAAACCGACGCCCAAAGTGGTCTGACACACGCCAGAGTTCAAGCTGATATACAGTGAAATTGAAACTGAGGAGGGTCAATGAAGTTACCTTCTTACTAGTTACTGTCCTAGGCAGATACCAAATTCTTATTCATTTTTATGTCCCTCCATTTGTGTCTGACATGCCGTAGTAAGTACTAAATAATTTTTTATTAAAGAAATGAATTGAAATAAAACAAGCTCCTTTGTTCCCTCATGGTAAGGAGATGTATCAGCAGATGTCCCTAGTGATTGTGATATTGAAACCAAAAAGACAATACTAGGTTTTTATTTATTTCCTGTAATGTGATATCCAAATCATATTTGTGGTAATGGAAAAAGACAGATACATACAAAATGTTCAACAGACAAGATTATTCAACCAAGTAGGTAATTATCAATCACATAAAGTGTTACTTTGTAGTTAAAAGCAAAGCTCTCAGAATGAGAACTAGGGTCCAGCACCATAGGGAGAATAATTGGAATAGAAGGATCTGGTTAAATTATTTAAAGTAAGAAATGGTCAGACTCAAGTTTTTCCTGAAGGAAAATCAGAGCAATACAGTGGAAGGAATCTAGCTATGAGCAAATGCAGGTAGCTGAGCTCTAGGGAACAGCTGGGAATTGGGCCTGAGAACCTCCTTCCTCTTTTCTTCCTGTACCCATGTAACCTAATAACCACACCATCCTCCATGTCCCATAATGTTCCATCACCCACACCACTCCCCTCATTGTAAGAGAACATCAATTAATTGTACTCATTTATATTGCTGTAAAATTACCACAAACTTAGTGATTTAAAACAATACCCATTTATTACCTCACAGCGCTTTAGGTCAGAAATCCAGGCATAGCATAGCTGGGCCTGGGCTCCTTGCTTAGAGTCTCACAAGGCTGAAGTCAAGGCGGTGGCCAGGGCTTTGTTCTCATCTTGATCTTGGAGTTTTCATCCAAGTTCATTCACACTGTGGGCAGAATTCAGTTCTTTGTAGTTGTAGGACACAGGTCCACATTTTCTTGCTAGCTGTTGACTCTTAGATCCTAGAGGCTGCCCTCAGGTTATAGTTATGTGGCAATAGGCCACATGGCCATATGGTAATACATCATATGGCCATGTCACAGTATGGCAGCTCACTTCTTTGAAGCCAACAGGAGCATCTCTCTCCAGTCTGCTTTGACGGTAATATATGTGACATAAGGTAATCATGAGAGTGACCATCACCTTTGTCATATCATGTACCTTAATCAAGAGAGTAACTGCCCCATCATATTCACAATTCCCACCCACACTCAAAAAGAGGGGATTATATAAAGCATGAACTCCAGGGTGTGGGAATCTTGGGGATTGTCTTAGAATTCTGCCTGCCACACAAATATAGCAGATAGAAACCCAAAGTGACTTTGGTGAACTACTCATGACTAGTAGGCATGACAAAAGATGCTCAGTCCCATTAACAGCCTAGGAAATGGGAGTAACAACAATAAGACTACAACTTGGAAAGGTTTTAAACAAGGAAAGAATATGGTCTGAAAAGTTTGAACGTATTTTGTTGGCTTGAAAATGATCATCTATGATATATCTTAAGACGTAAGTAGTTGAGACTTCAAAGTTTTCAAAACATCAAATAATGGTATTACATCAACAAAAATATCAGTATTTAGTTACTTAAAAAAATTCAATATATCAAAATACTAAAAACCAATATTATAATCACAAAATGTCTCCTGGACTTGGGGAAAAAAATCAATATCAATCTTTTTACTTATCCTCCTATAAAAATTGCTACCTAAACATTAAGTAAGCTTATTCATTTTCTAAATACATAGGCTTTTTTCACATCCATGAAAACTCTGTCCTATTTCTTAGTCAGCTTACATTCTTTTACAACTGATAATGGAGCACTTCTTTTTTTGTACTCTTCCATATTTCATTAAAACTGTATTCTTGGAGGAACCTTCAAGATGGCAGAGGAGTAAGATGTGGAGATCACCTTCCTCCCCAAAAATACATCAAAAATACATCTACACATGGAACAAGTCCTACAGAACACCTCCTGAACGCTGGTAGAAGACCTCAGACTTCCCAAAAGGCAAGAAACTCCCCACATACCTGGGTAGGGCAAAAGAAGAAAGAAAAAACAGAGACAAAAGAATACAGATGGGTCCTGCACATCGGGGAGGGAGCTGTGAAGGAGGAAAACTTTCCACACACTAGGAAGCCCCTTCACTGGCGGAGACGGGGGGGTGGAGCGGCAGCCTGAGAGGCTTCTCTGCTCACCCGCCAGGGCAGGTGGGGGCTGGGAGCTGAGGCTCAGGCTTTGGAGGTCAGATCCCAGAGAGAGGACTGGGGCTGGCTGTGTGAACACAGCCTGAAGGGGGCTGGTGTGCCACAGCTAGCCAGGAGGGAGTCCGGGAAAAAGTCTGGAACTGACTAAGAGGCAAGAGACCACTGTTTCAGGGTGCACGAGGAGAGGGGATTCAGAGCACCGCCTAAACGAGCTCCAGAGACAGGAGCGAGCCACTGCAATCAGCACAGACACCAGAGATGGGCATGAAATGCTATGGCTGCTGCTGCAGCCACCAAGAATCCTGTGTGCAAGCATAGGTCACTATCCACAACTCCCCTCCCTGGAGCATGTGCAGCCTGCCACTGCCAGGGTCCCATGATCCAGGGACAACATCCCCCGGGGGGAACACACGGAGCACCTCAGGCTGTTGCAACGTCATGCTGAACTCTGCCGCCGCAGGCTCACCCTGCATTCTGTACCCTCCTTCCCCCTGGCCTGAGTGAGCAAGAGCCCCCTAATCAGCTGCTACTTCAACCCTCTCCCATCTGGGAAGGGAACAGACGCCCTCAGGCAAACTACATACCAAGGTGGGGCCAAATCCAAAGCTGAACCCCGGGAGCTGTGCAAACAAAGAAGGGAAAGGTAAATTTCTCCCAGCAGCCTCAGGAGCAGTGGATTAAATCTCCACAATCAACTTGATGTACCCTGCATCTGTGGAATACCTAAATAGACAACAAATCATCCTAAAATTGAGGCCATGAACTTTGAGAGCAACTGTAGACTTGGGGTTTGCTTTCTCTGTCTAATTTGTTTGTGGTTTTACGTTTATTTTAGTTTAGTATTTAGAGCTTTTTATCAATGGTAGATTTGTTTATTGATTTGGTTGCTCTCCTTTTTTTTTTATATGTATATATATTTTTTCCTTTTTCTCTTTTTGTGAGTGGGTATGTGTATGCCTCTTTGTGTGATTTTGTCTGCATAGCTTTGCTTTTACCATTTGCCCTAGGTTTCTGTGTGTCCACTTTTTTTTTTTTTTTTACTATAGATTTTAGCACTTGTTATCATTGGTGGATTTGTTTTTCAGTTTGGTTGCTCTCTTCTTTTTTTAATTACTTTTTAATTTTCTTATTTTTAATAATATATTTTTATTTTTTATTTTAGTAACTTTATTTTATTTACTTATTTTTTTCTCCCTTTTCTTCTCAGTCAACTGGCTGACAGGGTCTTGGTGCTCCAGCCGGGTGTCAGGCCTGAGCCTCTGAGGTGGGAGAGTCGAGTTCAGGACATTGATCCGCCAGAGACCTCCCAGCCCCACATAATATCAAATGGCAAAAGCTCTCCCAGAGATCTCCATCTCAATGCTAAGACCCAGCTCCACTCAACGACCAGCAAAGCTACAGTGCTGGACACCTTATGCCAAACAACTAGCAAGACAGGAACACAACCCCACCAATTAGCAGAGAGGCTGCCTAAAATCATAAGTTCACAGACACCCCAAAACACACCACTGGACGCAGTCCTGCCCACCAGAAAGACAAGATCCAGCCTCGTCCACCAGAACACAGGCACCAGTCCTCTCCACCAGGAAGCCTACACAACCCACTGAACCAACCTTACCCATTAGGGGCAGACACCAAAAACAATGGCAACTACGAACTTGCAGCCTGTGAAAAGGAGACCCCAAACACTGTAAGTTAAGCAAAACGAGAAGAAAGGGAAATACACAGAGATGAAGGAGCAAGGTAAAAACCCAACAGACCAAACAAATGAAGAGGAAATAGGCAGTCTTACCTGAAAAAGAATTCAGAGTAATGATAGTAAAGATGATCCAAAATCTTGGAAACAGAATGGAGAAAATACAAGAAACGTTTAACAAGAACTAAAGAGCAAACAAACAATGAGGAACAATACATTAAATGACATAAAAATTCTTTAGAAGGAATCAATAGGAGAATAACTGAGGAAGAAGAACGGATAAGAGACCTGGAAGATAAAATACTGGAAATAACTACCATAGAGCAGAATAAAGAAAAACGAATGAAAAGAATTGAGAACAGTCTCAGAGACCTCTGGGACAACATTAAAAGCACCAATATTCAAATTATAGGGTTCCCAGAAGAAGAAGAGAAAAAGAAAGGGACTGAGAAAATATTTGAAGAGATTATAGTTGAAAACTTCCCTAATATGGGAAAGGAAATAGTCAATCAAGTCCAGGAAGCGCAGAGTGTCCAATGCAGGATAAACCCAAGGAGACACAAGACAAAACACATATTAAACTATCAGAAATTAAATACAACAAAAAATATTAAAAGCAGCAAGGGAAAAGAAACAAATAACATACAACGGTATCCCCATAAGGTTAACAGCTGATCTTTCAGCAGAAACTGTGCAAGCCAGAAGGGAGTGTCAGGACGTATTTAAAGTGATGGAATGGAAAAACCTACAACCAATATTACTCTACCCAGCAAGGATCTCATTCAGATTTGACAGAGAAATTAAAACCTTTACAGACAAGCAAAAGCTAAGAGAATTCAGCACCAACAAACCAGCTTTACAACAAATGCTAAAGGAACTTCTCTAGGCAGGAAACACAAAAGAAGGAAAAGACCTACAAAAACAAACCCAAAACAAGTAAGAAAATGGTAATAAGAACATAAATATCAAAAACTACCTTAAATGTAAATGGATTAAATGGTCCAACAAAAAGACATAGACTGGCTGAATGGATACAAAATCAAGACTCGTATACATGCTGTCTAAAAGAGACCCACTTCAGACCTAGGGACATACAGACTGAAAGTGAGGGGATGGAAAAAGATATTCCATGCAAATGGAAATCAACAGAAAGCTGGAGTAGCAATTCTCGTGTCAAACAAAATAGACTTTAAAATAAAGAGTATTACAAGAGACAAAGGACACTACAAAATGATCAAGATATCAATCCAAGAAGAAGATAAAACAATTGTAAACATTTATGCACCCAACAGAGGAGTACCTCAATACATAAGGCAAATGCTAAAAGCCATAAAAGGGGAAATTGACAGTAACACAATAATAGTAGGGGACTTTAACACCCCACTTTCACAAATGGACAGCTCATCAAAAATGAAAATAAATAAGGAAACACAAGCTTTAAATGAAACATTAAGCAAGATGGACTTAATTGATATTTATAGGACAGTCCATCCAAAAACATAAGAATACAATTTCTTCGCAAGTGCTAATGGAACATTCTCCAGGATAGATCACATCTTGGGTCACAAATCAAGCTTTCGTTATTTTAAGAAAATTGAAATCCTATCAAGAACCTTTTCCGACAACGATGCTATGAGACTAGATATCAACTACAGGAAAAAAACTGTAAAAAATACAAACACATGGAGGTTAAACAACACACTACTAAGTAACCAAGATATCACTGAAGAAGTCAAAGAGGAAATCAAAAAATATCTAGAAACAAATGTCAATGAAAATATGACAACCCAAAACCTATGGGATACAGCAAAAGTAGTTCTAAGAGGGAACTTTATAGCAATACAATCCTACCTCAAGAAACAAGAAACATCTCAAATAAACAACCTAACCTTACACCTAAAGCAATCAAAGAAAGAAGAAAAAACCCAAAGTTAACAGATGGAAAGAAATCATAAAGATCAGATCAGAAATAAATGAAAAAGAAATGAAGGAAAAAATAGCAAAGATCAATAAAACTAAAAGCTGGTTCTTTGAAAAGATAATCAAAATTAATAAACCATTAGTCAGACTCATCAAGAAAAAAAAGAGAGAAGACTCAAATCAATAGAATTAGAAATGAAAAAGGAGAAGTTACATCAGACACCACAGAAATACAAAGCATCCTAAGAGACTACTACAAGGAACTCTATGCCAATAAAATGGACATCCTGGAAGAAATGGACAAATTCATAGAAAAGCACAACCTTCCAAGACTGAACCAGGAAGAAATAGAAAATATAAACAGACCAATCACAAGCACTGAAATTGAAACTGTGAATAAAAATCTTCCAACAAACAAAAGCCCAGGACCAGATGGCTTCACAGGCAAATTCTATCAAACATTTAGAGAATAGGTAACAACGATCCTTCTCAAACTGTTCCAAAATATAGCACAGGGAGGAAAAGTCCCAAACTCATTCTACAAGGCCACCATCACCCTGACACCAAAACCAGACAAAGATGTCACAAAGAAAGAAAACTACAGGCCAATATCACGGATGAACATAGATGCAAAAATCCTCAACAAAATACTAGCAAACAGAATCCAACAGCACATTAAAAGGATCATACACCATGATCAAGTGGGGTTTATCCCAGGGATGCAAGCGTTCTTCAATATACGCAAATCAATCAATGTGATACACCATATTAACAAATTGAAGGAGAAAAACCATATGATCATCTCAATAGATGCAGAAAAAGCTTCTGACAGAATTCAACACCCATTTATGATAAAAACCCTCCAGAAAGTAGGCATAGAGGGAATTTCCCTCAACAAAATAAAGGCCATATATGAAAAATCCACAGCCAGCATCATTCTCAATGGTGAAAAATTCAAACCATTTCCACTAAATCAGGAACAAGATAAGGTTGCCCACTCTCACCACTATTATTCAACATAGTTTTGGAAGTTTTAGCCTCAGCAATCAGAGAAGAAAAAGAAATAAAAGGAATCCAAATCGGAAAAGAAGTAAAACTGTCACTGTTTGCAGATGACATGATACTATCTATGCATAGAGAATCCTAAAGATGCCACCAGAAAACTACTAGAGCTAATCAATGAATTTGGAAAAGTAGCAGGATACAAAATGAATGCACAGAAATCTCTTGCATTCCTATAGGCTAATGATGAAAAATCTGAAAGAGAAATTAAGGAAACACTCCCATTAACCACTGCAACAAAAAGAATAAAATACCTAGGAATAAACCTACCTAAGGAGACAAAAGACCTGTATGCAGAAAATTATAAGACACTGATGAAAAAATTAAAGATCTATAAACAGATGGAGCGATATACCTTATTCTTCGATTGGAAGAATCAACATTGTGAAAATGACAATACTACCGAAAGCAATCTATAGATCCTATGCAATCCCTGTCAAACTACCAATGGCATTTTTCACAGAACTAGAGCAAAAAATTTCACAATTTGTATGGAAACAAAAAAGACCCCGAATAGCCAAAGCAATCTTGAGAAAGAAAAACGGAGCTGGAGGAATCAGGCTCCCAGACTTCAGACTATACTACAAAGCTACAGTAATCAAGACAGTATGGTACTGGCACAAAAACAGAAATATAGATCAATGGAACGGGATAGAAAGCCCAGAGATAAACCCACGCACATATGGTCACCTTATCTATGATAAAGGCGGCAAGAATATACAATGGAGAAAAGACAGCCACTTCAATAAGTGGTGCTGGGAAAACTGGACAGCTACATGTAAAAGAATGAAATTAGAACACTCCCTAACACCATACACAAAAATAAACTCAAAATGGATTAAAGACCTAAATGTAAGGCCAGACACTATCAAACTCTTAGAGGAAAACATAGGCGGAACACTCTATGACATAAATCACAGCAAGATCCTTTTTTACCCACCTCCTAGGGAAATGGAAATAAAAGAAACATAAACAAATGGGACCTAATAAAACTTAAAAGCTTTTGCACAGCAAAGGAAATCATAAAGAAGATGCAAAGACAACCCTCAGAATGGGAGAAAATATTTGCAAATGAAGCAACTGACAAAGGATTAATCTCCAAAATATACAAGCAGCTCATGCAGCTCAGTATCAAAAAAAACAAACAACCCAATCCAAAAATGGGGAGAAGACCTAAATAGACCTTTCTGCAAAGAAGATACACAGATTGCCAACAAACACATGAAAGGATGCTCAACATCACTAATCATTAGAGAATGCAAATCAAAACTACAATGAGGTATCACCTCACACCAGTCAGAATGGCCATCATCAAAAAATCTACAAATAATAAATGCTGGAGAGGGTGTGGAGAAAAGGGAACCCTCTTGCACTGTTGGTGGGAATGTAAACTGATACAGCCACTATGGAGAACAGTATGGAAGTTCCTCAAAAAATAAAAATAGAACTACCATATGACCCAGCAATCCCACTACTGGGCATATACCCTTAGTAAACCATAATTCGAAAAGATTCATGCACCACAATGTTCATTGCAGCACTATTTACAATAACCAGGACATGGAAGCAACCTAAGTGTCCATCGACAGATGAATGGATAAAGAAGATGTGGCACATATATACAATGGAATATTACTTAGCCATAAAAAGAAACGAAATTGAGTTATTTGTAGTGAGGTGGATGGACCTAGAGACTGTCATAGAGTGAAGCCATAAGAAAAAAAAAATACCGTATGCTAACACATATATATAGAATCTAAAAAAAACAAAAAAAAAGGTTCTGAAGAACCTAGTGGCAGGACAGGAATAAAGATGCAGATGTAGAGAATGGACTTGAGGACACGGGGAGGTGGAAGGGTAAGCTAGGACGAAGTGAGAGAGTAGCATTGGCATATATACACTACCAAATGTAAAATAGATAGCTAGTGGGAAGCAGCTGCATCGCACAGGGAGATCAGCCTGGTGGTTTGTGTCCACCTAGAGTGGTGGGATAGGGAGGATGGGAGGGAGATGCAAGAGTGAGGAGAAATGGGAATATATGTATATATATAGCTGATTCACTTTGTTATACAGCAGAAACTAACACACCATTGTAAAGCAATTATACTCCAATAAAGATGTTAGAAAAAAATAAAAAAGTAAAAAGTAAACTATGATTTAAAAAAAAAACAACTCTATTCTCATTCTCCTTTCTTTGGTTTTTAATGACGTCAGTCAGTCCTTCCCCTTTCCAGTTAATTTTTTAAATAGAATTTCACTGATGCTAAAACACCCAATGCCTGCTGTTACCTACAGGCAAAATCCTTACCACCTATGGTAAATGAATGAATTGAATATTTCACGCAAATAAACATAAACAGTTTAACTTGTGACACATTCTGACTTTGAATTAGTAATTCATTAGCTTGGCTATGTCCTTGGTTAGGCTGAGTTGAGCTTAGCGACTTAAACCTGTTGCGCAGCAGAACAGAAATGTAATGATGGTTCCGTTAGGTAAGCATAAGGGCTGCCAAAGATTGTTTCTTTATTTCCTTTTCCTCAAATTATATCTTACTGAGCATGGGATCTAAAAACATTCACTATTTATTTTTGTAAATTTTATTTTAAAATTTTATTATTGAAGTTTCAAACATGAACACTAGTTGTGGTAATAGTACTATAAACTCAATGTGCCCATTTCATCACCTAGTTTCAACAACATATTAACATATGACAAGCTTGTTCTACTATACTTTTACCCACTCTTTCCTCAATTATTTTTAAGCAAATCCTACATATCATATCATTTCATATCACAGAGATATTTCAGCATGTATCTCTAAAACTGGAGGTTTTTTTTAGAAGGCATAAAAAATATAATCATCCCTAAAAAATTAACAATAGTTACTTAATATCATCAAATATCCAGACACTGTTCACATATACTGATGGTCTTATAAATTTTTAAGACAGATAAATCATTAAATCAAGATTCAAAATGTCCATACATTGAGATAGCTGGTATGTCTTTTAAAGCCTTCTCCTTGTTTTTATATCTTGCACTTGTTGTTGTTGTTGTTGATACCAGGACTAAGATACTAAGTCATTTATCCTGCAGAGTTTTCTAAAATATATTATGCTAATTACATACCAGTGATGTCATTTATAGAGTTCCTTTGTCACCTATACTTCCTATAAATTGGCAGGTAAATCTAGATGTTTGATCAGATTCAGATTATTTTTTTCATTTCTGGGCAGATTTCCTTCATGGGTAATATTGCATACTTCTACCAAGATGTATACGTTGTCTCTCTTTTTTGATGTTATCAACTACTGATGATTATTTCTGAGACCCATTAATACATTGGTGGGGTGACAAAATAATGATATTTGTCATTTCTTCTCCATTTATTAGCTAGAATCCTTCCAAACAGAGAAATATTCCCTCCCCAATTATTTGGTTACTGAGGTAAGGTTATATAAGAATGGAGGACAAATACTTGATTCTTTCTCTTTAGACATTTTCAAAAAATAAAGAAATAAAAAGAATCACTAGAAGTCATCAATGAGTTATTTTTAATACCATAATAAACCCATGAAATGAAGCATATCTGATGTATCCACTGTAAGTTTTGTCTTAACTGATGCTCAAATAATTTCATCTTAGACCAGTAGAAGCTTATTCAGGTTGCCAGTTACCTTGTTTGCCAATCTAGAGGATATTTCAGGCTCACTTTGCACATTTCTTTTTGTCCCATATCTAGAATCAGCCATTTCTCAAAAATCAAAATAAAACAAAAGTTCCTTTTAATGTAAGTGGTAAAGACCACGATCTGGATACCAAAAAGGTAGTCTTTGCTATTGGGTTGGTCACTGTTTTTAGACATTCTCAGTGTACAGAAGTAGGAAAAAGTTTTTAAAGATAAAATATGTGTGTGAGTTTTTTGTCTGCTTGTTTGTTTGTTTTGGATAAAACGATTATTGAGATCACATTCACATATCATAAAATTCACCCTTTTAAAGTATACAATTCAATGTAATTTAGTATATTCAGAGTTGTACAACCATCACCACAATCAGTTTTAGAACATTTCCATCACCACCAAAAGAAACCCTGTACCCTTTAGCTATTATCCCCCAAGTATCCACATTCTCTTTCCCCCCACTAACCCTAAACACAAGCACTAACCTACTTTCTGTCTCTACAGATTTGTCTACTGTGGATATTTCATATAAATGGAGTCATATATCAGTAATATGTGGTCTTTTGTGGCTGAGTTCTGTTACTTAGTATTAGGTTTTTAAAGTTCATCCATGTTGCAGCAAGTATCAGTACTTCATTCCTTTTTATGGCTGAATAATATTCCATTGTATGGATAGACCACATTTTGTTTATTTATTCATTCATCAGTTGATGAATATTTGGGTTGTTTTCACTGCTTGGCTATCATGAGTAGCTGCTATGAATATTAATATACAAGTTTTTATGTAAACATGTTTTTATTTCTCTAGAAGTGCAATTGCTGGATCAAATGGTAAAAGCATGTTTAACGTTTTGAAGCACTATCAGATAGTTTTCCAAGTGACTACATCAAATTACATTCCTACCAGCAGTGTATGAGGTTCTGATTTTTCCACATCTTTGACAACATTTGTTATTATCTGAATTTTTTGTTATGGCCATCCTGATGAGTGTGAAATGGTCTCTCATCGTCATTTGGGTTTGCATTTGACAGCTAATGAGGTTGAGCATCTTTTCATGTGCCTTATTGGCAATTCGTATATCTTATCTGGATAAAATTCTATGCAGATTTTTTGACCATTTAAAAAAATTGGGTTATATGTCATTTTTAACTGAGTTGTAAGAGTTCTTTGTATATTTTAGATATAAGTCCCTTATCAAATATATAATTTGCAAATATTTTCTCCCCTTCTGTGGATTGTCTACAAAATGACCCTAACCGACAGGGCCAGCTTCATCTCCTGCCTCTTACCATGATAAAGTCTTTAAGTCTAACAGTGGTTTATTTCCTGGCCTTCTATTTAGAGTCCCTAAATTCTAATTGAAATTTCTTCTCTCCCTCATAAACTCTAACTAAACTTCCAGAAGAGTGAAGCCTTCTCCAGATGACCTCAAGAAGATGATAATCCAACTATCTTTTCATATATGCATCTCCTGTAATATCTAACCTGGTCTTTGCATTTGGTTGACACAAGTAAAACTTAATTAATTATGAGATAACCTGCATGCTGTTGACCTATTGACTCTCAGGACAATTGAAGTTCAGAGAAAGATCAAATAAATATGGCCAATACAAGTCAGAGAAAATATCTTCCTGGAAGATGTAGAACTTGAGTTAGAATCTTATATAAATAAGAAGTTATCTTTTTAAAAACACAGTTACATATTCCAATGGCTAGCAATACTCATTCCCCTGCCAATCTCATTCAGAGTTTAACCTATTTCCTAAAGTACAGCCTTAGGATGAATAAGTACAGCTCTTTCATAGTTTCTGTATATGAAAGCGCTTATTAAATTACTTACAGCCAATGTTTTTACTCCAGGCTCCAGCTCACTTCTCCACTTATCACTCATGTTCTTAAAAGAACCTACTAGGATCTTCCTTAGCCTGATCCTACAACATTTACTTACCCCAGGAAATTTGGATTATGATTAGATTTATTTGAGAACTGAAAGAGCCACCTAACTAAAACCTGTTCGTTTATAAATAGGAGATAGCATAGCATAATAGTTATAGAAGACTTGTTAGCCTTTCCAGAATCGTATTTTTTCCAATTTCCATTTTTAAAATAACTGCTGTTCATGAAGACTTACCCCAAACTATGATTCTGCATTTACACCTGCAAGATCTTTCAGCATCCTGATGTATAATTTTATGACTCTGAAGAAATATGCTAGTTTATAGCACCTAAGTGCTCTCCCACGTCTGATCTTGCTTAAATTTCAAATACTCCTTAACCATGCTTGTTCTGCTGTCTCCAGTTTGAAGTTCATTTCTTCAGAGTCAAAAAGGAAAAAAAATCTGCAGTTGGTAAAGAGTGTGGTTCAAACAGTATACAATTGAGAACTGAAAAAGTGAGTTTTTTTTCCTTAGTTCAATCACACTGTGTCTGTGACTTCAGCCAAAGCTCACAATCAATACTGACCCCATTTCCTTATCTGTATAAAGAAGCAAGAACAGGCAACTACTGGAACCTTCCTCCATGTTTGTCCTCAGTAAGTGTACTTCCCACTATCCAGTTGAGCTACAAATCTTTTAATATTCAAGTGGCTCCACACCACCA